>NC_088888.1:75925117-76236026 GCF_037157495.1 Lathamus discolor
GTCATGTTAACTTTTTGCAGCTTGCCAGTTCTTAGTTGCTTTCCATGGTTCCTTATGGTGAGCTGTGGTAGGGGAAGGTACAGGAGTACTGATCTCAGGGGAAAGAATGTAGAGTCTTCAGGGAGTGGCTGGGTAGGGCAAGGAAGCTGACAGCTGCAGGAGACAGGCAGCCAAATTGATGGAAGAAGCAGAAGAGGAGACTCTGCGGGAATGACTGTTGACTTACTCTCTTGCTCTGTATTGCTGATACTTTAGCTGGTAGGAGCCTGCATGCTCCTTATGGCTGGGCTTTGTTTTTTAAGAGGAAAAGCAGCTTTGCATTATGTATTAATTTCTAACATGGTCTTGGAACACAGAGAAAGAAATGCTGCATTGATCCAGCATAGGCTTTTTTGAAGAATTTAATCTGATTAATGGGCAAGCTTTCAGTTACCTGGGCCAGCTTGAAGAATTCCTTATCTTGTTTCTGATAAATAAGAGAAGGCTGTTTTCAAATTCCAGCTGGACTCATTCCTGAGGGAGAAATGTAAAGGTAGAAGAAAAGCAAAATATCTTGAAATGCTGTATCTCAGTAATAGATTTGGACATGGTGTTTTTAGATGCTAGTAATGCATGTTCTTAAGTTATATTTTTTTGTATGATTACCCTATTTGCAGTTCAAATAACAAGTCATGACAGACACTGTGCAAAAGTCAGTTATTAAGCATTCACATGATATGAGTAGTAGGCAGGAGAACTATGGTTTCCCATATAAAGAAACTAAATACAACGCAATTTAAGACTTTTTGTCATTAAAGGGCTAATGAATGTCGCTTATGCTGGAGCATGCTGGTATAGCAAACTAGTGCTTTTTTAAAGAAACAGACTAAAATCCCATAATTCTTATGATTCTTTCCTAGCTCTGAGCCTGGTGGAATATTTCATGTTAACTTAGGTCAGGTTCTTCATGTCAAAAGTAATAGAAGGTGGCTGAAGAGGAAAAACCTGTGGAAAAAGAAGAAAGCACTTTTCACCTCTGCACTTTAGTTCTGTGATCTTTCCTACACTTGTGCCTTCCGTAGGGTTGTTTCACATGTTGTGTAATACATTAAATGATTATAAGTCAGCCGTATCATCCCTTACAGTGCTGGATATGCAAATACAGTGTTACTATGCTGATATGGAGGCACACAAAAGAAACAGTCCTGGTTTTTGTTTGTGTTGTTGAGGGGTTTGGGGTTTTTTTATTTGGGGTTATTTTATTTGGCTAATAAAATATGCAGTACGTAATTGTATCCATTTCTGCATATCATCCTAGATTTTAGCAGAGGGCATATGTTAGGTGCAGCAGAGCTTTTTGAAAGGCGTCAAATAACTCATTAAGCATTAACTTGAAAACCAACCAACCAACCAAATCAAACCAAAACCAAAAATAACCCAAGTCCCCCAAACCAAACAGCAAACAAAAACCCTAAAACCAACCAACCAACCAACAAACAAACAACACACCCTTGGTTCCAACTGTGAGTTGTAGGGTCACCTTTTCAGGCTGGTTTGTCTCCATGCTCATACAGATTTCTTGAACTTCTCAGAGCAAGTAATACTTAAAAATCTCCTTTAGATTCCATTATGAACTTGGGTGTTTATTCTACCTGCAATTAAACCCAAGTATATGCTGCTAAAGAAAATGATAATGCTTGGCATTAGCATGCCAAGTGTTATCATGCATGATTTATTCAAAAGCAGCAATAAAAAAGCTGGTGCCAAGCTTGCTGTTCACTTTTATCTATGGGCTGGAAGGAATGTGTGCCCACCCTAATCTAAGGCTTGTTGCACATGGAACTTCAGTAGTCTCCATATGGACAGAAATAGGTGTTACTCTGAGGCCGAAGTGGTCACAACACAGGACTAGTGAATATGTGTTCTGAAATTGCACTTTATATGAACTCTGGAGTCTGTCACTCTGGAAGATAGTTGCAAGTATTACTGACGAACTTCTGTGCTGTTAGCCTACAAACTGTGCTCTTTTGAAAGAGCCCAGGGTGACCCTCCCTCTGAAAGCTGCCGCTGTGGAGCAAACCCCAACACGTGGCCGTATTCATAGTGTATTCACATGGAGTACAATTCAAAACTCTTCAGTCCGGTTCTGTGTTAAATTTCTTCTGTGTGGTTATGCCAGTGTCTGGTGTGCATACAATACAATACTGTGATGTTTGATGAATTATGAGGGGGTTTTTTTTAATTATTTATTTTACTTGAACAACTGCCATCCAGTTTTGTTGTTGACTGCTGTTATGTGAAAAATAGAATTATATTTGAAATGGCTTATTAGCAGGCCCTTTTTGCTATTAACTCATTTTAATTCTATTGTACAAGAGTAATTGGCTTCCGTCTCTTCTGTTGAAGTTTCAATGCATGTTTTTTGAGCTTTTTAGATTAATGGGCATAAACTTGCTTTTAAAATGGTTTGTTTTCATTTTAAAATGACACTCAAGTTAAAGCATGTTAAGCTTTTTCCTGTACTAGCTTAACAGTGCAATCGCAGTATCCCCCAACAGTTGGGATTTTTTTGTTGTTGTTGTTGTTATTTGTTTGGTTTTATTTTAACTTGCTAACTTTGTAGCAGTAGAAAAATGGCCTTTATGAGCATCTTGACGTATTTAATCTTAGTTGTGCAGTCTTTTTGTGAAGAAATTGCTTGCCTGTGGGGATAGTCCAAATGGCACTGCCCATTAGGACTACTTCATGGAAGTAAGAGCTACAGATGGTGGTCTCAGCTGAGGAATAATGCTGTAAAAGTTCAGAGCGTGAAGTTTAAACAGACCACTTAGTAAGTGGCAAACAAAATAACTGTCGGAGAAAACTCAGAAGCAAGAAATTCCGAAACCCCAAATCAGTTGTTTTCCTTAACTTGACTGGTTGGCCTAGAGGTGATCCTACAAGGAGAGACAACTATTGCTGGCCAGCAGTTGAGATGAACTTTCTCAATCTGTCAGAAACAAGCTAAGTAAATATAACCTATGCATCAGGTTATGGCTTCAGAAATGTTCAATTGGAATACTCTTAAGAAACAAGTAAGTTCAAGTTCTCAGGTGTTGCATGCCTGACTTGGCTCAAAAACTAGAAATAGTAGATGCAAATCTTTGCCAATGTAATTGGATTTTTATTTGTTACAGTGCTCAAGTTTGCAAAGCACTATGCAAGCAAATTCACATGTGCAGACAAATCACATGTATTACAGGCTTTGAGCATGCAAGTTTTTAATACCTTTATTAATATCAACTTACTACCATATCTCTGCTCTTCCTTCATTAGTTAATTTTGGGTAGTACATGAGCATGCTGCTCTGAACCCTTATACAATGAGAATAATGCCTCTTACACTCACTGTATTTCCTGTGGGCAACCCAAGAAGCTCTGTCTTAAAACCCTGTCTAGAATCTGCTCGCGTGGGGCTGGGGGGGGGGGGAGACGAAGAGTATTGCGCTGCATGACTTGTCTTGCTGTCAGAATAACAACATTCATGTTGTATAAGGGGATCTACCTGTGCAATTTAACTTGGTTCTTTTACTATATTTTTCTTCTCTTTATCTTTTTTCCTTTTGATTTCTGTTCTTAAACTGCACCCAAGATGCCTTTGCAGCTTCTCCTGGGGAAGCCCCTGCAGCAGCTGAAGGGGCAGCAGCACCAGCTACCCCAACCCCTGTAGCAGCAGCTCTTGATGCATGTTCAGGAAATGGTGGGTTTTATGTCATTAGATGGTCTCTTGTTTTGCTGTTTTTTTTGTTTAAACTACATGGCAGTGTGTTTTTCTGAAATCTTCATGGTGTTTGCAATTGGTCAAAACAAACCTCAGACTGAAAAGCATGCTTGACAAAACTGCCTGTTTCCAAGTCTCAATAATTTTGTGATTATTTGGTAATGCTGATAAACAGTTCTGTCAGTGCTGAGTTTTGTAAGCAGTAACCTGCTAATCTGGATGTTCTTTTGTCATATTTCTGTCTTTTATTTTTGGCCTTGTCAAACAGCCTTTGAAAGTTCTCCCCTTTAGTAAATAGGCTGCTCAGCCTTTCAGATGGTCTTTATTTTGGAAAAACATAAGTAACGTGTCTGGATAAGTAAGCTAGATGTTAGAGTGACTTCCTCTGTGTGTGTGTTTGTGGTATGTGCATTGCCTGTAGTTGCTTTGTTCTTGACTTCCTGCCTCACTGATCCTAAGTATGCATACACATATATTTCCCCTCTCCTTTTTACAAGACCCCTTTGCCCCATCCGAAGGTAGTGCAGAGGCTGCTCCTGAGCTGGACCTCTTTGCTATGAAGCCAACAGAGACTGCTGTTCCTGTAGTTACCCCTACAACTAGCGCAGCCACTCCAGTTCCTGCAACAACTCCTTCTCCAGCTGCTGCTGTTGCTGCTGCTGCTACTGCTACTACAGCTACTGCCACTACCACTACTGCCACCACTTCTGCTACTGCCACCACCTCTGCTCCTCCTGCTCTAGATATCTTTGGTGGTAATTTTGTTTTTAACTCTTTGATTCTGGTGGATTGATCTGTCAGAGTACAGAGCAAACAAATCCATGTTGCATGCATGCTGTGTGCTAGGCTTTCAAACCAGAGAGCCTGTTAACTTCAAATACAATGTGCAAAACTTGAAAGTTCTCCTTTCAGTTCCACCTGTCAAAAATGAGTTAAAGATGTGTTGTGTTATGTTCTTGGCCTTAGATTTATTTGAGTCTGTACCTGATGCACCTGCAGCACCTAAACCAGATGCTACTCCTAGCATAGATCTCTTTGGTACAGGTAAAGAGCAAGTTTTTTCAATGCTCTGTTGCTTTGATGCTGTGCAATGATGTAAACTGTCTTGAGTGATACTTACTTCTCCTTGTTTTTTCTTGCATTTCTGGAAGATGCTTTTTCATCTCCACCACATGGAGCTTCTCCTGTGCCTGAGAGTTCTCTCACTGCTGATCTCTTATCTGGTGAGTGCTTGTTTTCACAGGCCATCCTACAGACTTCCTGGGTTTGGTTGTTTGGTTTTTTCCCAAAAGTAAAGAAAAAAAGCGGGGGGGAAAAGTAAATAATGAAAACAGCCCAACCCAAACTTCTTGCCAATTTACGTCTTTAAGCCAATATACTAAGTTGAGGGTTTGATGCTTTGGTGATAAGATGTACAGTTGCTGAAGATGCAAACCATGAAGTGGCTGACACTGAAGCTGAGTGAGTAATGTGGTTGTTGAGAGAATAAATCTGCCTCTAAGCATAGCAGAATTCTTAATAAGCGATGCTTTCTGTAAAGTACTGTGGTTTTCAGTTGCTGTGTGAGAAATGTAACCCTTTCTATTTGCAGTTCTGAAGACTGTTTAGTAACCCTGTGGTTCTAGCTGGTGTAGCCCATGTGGCTTTGAAATATTTAGCTATCATTGTTGCCTTGCTGATACTAAATATTATTTATCCTGTGCTTACTGCAGTGGATGCATTTGCAGCCCCCTCTCCTCTACCCACTGCCTCTCCAGCAAAGGTGGATTCTTCAGGTGTGATTGACCTATTTGGTGGTGGGTATTTTTCTTTCCTCACCACTTCAGAGTTGAATCACTTCATTTCTATTACCTTTGCGCTTTGCTAAAGCTGCGGGTTTCTTCTTCTCACAGCTTTTCTGTGTAGCAATATGGCTAAGACTGGCATGTCCACTTCTTAGTATTGCACAATAATGAACTGCAAATAAGCTGTCATTCATTCACTGTGGTCATTCTGTTGTCATGACACTTGCCATTCCGTTTTCAGTCAGTGCATGTATGGCTCTTCCTCAGAAGTCCAATGAAAGTTTGTTGTGTTCTTTTTCCTGTTTGGAACTCTCCACGTCACACTATTTTCTCCCAGTTCCGTTTCTCAAAGCAGCTGAAGTTTTGAGCGTGACTTGTTTCAAACTGGGTATCTGGATCTCAGGATTTTTGCTGGATTTGACAAGGTGGAAATTAGGATGAGCACAACCAATTTTAGGAGTGTTGTAGAACAGGAGCGTTGCTTAAAAGTAGTGAATTTTCAAACATTAGTGAAATATTCCTCTAGAAAGACTTATTGTGAGTCAGTAGGTTCTGGCTGGAATTATTCCCAGTTCTCATCTGATGCATTCATCTCCAAAGGGCTTAACTCTCTCGTCTAAGAATGCTGTGGTTTGTATAGGTTTTCTGAGAAGAGGCCCAACTAAAAGAAAAGTGATTTCTTTCTGCTACTGGTTTGTTGCATCTCCTTTTTTCCACCTGAATTTTGCATCCATTGTACTGTACTGCTCTGCATTAAAGATGGCCAAGCACTTTCATTTTCTTCTTCTGATGAATGAAGTGGTTATCCTTCTGTGATCTTTTGTGGGCGATAAATGACTAATTGATGCCTTTAATATTGAACTCTACCTTTTCTTGATGCTTTCTGGAATTCCCTTTAGATGCTTTTGGAAGTAGTGCTTCTGAACCCCAGCCCGCAACCCAGGCTGCTTCTAGTTCCTCAGCTTCTGCCGACCTACTTGCTGGTAATAAAGAACTTCTAAAAACTTGTTATTATGAGGCAGAACTAAGAAATGGTCATTGAAATCGTTTATGTTCCAGGGTGTAAGTGGATTCCTGCAGTGGAATAAAATACTTGTTCACAAGATTTCCTAGTGCTTTAGGTGCCTTAAATGAAAACCAGTGTTTTATAATGGAGTCTCTATACTGAAGTACAAGTTAACTTCCTAGATTATCTTCTTCCCATGTTCTCCATTTTCCTGCCTCCTGCACAAGCCTTATTTTTAATGTACTGGTCACTGAATAGGAGTGTATATATGAAGTTTCTTTGGCTGACTGTAGCAGTACTTAAGCAGTATTGCAGGCTATGCTGCTGTTCCTTATTGCTAATTCATCTTAATTTCTTGGTTGGTTTAAATGGGGCAGGTTATACACTTAAATGGTAGGAGCTTGAATGAATAATTTGGTAGTAGTCTTGCATTTAGCTAGGAAGAGTGGGGTGATGAGAGCTTTTCTGAGTACACAGGCATAGAAGTGATAGAGACGCTCTATTTATACAGGATAAGATGAGGTCTCTGCTGGTGCTGGATGTGGGATCACTGTTACACCCTATTTCAAAGGTTGAATAACTGCATCATTGTAGTCTGTATCCTACAGATAGCTTCAGCAGAACTCTGTACTGTTCTCCAAAATTCATGCTATGTCATGTATCTTAGCGGCTCTAGTGATGATACTGAACAGTTGTGACTCCACCCTGTGCCAGTTTAAAGTTTATAGAGAGCAAGATCCCAGTATGTCTTCCTCAGGTTTAAAGGAAGCTGATGCTTCTTGTGGATTGAGGAAGACTTGACTTAGTTTCCCCCATGTTTCTGAAAGGTGAATTCGTCACTAGAGTATGTTTGTATGTTCTTTCCTGAACTTCAAAGGTGATTGTTAGCTTCATTTTATACCATCGTGGCATAAGTTCTGAGCTGGAGTGATTGTCTGCCCTTTATGCATCTGCTAATCACTTTAGCTATGGTGGGTCCTGATGTCAGCTACTGTCAGCATTGTCTGAAGGTCTGTTGTGCCAACTTGGAGTGTATGAGAAATCCAACCTTGTGTATGTTTTGACTTGATATGCTCTTGAGAGGTCCTCCGTGATGAGGAATACATAATGTGAGATACTTCAGTATGTAACCTGTTCTAAGTGCTGTGAGTTGATACAGGTAGGTGCTTGCACACTGAAGCCAGCTCAGAAGAGGATACATTTTCTAGTACCTGCTCTAAGTGTGTCTGTTGCCCAGTTGTGCTGCAGGAAGGTAGAAGTAGTCTAGATGATGATGATGATGATGATGATTAATAATAATAATGTATGTGTCCATTCTCTATCAGTTCCAGTGCTGGCAAGCCAGCTGCTTAAAGTGGCACATACTGTGTAAATGCATGCTAAAGCTTTAGTACAGGCAACTTCAGGATTTTAAGCTGGAAGACCACCTGTTTTTTAAACATTGGTTCAGCAGTCTATGGATAGCTTAAGGCTGGAGATAGGGCATTAAGCAGTAGGTTCTGAAACATACCGGTCATTTGCAGTTTTATGTTATTGGTTCTGTTTCAAACCTGTTATTGGGTAGAAGCTCCTCCTGCTTATGCAAACATTGCAATCCAAAATATTTTGTCTTTATCCGTGACTAACCTTAAATTCCAGTAGGAATTATGTTCCAGATGGCTTAAACTTCATCAGTGTGCTCTCTGAATCTGATGAATCACATTAAATCAAAACCAAAATTATAAAGAGGATGTAATAAGTCTAAATACGTAAGCAGGCCTGAAGCACTTGGGGTCAATAGATGATTTAAAGACAAAAATTATTTTTGCTTTGAATATACATTCACAAGGGCCCAAAGTAGGTTTTAATGTTTTTTTGTTTTGGCAGATAGAGTCTATAAACATCACAGCATATTGCTAAACATTTGTTCATTCTAGATAATGGCAGATGTATAGCCTGCAGTGTAATCAGTTTTAAATGTAAGAGTGTCCAGAATTCATAGGGTGGCTAACGGCTTGTCCTTCATGGTTTATGAGTGTTTAGTTGCACTAAGTGTTTATATGCAAATGTTACGAGCATACTTACTGTGCATCATTGTCTTAAGTGTTCGGCTGTCAAGTTTCTAGTCTCTTCTTAGCTCACTTAACAAATAGGGTAGGGTTTTTTTCATACTCTTCTAAGCCTCTCGGCAGACAAGACTAGAACTATGCTGATAAATACAAAAATCTAGCCATTTTCCCTTCTAGATACTTCTATCCAGTTAAACTGTGTGCATGTGTATCTCAGTACATACCGTAATAGCGCATCCTTACAAGAAATAGTACCTGAATGTGTAAGCAAAAGCAAACTCAAAGTCGGGCAGTTGGGGATGTCCAGACAACACATGTAACTTGGTTGCTGTTGTTTCTGCAGACTCACTCTGGGTCTTGTACAAGCCCCAGACAACTAGGAACTTAATCTGTTAAAGCATTTTTATGGCTTCTGTGCCTGATGTTGCTGTTAAGTTGCGCAAAGCTAAAAGCTGTGGAATTAAGATCACTCAGGAAATGGGAAGGATCTAACTGAGCATGGGATCTTCAGATGGCTCCAGTGCTTTAGGAATTGCTGCAGTCGTTGTCATCCCTGTATCTTGTCAGCCTGCTTCTGGTCTGATTCTTCAGAGGTTTATTACTTTGTTTGCAGATAGTTGAATGCATGGAGCTTTGCCCTGGGACAGGTCATAGAATCATAGAGTAGAATCATAGAATAGTTAGGGTTGGAAAGGACCTCAAGATCATCTAGTTCCAACCCCCCTGCCATGGGCAGGGACACCTCACACTAAACCATCCCACCCAAGGCTCTGTCCAACCTGGCCTTGAACACCACCAGGGATGGAGCACTCACAACCTCCCTGGGCAACCCATTCCAGTGTCTCAACAGTAAAGAATTTCCTCCTTATATCCAGTCTAAACTTCCCCTGTTTAAGTTTTAACCCGTTACCCCTTGTCCTGTCACTACAGTCCCTAATGAAGAGTCCCTCCCCAGCATCCGTATAGCCCCCCTTCTGTTACTGGAAGGTGATGATCTAGGACAGAGTAAATGAGTAAATGTTCAAGCTTCTGTCCATAGGCAGAAATGGTTAGCTGGATAAATAAGGACTGTAAGGACATTCCCTGAAATAAACTGAAGGCAGTGGTAGAGCACAGGCTTGTCACTGGCTTGTGCTCAGCTGTGGCAAAATAATGCTTCCTGCAGTGATCTAGGGGAAAAATAGTACAGCCTGCAGGTTGTTCAGAATGTTTTTTGCTGTATTTGTGTAGTCACGGTTGGAGCACTGAACTCAGATCTGATCCTTTCTATGCAGGGGCAGATGGGTTAAAAACAAGGCCAAGAGACTGAAGGTATAGTAACAATGTCTCAGACATGACTGTCAAGAAGAGATTGAATAAGAGGAATGGCTTATAACTACAGAGAATTGAGAAAGTGTCAGATATCTGTTCTCATTTTAATAGTCTTTGTGTATTTAATAATTTTCCAGGGTCTGTAGATAATATAAATAAGCTTTAGTTGCAAGGGAGATCAAATTATGTGGAGGCCAAGGGAGGGATTTTGAGAACAGCCATGAGTAGGGTTTATTTACTTAAATATACGATTTATAATTTATACATTAACCTTAATCGTGGAGATTCTCCAGCCTACAAGCAGTTCACTTGTGGATGCTGTTGATCTTGCTTTGGTGTTGGGGGGGTAGGGTAGCGCAGTAGGCACTAGCTTGAAGACATCCTTATGAGGGAGACCAGAATGTTTTAAGATGGTAAGAGAGGCTCAGCTGGATTAGGAAGACAGTGTCTTCTGAATTACTGTTACAGTGGTTGATGGATGATCATAGGCTTTTCTCAAGTTAGTCCTTTTTATCTTTTTCCTGAACTTATTCGGGATTGTTGCGTTCTGCCTGTGTAGTTACTTATCTAGAATGATAGTGTGTAGTACTGGAAGAATTGTGTCCTCTGCTTGATTGGCCAGGCTCTGCAGAAGTCTAAATAACAAACATTAAAGTTTTTATTGGTTACTGATAGAATTTTAGATTCCCTAGGTCCTACCTGACATACCAAGTATGCTTGCGTACTACTGAATTATTTACATTGGTCTAGTAAGAACTGTCTCTAATCTGCTGCCTTTTATAGATCAATTTTTTTGGTTTGGTTTGGTTTGGTTTTGTTGTGGGGTTTTTTTTGTGTTAAACATAGACCAACAGGCTGACTCTAATGTCCATACCTCTCTTTTGTGGCTTTTTCAAGGCTTTGGAGGTTCTTTTATTGCTCCCTCTCCGTCACCATCCCCAGTTACTCCAGCTCAAACCAGCTTACTACAGCCTAACTTTGATGCAGCTTTTGGGTCAACAGCTCCAACAACTGGCAGTTCATTTGATGCATCAGGTGAGCCACAGGGTTTCCTCCTATGAGTTTTCTGATGTGTTTTATGTTAGATTAATTAATGATACCATATTTAGGCTCTGAGTACAAGAAATATCAGTAATTTCTTTGTTCCTTCTCTACTGGAAGAACTCAGGGTGATGTTTAGGCTGGCGTGCACTCAAGAGCTCTCTGTACCTGTTTTCTATTCTCCTATATCAGTAAAAACCACACTAGTGTGAACACCCTTGCATGTGCCTGATTGCATGAATCAGGAATTACACAAGGAAAACACTGTTCTATAAATCAAGTATATAGGCAAGTCATCTTGCTGCTGCTGCTGAAGCTGTTCTTGAGCTTGCATGGCACCTGAGTGTACACAAAACAGAGACTGGGATCATGTTCTTTGCCTGACTATGACTATAAGCTTAAACTGTCATCACTGCTATCGTTTTGTTTGCATCTCTTCCATTCTATATTTTCCATGCTGGGTCCTTGCTACAAACTTTAAATTGGTGAGTTCTGCAACTGTATAAGAAAAAATGGTTGGAGTAGTACTGCTGCTTGGTTATTTGGTTGCTTGCCAGTGCACATACTACCCCTTTGTGTCAACTTAATATTAGCATGTACCTCAAATATGGATCAGAAGACAGAATGCTGGCATGAGATGTACCAGATGGTTTGACTTCATGTGATCTAAAAAATGAACTTCTGATTTTTATGACTGGACTAACGACTGTCAGTGTGGATGGTTCTGGTTCCTTCTGATCTAATAAGATGTTAGTAGGTTGTCCTGATTCCCTGCTGCTTGTGAGTGAATAATAACATCTTGAGACTTTCAGTCCTGTTACCCCAAGATGTCAAGGTATAAGACTGCCTTTACCACAGTAATTCTGACTGGTGTTTGCTGCAAGATGTGAATTTTAAAAACATTTTTAATAAATATTGCTTGACAAATGTGTGTACATCTAACATCTTTCTAAGGATGTCTGTAAGAAAAGTACTGTCGTGTGGAATTGGTGCTGTATCTACACAAATTCAGCTCTCCAACGAATGTCCTTTTAGGCATGCCTTCCCATATTAGTTCTTATTGGTATAGCTCTTTCAGGATTACTGACAGTTGGTGTCTAGTAAAACGACATGCATGCCCTTGTTGGCATTAATTGTAATGTCAGACGATGTTTTGGTAAGACTTGTGATGTGGTTGTCTGTGATAGATTTGTCAGAGCAACAGCAAAGTGGCAGGTAGTGTTTTCCTTACCAGAGGTGCTGTTCCAACCGGATTTTCCTTTCACTTTCAGTGTTTGATGGCTTAGGTGATCTTCTTATGCCAACTATGGTTCCTTCTGGTCAATCTATAGCACCTTCAGCCACAGCAACAGTCACTGCTTCAGCAGCAAGCAAAGGCCTTGGAAGTGATCTTGATTCATCTCTTGCAAACCTAGTAGGCAGTAAGTGACAAATTTTGGTTTTGAGTGGTGTAGCGTGCAACTGTCTTACTTTTCCACAGAGCCAAATACCCGTTTATTCTAATTTGTTTCAATGTCCTTCTGTTTCCCTGGGGAGATCGGGGAAGCTATAGGCAGGAATAAGGCATGATTCAGGTAGCTTGTAGTCTGGGTTCGTAACTTGTTGCTCTTTCTGCCCAGGATCTCAGTCAAATATTGGGATCTATTCAGTAGGTGTGTTTTGTAGCAAGTGAATGTTCAAGGTACATTCAGAGGCATGTCAGACTCTTAATGGATGTGCCCTCTGGAAAGCAGAAGGATGGAAAGGTGAAAATTGTCTACAGCATCTGATAGCACTGTGCAAAATAAGCAGAAAAGCTGGTGGACACATAGCTGATTTCTTGCTTAATGAGAGGAGGAGTAGCAGTGGGGTGAGGCTTGCACAGTAGCCAGCAACAGACCTTCTCTCAGCAAGTGAACGTTCCAAAACATGTTCTTGAAATACTAACCTAGAATATGTTCTTTTTCCTGTAGTAGGAAAAGGGCTAGAGCTTTTATAACAAGAGATCAGTAGCCGCAGGCCCCCCAAAAGCCTAACAGACATGCCTAGGCTAAGGTATAATACTACTAAAGTCATAGTTCCATTCCATTGTATAAATGGAATACTGTGTCAGTATATGTAAACGTACACCAGCAAAGACCTAGCTGATCTTATGATGCCTGCTTTTCTGTTAAGTATGTGGGGAAACTACCATGCTTGGAAGTCAGCAGCAGGACGCTTAATCACTTGAAACCTTTTCTGCAAGTCATTTGGTATTTCCAAGTTTGGGGGGGAAATCAGACTTGGCAATTTGTGACTTACAGGACTTATACTGGTCATGTCAGAAAAGTATTCTTTAAAACTTAGCTTAAAACTTCTTCCAAAGAGTAATTAAGGAAACTACTTGGAGTTCCTATGTATGCTAGAGCAGATAAATCAGTGCAAAACTTCCAGGTGACATTGAGATTTACATGTATGTTTCTATATGTATGATTAACAGGAACTAGTGCTCTTATTCATGGTAGATAGTTCCGTGCTTTTAAATAACTTTGCATTTTGTAGACCTAAATTTCTTGTTACTTTTTGGTTTGCTTATGGAGCAAAAATGCTTGCTAAAGTATAAGGCATCTGCAGTGTTGCTAAGAAGTTTGTCTTAAAGAAGGGGTACATGTGGCCAGTCCTCCAATGCTGCCTAAATGAAGATAGCCAAAACGTTATTATTCTGTATAAGCCCATGTGCAATGAAACATGAGCTGTTACTTTGACATGCTTTAATTTACTAAACAAACTACTTCTTTTTTTTTCTTTTTTTCAATCTTTCTTACAATTTTCAGATCTTGGAATTTCTGGCGCCGCTTCAAAAAAGTAAGTTCAACTTTAAAAAAACAAAACAAGCAAACAAAACCACCACCAACAAACTTTTCAACTCTGCTATATAGTCTTACATCTATTTCCGTGTTTACTAAAAGTCAATGAATTCATTATGCATCCCTTCCCCCGTCCCAAAAATCAGTTCACAAAATTCTGGAAAAAGTATTCTGTTCTATACAGGTTCACTGAATAATTAAGGTTAAATGTTCCTGACATAGCTTTTAAACTTGCTGGCTTTAATCTGAGTCTTCATTATTTTTTAAATGTGTATTACTGTCTTCATACTGGATAGCTGGTTTCCAAACAACTTAACATGAACAGATAGTCCAGATACTAAATTGTGTATCTTCCCTCAGTAATACAGGCTAATGTGTAACAGTTTTGTTCATCTTTTTGCAGACGCTGGATGTGCTTATCATGTAGGCATTGGAATACTTGTAAAATAGAAAAAAAAGTTTATTCCATGCAGTGAAAATCTTCCTTTTGCAAGAAGAAATATTTACAGAATTGCATTTATTTTTGAATATACCTTCTTAATCTGATTTCTTACTTCTGTGCTGAGTCTTCCTCTGTATGCAAGACCAGTTTATGATGCGTGTTCTTCAGAATGTTTTATACCTCTATAGAGATAATAGGACATATGTATATATGTATATGTACATATATATGTATATATATATACATATATATGTATAAGCACGTAATGAGGTTTATCCCCAAAACTTAGCTTCCTACTTCATTTAAATAGTGTATCATATTCTGGATAGAGCACCCTCTAACAAAATCTGGTTTTGCAGCAGCCCTTTTATTCCATGAATGATTTGTTTCTTTTGTATCTATCAACTTTTTTCAGAACTGAATGCTTTCCTCCTTCAGCTGTCAGAGCAAGATTTCCAGCAATGAAATGACCTTTCAAAGACTTCTAGCAGGCAGCTGTATTGCCTGGCACCAGTAGAATAGGCAGTAGCAGTCCCTCTTCCAACTTTGCAAGGGTATACGCAATAATATGTTACCTTCAGTCAATACTAAGTAAAACTTCTCTTTAATTCTCACCACAAAGGCCATAACCATTTTACTGACTTCAGTATAGAGTGTATGGGTGTCTACTGCTAACAACCCTTGAAATTGAGTGGCACTAAAAGTGTAGTATCTTTCTGTTAATAACTGCATACACCATAAACTAATGTTAATGTATGCTGCAACTGGTTTTCATTTTCACTGTGGAGGTATGCAAATAATAGCTCTGTCTCTCTCCCCCTCTCTATTAGGGGAGACCTCCAATGGAACGCTGGAGAGAAAAAGCTAACAGGAGGAGCCAACTGGCAGCCAAAAGTAGCACCTGCAACATGGTCAACTGGTGGTGTCCCAAGTGGTCCATTGGTAGGTGGTCAATCCATTGATACCACTGGTATTGAAACATCAGTATTTTAGGAGACTATGCAATCGTATGTGTAGGTACTACTCCTGTCTACTTCAGCTAGAGTTTGCTTCTGTATAAATTATATGTTTGTTTCAAGTCACATTTTTAAGACTAGATTTACACTGGCATAAATAAATTGTTGAGTTGAGGTCAATGAAAAATGCACCGGCGTATGCATCAAGATGTTACACTAATGATGTTACTCTACATTAACACTTTATACCTGTGGACATTTCCAAGTGTCTGCTTGTGACACTTGTGTGAGGTTAGCTGTACAGGTCTTGCCAGCACCAGGCTCAGGTCAATTGCCCAAAAGAGAATGGTATTGGTCCAACGTTGAACTACTGGAAGGAAAGAAGATAAATAGGTTTTTCTCAAGCTTTCCTGAATTAAGTAGCTGCAGAGACTACACAGTATTCAGATCAGGTATTGATGCTGGTTAGAAATGGGTAACTTGTTTAGCAGAGTAAAGCAGTCTGTTGGAAAAGTTAAGTTTGCCCTGTAAAACACATCAGGACACGCTAACTTTGAGAGAGGAGGGTTGAATTGAGCTAAAAATCTAAATTTGGCATAAGAGCAACTTGTCATGAGTAAGTTACAAGGGTAATCCAAAGAGCAGTCGTACCTCATCACATCAAAGTTACACAGGGCATTAAACAACCTCCATTTGAAAAAAGTTGGGTTGGGAAGGAAAGGACTGACAAGGGGGAGCATGATCAGTTCTCTGCTTCCACAGCCAGATGTTAATGTGACTCTAAGCATGTTCCAGTTTGTTCCTTAACCTTATGGAAGATACAAAAAATTCCCTGAAATTTGGTACTTCATTGAACGTATTAGTTGTAACATCAACTTTTTTTCTTAATAGAAAGGCTGGGCAATACTGTACAGTGTAAGTGATTTTTTACTTTTTTTTTAATCTCTTATTGTACTTACTAAACACGAAGATACTAACAGCATCTTACCTGCGCTACAGTTATTACTGCTGATTTAAAACTTGCTAGAAGATACCTAATATGGCTGCTCTTGGACTGTCTGCCCAGCAGATAATTCTCAGGCAGTGTTTTGAATAAGGTAGTAGTGATTAACCATTTCTGTGCTGTAAGCTTGAAAATAATGGCTTCAAACTGTCTTTGCTTTACTTGAATGTGAACTATTGGATGACTTGTACTACCCAAAATTTCTAACTTCTGTAGTATCAGCCTGGTCTTGTAATGGGTTTACCATCTCATAAATAACGATTCTTTCTCGAAAGCTGGATGGGTTTGATAGCGTATCATGAAACATGGGTGTAACAATAGCAGTTATTTCTCTTAGCTTTACAATCTGTTTAAACTTTTACCAAAATGCAGTGCTGCAAGTGCTATAGTGTGTTGGCTATCAATTATGCAATTGGGATGCTTTCTTACACTACGTAGAAGGAGGAGGAAAGTACATACTTTCCTGGGCCTAATTTGAGTTGTACTTAGTAAATGGAGTCCCTTATGATGAGAATGGAGTCTGTCACCCATGCTTTCTTCTGAAGAAGCAAGCTGAGCATCAGCATAAGGACTCATTCAACTTTTTCATTCTTTGAAGCATTGTGGTTTTGAGGTTAGGTATTATCTGCTGCATAACAGCCTTACTGTCCAGAACAGCTCTGAGAATGCTGGAGACTCCGTGCAGTTTCCAGATGCTTGGTGTGTCAGAGATTCTTGCTTTTTAAGATTGTTTTAAAAACATTTTTTAGACGGGAGCCGTGCCTCCAGGAAGCGCTGTTCCTGCTGCAGGAGGTACTCCACCTGTCCCACAGCCAGGGGCCGCGTTTGGGATGGTGAGTCTCTTTTGTTATGCTGCTCTCCTTTCTTCACCCAGAACCGTACTCACACTGCATTTACTCACAGCCCCCAGCAGGTGCAGGCGTACCCATGATGCCCCAGCAGCCAGTTATGTATGGGCAGCCTATGATGAGGCCACCATTTGGAGCTGCCACTGGCCCTGGCGTACAGGTATGTGTTACTGCTAGATGAATATTGATTGCTCTCCTTTTCTTTAGAAGGTAGCTTGTCTAGATGCATCATCTCAGCTCAGTTCTAACTATAGGTCTGCAAATGACATTTCTTATGGTATGAGCTGCCTGACTTGCAGTAGATCACATGAACTGCATTGACTTTTTTTATTTGTCAGTTCTCTCGTATGAGACAAGTGGAAGAGGTTTCCTGCAGCTAACTACATCTAGATCTTGTTTTAGATGTTATCTCAATAAAAACTCAAAGCTGATGGGCATTCCTATTCTGTTCAGAGCTGGTAAAAGTTTACTAGAGGTGTACTCAGCATCTTCCCTTCCAACCAAAAGGATTCCTCAGAAAACTGTCCTTCTGCTTATGAACAGGCTTTCTCAGTACATACAACTTCATCTGTTTCAGGCTGGTAGCTTGCTGGTCTTCTGTCAGTACATAACAAATACATTCAAGTATGAATTACCATAGAGCATGTAATATTGGAGCACTCAGGATGCATGCTTTCCATAGATGCACAAATTGAAGTACTGTGGAGTAAAGGTTTTCTTCTAACTTACATTAGGGTGGAGGAGTGCAAATGAATAATCTTAATTTTTAGTCACTCTATATTCTTTTGTAAGCAATCAACCTGTAGCGAACCACACATTTTAAGTAAGGAACCACATCCCCATTGAAGTTTGTCTGGATTTTCTGTGTAGAAATGGGAAGAACTTGAAACTGCTCTAAGTGAGAACGTACTTGGTCTTGCTTTGCCTCCCATCTTAAACAGTCTCTGCACTTAAATTATCAAGAATAATACTATGGAAGACACAAACATTTTTTTCTCAGAGAAGGGTACTCACTGAGGTGCCAGGGCTGCATACATGATACCTCCAGTGTCCTGACTAAGGCAGGGATGGGAAGGAGTAAGGACAGAATGGCAGAATCGTTTGGCTCCCTAGTGAGAAGAGATGCATGGAACTTGAAAACCTCGTATTTTCTGTGGAACAACTGATGATACTTGTACCTTCCAGAGGAGGAATAGAGTATAGTATAGTCATGTCTCAAGTACCCTTTTGACTCTTATTTACATTACCAGTGTAGAGGAAATTGTACTAAAATGCCAGTCACGGGGTTTTCAGACGTGCCCTGCAGCATGGACTCTGCTTATTCTGCACTTGGTGTTTAACATCTAACAGTTGCTTAACTTCTGTCTGGGTTGATGATCCTAACACCATTCTGTCTTACAGATAGAGAGTGATTTGAAGCTATGCTAATTAGAATATGTAGTGTCTGTACTCTTACCCATTCAACCAGCCAAATACTGTTAACCTTTTAGTAAGGATGGACTCTAAACAATGCTTGAGCAAAATGGCAACATGCTGAACTTGCAGAAAAATGAGGACTTTGTATGCTTGCAGTGTGCTTATGTGAGAACCAGCTATACCTACCTAATGCTTGTGTATCCTTGTCTGCTTTGTTTTTTTCTGCCTTCCTGGCTGGCATCTGTTAGCTTTCTCCAAGCCCAACTCCTGCTACTCAGAGTCCCAAGAAACCTCCAACAAAGGACCCATTAGCGGATCTTAACATCAAGGATTTCTTGTAAACGATAAGGTATTCTGTGACTGCCTGCCTAAGCATGTCATGCTGTGGTACATGTTTGGCACACAGATGTTGATTAGGCCAGTGGATTGAATGTGACTGATAAAATTATAGCAGCAGAGATAGGTAGAAACATGCACTATAATGTGCTGGTTTAAACAGACAAACAAATTATCTGTGCACACTCTTAATTTTAGCCTGAAAGCTTGACTTTTTGTTAGTTTGTTCATTTGTCTGTTTCTCCAAAAGTGATTACCAGGCAAAGTTAACTTCAGTCTGTAACTTCCATTTTTACCTTGGTTCCATCCATGGGGTTTAGGTTTGGTTTTGCTGGGTTTTTTGTTTGCTTGTTTCTTTCTTTCTGTTTCCTGAAATTAATACGGAAACAAATAGAATCATAATAGTATATAAATACTGGGGGCAAAATGGTGCTGAATAGTCTTGTTCCAGCCTTGTAGGTGTGGAAACGGATTTGGTATCATAGGTGTAAAGGGATCAAAAGAGGAAAAACATATCCTGCTTTACAATTTTTCAAGGCGCTACTATACTGAATGCTAAGGTGTGAGGTCCTGAGCAGTGCTGTGTAGAACGACAGTGGGTAAGAACTGAGGAGTAAATAAAAAGAAAAAAATGGAGGAGGAGTAAAAGAACACTACTGCAGAAGGGAAGGAAAAGAGGCAAAGCCATTACTGTGAGGGTTTTGGAGCAGGATGTGAAGATGGCCAAGTAGATAAATCAGGTTGAATTGAATACTTAAGCCAATGAAAATACAATAACGTAGAAGTAAGGTAGGCATTTTATATTTAAGACTAGAATAATTTGCCAAGTGAGGAGAGGACGATCATTGCATATCTTTAAAGCCTTCTTCATAAATCCCTTCTCTTTCTTCCTGTAGCTTAATTCAAAGGCATGTTCTAAGCCCACTCTGCACTTGAGTTAGCAGCAGTGGATGGGATCAGGCTGCCCTTGGCAAGCACCACCCAGTCCCACTTCCCTCTTTTCCAAATTCCACCTCCAGGGGAGGTGTACCTGGTACTTGGTGGAGATGGCCTGGAGTGGCGATGCACCTTCATTGCTAGGACTCACTGGTTACAATGGGTTTATAGTAGACAGATTCATAAGTGCTTGTGGGAAGACTGCTGTTCATGGTAACAACTCCTTTGAAGTGTGAAGTGAGGAGCAGTTTTGGTGCTCTTTCTAGAACGTGCTTTATCTAACTTACTATATTGGTTTTCATCTAATATTTTCTGTATTCACAGCTGCAGTTTTTCTGACTGGATGATAAAAACATGAGTTTGGAGTCTACAAGTGGATGGTCAGAGTTTCAAAGTGAGCCACCAATACCAAACCCAGCGCTTACTCAGACTTTCTCTTCCTCCTGAAACGTGTAGCACAGCTGTGAAAGTGAACATTAGGAATGTGTACTACCTTAGCTGTTATCCCTACTCTCTCGAAATTTGTGTACTTGGGTTATTTGTGTTTTACAATTTAAACAATGGATGTATGTTTCTGATGCCTTCTAGTGCTTTTCTGAACCTATCCCACGGGGGCAGATTATGCAGCTGTTGTTTGGTGAGCCATTTGGAGCGATGTCTGTGGTTTTTGAAGGTTTCCATGTATATAACTTTCTGAGGACACCTAAAATTTCCCTAGGACTCGATTTCTCCTTAATCTGTTACAAAACATAGTGCGATAATACCAGGTAGTAAGGAAAATACTTATGAAATTGTGCGGAATACATTTCTTTTTTCCCAGTCACAGAAATCTCAATTGTCGTGGAAAAAATGTTTTATTTTTGTGGCACTGTATATGTTAAGATAATTAAAGTAATATAAAGGTAAACTTCCGTAACAAAATACTTTTTCAATGATTTACCAAGAATGAAAAAACATATCTGAAAGAATACCATATTTATTGCTGGTTTTATTTTAAAAAATCTTTTATTTTTATTATTTAAGTTTTTGCATTTAAAATTGGCATATGTATCAGTTCTTGCTAAAGGCACTGAAAATACGTAAAGAGTCAATTTCTCTCCATGTAGTTGGAAAAAGCAACCATAGTTGTGCTGGCATGAAGGGATTTCAAATACGAGAGCACTCTTTGGTATATCTGTAGTCAAAACATTACAAGTGATGTTACTCATCTCTGTTCAGTTCTTATGTACATCTCTTAATTTAGTGCTTACCTGTGTACGCCTTAGGCTAGTGTTTTCTCCATTGCCCCGAATGCGCTGTGAGTAGCTTTTGTACTATTGGTGATTAGATTTAATTCTGATCCAGAGATCCATGCCCTTTACTGTACATACTGTGTTTCTTTAATTTTTATTTGTTCTCATACTGTTTCTGCTGATGGCTTGGCGTAAGATCTTGACTCTTCAATGAGGTCACTGTTGATCAGTGTTACAAGTGGCTTGGCAGTTCTCTGTAAAAGCATATTGGGTTGGAAAGATACTCATCTAAAGTCTTTCAAATGAACTATTTAATCAATGTATGGTACCATTAAAAGTGGTTGTATCTGAATTTGCTGTAGGGATAACATACACTGTTATGGGAAAGTTCTACAAAAAGCTAATTTCAAAATGGCTCTTCTTTGTATTTCAGTTTAAAAAAAATACAAAAACCTAAAAAAAACCACCAAACCAACCCAACAAGAAACCCCAGTGCATGTGTGTCCTCTGAGATGCAATAAACACCTTGATCAAAGTAAATATCTTGTTTCCAGTTTCATGATCATTGAGATGTGCTGATCACAGTAACACACTTTGAGAGGGGAAAAATGCATATAGGCCTCAAGACTGAGTCCGCTGCCTATGGTAATGGCTTTTGCTGATCTTTAAGCGTTGCAGGAGAGATCCATACAAAGCCAGACTGGGCACAAAGCCACAAGTAAAGTGGTGAGAGGGAGAAAAGAATTCTCGACTTTGACTTATAACATCTCAGGAGGCTTCATTAGAGCTCTTTATCTCGTTAAACGGAAGTAATATTGGAACTGTGAAAGTCTATAATACTGGTCCTGATTTCTTTCCTGTGTTCCTATTCAGATAGCTTATTGAGAGGTAGCACAGCTACAATGCTACATGAATTGATTGTGCTGTAGTTCGTCTTATAGCAGGATGAAAAGAGGAAAAAACATTTCATACAAGAGAGCCTTTAATGTACTAAACTGTATGGTGTGATTTAGTAACAAAATGAAGTGATGAAGCAGTACTGAATGCCAAAGACTGCTTTGAAGTACTTTGTAAGCAACAAAACACTGAAACCACTTGATCATGCTCTGTTAAGGTTTGAATCTTGAATTGGATTTCAAAGACTCACTGGATTTCAAAGACCAAGTTATGCAACCGTTCTGGGAGTGGCATTGCTTAAGAGGTTTTTTTGGTTATTCATTTGGGTTTCTTTCACTTGCTACTACATTGGTATTCTGAATCTATCAAGTTTGGCCTTGGAAAAGTTGATATTATGCTTCAGCCTTAGGATGAGTGCCCTGTTGGGTCAGGGTGTTCTGGATTAGAAATCTGTAAACTCAGCAAAATACTGTTCTGTCATTATTTGAGCACGAAACCCCCCCCCGAAAGTCTCACCATGGTTTTGCCCGTCCTTCCTATGTGCTATGTCTTGCCAAATGCAAGGAGTGCTTGACTTCTTACCACCATGTTGTGCATGTCTTCGCAAAGTAAGGACAGTATTTTCAGTCATAACCAAACGTGTACATACATTCAGACCAGTTTATTGGTGTCTCATTCAAATTTAGATGATGAACTTGCAACAGAACTGCAAATGAATGTGGTTTAAACCATGACAGCAATGTTCCATGTTTCAAGGGGCCAAACCTCAAGTGTGAGGGCTTTTTCTTTGCTGGGTACATGCCTCTGCCATGCAGTAATAGCCATTCTGCATCAACTTCAACTATGTCTACAACTCTTGTACCTTGCTCTTATTGGTCTTCTGTAGACCTCGTGGCCAGTAGCTCTATGCAGCCTGCAGTGTGTGTCTCATTTGATACCCTGTGAGGAAACAGAAGCCTGGACAGAAAACAAACTTGGTGGAAAAGTAAGAAGCTTGTGTGTGGTGGGAAGTAAAACCGGTGTATTTTTCCAGTGTGCTGAGTAAGGCTAAACAAAAGTGACTCACACTCTGTATCACAGAGGAGTTATCTGGCTTGCAAGGAAAACAAGCGGTTGTCTCTTGTCCTGTAGAAAAGAACATGTTATCATCAGTTTCATCATCCGGGCATAAATGCATCTGTGTCCTGCTATGACTAACCACTTCTCAATAACAGCTATAGCAAAGAGTAGGTGGGGAGGAGGGTTCCCACCTGTGGGAGGAAGAAACTGTCTCCCTTCCCTGTATTTTTCATGACAGGAGGACAGGGTTTGGACAACCAATATGTCCCTTACGCAAGCTCTTGCTGTTCTTGTGTGCTGGTTTGTTTAGAAGCTAGCATCTCTAGTACACGCCACTTCTGTAGCTCTCCCTTAAGTGTTGTGTACCCTAAGGAGTGGTAAATACTCAGCTTTTACTGTAGAGGTTTGAACAAAACCCCCAACTTGTTCTTTGGAACTGACATGTTTTGAATGTTTGGGGTTAGCAGTGTCTCCTACTGTTCTTCCTCATTCATCATTAATTCTAATTGGCCTTATTTGAGAGTTTTAGCTTTGTTTTATAACGTATGCCTTTCAAAACATATTGTAGCTTGAGTTGAGGGCTTCTGGATTGATGCTGGTGTTTACCCAGGGGAAAGGCTGGATGGTGAGAACTAACTTATTGCTGTTGTCTAAGATCCTGGAGACCACCTTAGCATTTGAGGCTGCTTCCTGAAATTCTATTCTTAAGACTTCGTAAGGCAACTGCAAAGGCTAGAAACTTGTCTTAACAACCAGACAGGAAAGTCTAGAGCAAAAACTGTAGCTGGGGTGGGAGGTGTGGAGATTTGCTTTGTAAAGGCATTTGAGATGAGGTGGTACTTAACTGGTAGTTCACAGCATCTAGCTCATGAAATGTCCAGTAGCCACAGCTGACATTGTTTTGTCTTTTTGGCATGAATCTTGGCTCCTGCTCCTCCTTCCCCATCTCTCACGCCAGAATAAGAGCTGCCTGCTCAGGCAACTTAATTCTGCATGGGGGGGGGGGGGGGGGAGGAAGTCCCAATGACTTAATGCCTAGAAAAAGATATAAGGAGGAAATTCTTTCCTGTTAGGGTGGTGAGACACTGGAATGGGTTGCCCAGGGAGGTTGTGAGTGCTCCATCCCTGACAGTGTTCAAGGCCAGGTTGGATGAAGCCTTGTGTGGGATGGTTTAGTGTGAGGTGTCCCTGCCCATGGCAGAGGGGTTGGAACTAGATGATCTTGAGGTCCTTTCCAACCCTAACTATTCTATGATTCTATGAAAAGCCAACTGAAACTTCCAGTGATAAAAGTAATGGCGGTGACACAAAGGTGATACATGGAGTTAGTGATCCAGCTCTTCTAGAACATGAAATATATCAGAAATTTTATTAAAAGAGAAAACCTTTTTCTCATGTGTTATATTGCTGGTGCTGTGAGCAGTGTGGGAAGTGGCAGACGCTGAGTGGTACCGAAGGGACAAATAAAGAATTTCAGAGATGGGATTACAGAAGGAGAGAGGCTATGCTTATTTTAAAGCAGACAGCACTGCCATTTTTTCTGTTCTAGATCCTGGCTCCTTAAGCCTCACCACCTCTTCCCTTTCCCTTAATTAAACTTTGCGAACAATGTGGGTAGCAAAAGCCTGGCTTTAACCAACTGGAAGAGCAGCTTCAGAACCTTGACATTTGGCTTTATTTCAAAGAATCAAGGAGGAGGATAGATAATTTCTCTTTTGAAATATGGGAAAAAAACAAGTTTAGTAGATCAGCAAGGGAAGAAATGGGAAAAAATTAGTAGTATTGAGACCAGTTTACAGATAACTTATTATACATATTCTATCTTAGGTATTAGAGCATCTTTGAATCTACTGAATAATGAACCTGTGCACAAAGTATCTTCTCTTGTTCACAGGGCTTCAGCCACTTGGAGATTTCAGTCTTTCCACTTTCATAGGAGAACCAAATCGTAGGAACTATTTCTGTGGGCACACCTTGGGATAGAGCACATCATTCCCTTTGTGCTTGGAAGAAGATGTTTCCAGCAGTGTATTGAAATCACCGCTTCCCAGCTCGCCTCTACCCCATCACAATGGTATCTTGTACATGTCTGGCATCCCTGCTGCTCAGGGATGCACAAACACACTGGGCCTTGCTCAGCTCCACACTTTGTGGGACACAAGCTCTTCTCATTTTAAATATATATTTAAATATACAAATAAGCATATACAATTAAATAAATGTGCAGGCAGCTAGAGACTTTGCCTTGCTGCTGGGTCCTGTACCACCACCATGACAGTTCACTTTGTGTTTCTTCCTGCAAACCTTTGCAGCAGCATGACTGAAACACTTTCCCATCGCTCCATACAGTGCTCTCATTTCAGAAATGGGATTGATAGAAATCTAGCTGCTTACCTCATTATGCTCTCTTCAAGATGTGGTTATGCAGAATTTGCTTATAAAGTCCCTGGATCCAAGGCAAGTCATGCTGGAAATTTGCTTCTTTCTCAAAATATTTGACTGCCTGTGATGTCTGTAGGATTGCTAAAATGCTTTACTCTCTAATGCATGGTCCAAGCCCAGAGACAGAGAGAGACAAGGCAGCATTCAGTACAATGTAGCTGATTTTTAATTGACACAAAAGCTGCATGAACTCCAATTGCATGCACACCACCCAAGAGTTCTGGTTTTGGGCATGGGCTGTTTTTAAGCCTCCTCTTAAACCTATGTGAAATTAAATTAGGCTACCTATTTGGCTAATAATTATTTTTCTCTAAAACTTCCCTTTATATTTTAAAATGCAGATGTAATCACCTTCTTACAACCATAGTTCTTGTACAGACTAGAGTGGGTTAATTCCCATTTATTAACAGAGACCGTACAAAAGATACTATTCTTATTCATAGTAACGTGAATAAATTACAGAGTGTCAGTAAGCAGATTTTTTCTATTTAAATGCTCAGCTATTGTTTAGGATTATAAAAGGTAATTATAAAACTAACATGTATGTGTATAAGTCTGTAATGCTCCCCACACTTTTTAGTCTGAGCTACTACTAGGTAAACTTATTTCTCCTGAGCAGCTCTATAACCATGTTATTGGAGTACAGCTAATACTAATTTCCTTGTTTGCTTAAGCTTTCCTGGTTTCTCCAGAACCTGTTATGCTCGGTTATCCAGAGAAGAGTGCACTTCATGGTTTCTGAGTGAAGTCTTTATCTTCTGATATTCTTGATGGTTAGTAAGATGTAACGTTAGGTTGTGGTACATATATCTTGCACATATGTAATCAGTACAGTTAAATGTAGTTTAGAAAAGGGTTACACTGTTCTGTCCACCCAAAACACAGTATTTCATGTCCAGGGTTTCAGGATCCTGGCAAACGTTTGTTGTAATAAAGTAGCTTATATATCTGTTAAAATATTTTGCTTCTTTTGACGTTCGGCTTCATGACTGATCATTAAGATTGACTCTAATCCCACTCTGCCATTTCGCCTGGCTTCTGGGTTTGTCAGACAACTCCTTTGTTTATTGGTGTTCTGCCAGCCGATGATGGCTGGATTTGGGCTCTTTGTGCTTTTAACAGCTTTTAGAAATACCTCAAAGAATTTGCTAATGTATCCCTTACAACCTCCATCTCTCTTTAGACCAGGAGTATATACTGGGAAATGGTCAAATCATCTACATTTCATTCAAAAGCAATTTTTAGAGAAACGAAGAATAATTACAAGCCCTGGGAGCTGCCCTGATACTTGTGCCAGGCTGTATTCCATGGACACTTTCTGTCATTAGGAAGGAAAATCCCCATTTCAAACCCGCGATGTTGTCTTTGCTGTTCCTTTACCCCTTTGGGGCTAACACAGGAAGAGCCCTTACCTTTCAAGTAAAACACTTCCTACCAATGTAGTATTGCAAGTGATTGCTCTGGAAATCTTAAAACTAAGTAGCTGCTCTCTTGTGTCAGGTGTTTACAGTGCAGTTTGCATGAGGAGCCTGTTGTGGATGTGCTTATTTGGTTCAATGGCCTTTAAATTAGTCAGCAGACTACAGAATATTCTTTTTCTAGCTATACAGCTCAGCTTCCAGCAGGCTTTGCCGTCTGAGGCTGAACTTACAGTAGCTGGAAACTTTAGGTGGTAAGTCCAGTATTCTGATCAATCTGTCAGAGATGGAGGAGAGATGAAACTAAAATGAAATCGTTTTCCCCTGGCCAAATTGAAAAGCTAAGCTGGTTCACTCTGTGCTGTACTGGAACAGAGTCTTGTGTGAAATATAATATTTTTCTCTTGGACAAAGCATTTTATTGGCAATATGGAAGTTCTGTACAACCATGCACGCTGCTTCACTTAAAATTTGGCTCTCTGCTACAGACAAAACAAGCCCAACACAGCTTGCTGCACACCACTGCAAAGGCAATACATTCAGAGCATGTGAAGTTTCCACTTTAAGACTACTGGGCAGAATCAGAAGATAGAAATCGCAGAAAATAGAGAGCCATCCACTCTATTCCCCTGCTCCAAAGCCAATATTGTATAATTCCCAACAGATTTTTCTCAAAGACCTTACTCACAAAGCAGCCTTCCCAAATACCAGTGCAGGACATCACCACCATCACTCTGAGAAGGCTCCTGTTACTGTATTACCTGATTCCTTTCACTGCACATTGAACTGTTATTTCTTTTGTCCATGGGAATACTCCCTTTGTTCTTTGCAGCAGCAAGATGATATTTGGACAGTTGCCATGGTCATTCTTCTGTCTTCAATCCATCCTTGCCAGTCAAGTTCTGTAGATATCTGATCAATCTTCATTTTCTCTGCCCTCTCTTCAACTGGCCCACGCTCGTGTGAAGAGCAGCATCCAAAACAGGACACAGCAGCAGAGTGAAGGCATGCTTGTGCTGTGTGTGACAGAAATACCATGTCCCAGGGCTTGTCAGACAGGCTTCCAGTAACAGATCCAAGCATGGCATCTGCACTTTCCCCGGCACGATTGCATGATTGGGCCATAGTCAGCCTTTGCTCCTCTATGTGCTCAAAGCCCTCCTGAAGAGCTGTGGTTTAAGCAATTGCCCTTCAGCATACATTTGTGCATAGAGTGTAGCCATTTGGGGGAAACAGAGAAAAACAGAAATTAAAGATTTGGCAACTTAAATAATCTCAGTATTGAGCATTACTGTTTGGCTCTGTGACATTAATAAGATTCAGTGCACTGCTAAATCTTTTCAGCATGGGAATAGGTTTGGCGAGGATGAGGAGGGAGGCCGTGGGCTGAATGTCTCTCCACACCCTGCTCTTCAGGTAGCTGGATATCTGTGTGCACAGGGAGTTTTCCTGGGAGAATTCAGCACATGGCGGAGATGGCAAGAGGTGGGACTGTCCATCCTCCCTCAGCCCTTTGAATGCAGGGGCCTCAAATTCTGTTTCTCCCACATGCAGCTTGTGCAGCAGTTGGGCAGGAGAGACAAAAACAAGAAGCAGCTGCAGGTCATGGAGGGATGAGGGAGGAGACAGTGCAGTATGTGGGCATAAATTCAGGGTCCAGACACTGTGACTGTGTCATTAGCTTCTCTTCTGTTACTATTTGAGCATCCCATTTACAGTCATACTACTACATCTATACAGTACATAGCTATATATTAGTATAGTGTATTCACTGGCATACCATATATGTGTATATGGATATATATACACACACACCTATATATGTTTTTATATATACATGCATGTACACGTGATACACTAGGTATCCAATTTTCAGCAGGGTCTCTGAGATCTGCAACTGGAAGTTCTTTGTAACGCAGCAGCTATGTACATATTGGAAAACATAAACCACCTTGTTTGGTAACCCTGGCTGTCCTTTGCCTGAGCAGTGCTCGTATATCAGCAGTTTATTTGGGTTACAAGTTTGAGTTTGATACAAAAGCGCGTGGATCAGCACATTTGGTGTGTGATGACACACGGTACAGGTGGGGGTCAGCAACAGGGTCCTTGTTTGCAAGGTGGTAAATGTGTCCAACTGGGGGAATCTCCCCATGAATGTAGCTGGAAATAGCAGAAGGGAGAGTTTTAGGTATCTCTTGAATAAAGATTGTGGTAGCATTAACAGATCCAGAGCACGGGTTTCTTTTCCTCATTGCCTGCACCACATTCACATGCTGTGGATGTGTGAGGAGCAATAGGTAAAAGCAGAATACAGCTACCAGCTGTAATCAGGACATGACGGAAGTCTGAACTGCTCTTCTCTCATGACAAGTTTTGTGGGTCTTAACGGCTATAATATCTGGATGTTGTTTAAATGTTTGCCAAAGACTCTCTCTCAGCAGTAGGTTTATCATCATCACCAACGGGAGCTACTGCCTTTGGATTGCCCCAGGGCATTACCTGCTGAGCCCCTAATTCTGTACTTGGTGGAGCTGCCTAAAAAATCCTCTGGTGAAGGAGGATGACGTTGGCATCCCACTAAAATAGCAACAAAACAACACCCCAAGAAACCTAACTGCTTGAAAATTTTCTTTCCACGCACTTAGCCTATAAGTAGTAGAAGAAAACCATGTCAGGTCTTCTTTTTAGGAATGGAAGTGAACCTTGCAGGTATTTTAGCAATTACCTGCTCCATAGGTAACCTTGTTTCCTACCCGTCTTGTTCCCCTCAGCTTTGTCTTTACCATGTTTCTACCAGAATGTGCTTGGTTCCACAGTGATGTTGCCAGACGAGCCTCAAAATTTATAGAATTTTGCTTTCAAACAAGGGGGAGGGAACAGGCTTCTAGGTCTGGAAATGTGACTTCTCCTGTGCCTAAAAATACAGGCCTTGAAGCTTAGCCTTTGCCAAGGAAAAAGGCTGCTTTGTGGACTGGAAAAGTACGTGACCGCACGCCTCTGTCCAGGACCGTCTAATTTTGGCTCTGTATGTGGGCTCTGAGTGATGTGGCAAGAGACAAGCACATGAGGGCCAGCATGGGTTCAGCAAATAGGCTGCACTAACAGCCCTGGCTCCACCTGAGACGTTATGAAAAGGCCTTGTATAGGGATATAATGAAGCATGGAGTTTCCTAAGCTCTTTCCAGTATGGGTGGTTTTAATTTATGCCGTTTAATGGTATTGAGGGTGGAAAAAGGCAGGTTCTCTTCTCTGTACATAATGGAATATGAAGGCTTTACCCCTTCTGTAGAGTTGTGATTTTCTCTTTCCAAATGGTATGTGAGGAAATGCTGCAGAATTGCTGTCTACATCTATAGCCTTTCTTTTCCAAGCTTAGCCCTTCGATTAGCCATAGAAGGCTGTGCTGCTACAAGACATGGCCTTGGCAGCAGGCTTAAATAACTGGTGTGATAAACCTCACCCACAGCTGGCTACCAAGAAGGTCCCTGCCGAATTTTTCCAGATGCTGAGCAGATGTGGCTCCCACACAGGCACATCTCCCTGCCGGGGACCACTGGCTTTTCATTTGAAACTGTTATCCCAGCGGATCTTGCGAGGCTATGGGAGCTGTTTACAGCCCAGTTAGTATAATTTGATTAATAACATCAAATTATTGTTATTCTTGCTGTCAATTAAATCAGTGGAATTAAATAAAGCTTCCCCTGGAGAGTATGATGTCTCTAGGAGATTAAACCCTGTGCTTGCTGCTAGGGTCCGGAGGCTGTGACCTCCCCTTCAGTCTGCATCTGCAGCTCGAAGAGCTGCCAGGGCAGCCCAGAGCTATTTTGTAAGGGACGTCACAAGATTGCTTCTTCAGCTGGCACCCTGTGTTGACACTGACTCAGAGCTTGTGAAAGCATTTCCTAAGGCTGGCTGCAGATTTGATGCATTGTTTTGGAGCTGTGAACGCTGGTTGGCTTACTGTGATTTTGCCTTAGTTTTCTGTTTGCTCTTACCTTAAGAGCACTTAGAAGTGGTTTCTCTTGGACAGAAAGCCAGGTTCCTCACTGTATAGCACCAGTGGCTGGGCATTATTTATTTCATTTAGTGGTAGGTGGTTGGTGTATAAGTAGAAAATGAGGTGAAACCCCAAAGCAGATACAATTAAAAAAAATTAAAAGTGGAATTAGCGACAGAGAGAACCCAAGACAGGCAGGGAAGCATGAGATGAAGTTGCCCATTAAAAATAGCTGAAGTACAATGAGAGAGACTAGCCCTGCTCCAAAGGGCAGGACCCCAAGGTAGCACAGGTACAGTGGGACTGTGAAGATGCTCTGGTCAACCGAGGCACTGAAGGAGAGGCTAGATCAAGGGGAGCCAAGGTGAGCCCTACAGGAAACACCCCCACTGGTGCAGCTCCAAACTGGGGCCATGGCTGGCACTGAACAACTCAGTCCAGGAGCTTCCTTTCCTGGAGGGAATGGGATTGGATAGGATGGGAGTGGTGTTATATGATGGGAAGGGTATGGCACGAAATTCACAGGACAAAGGGATATCTGAGCCTCTATATCAGCGATGGTGACATTTGGAGGAGAAGTTTGCCTCTCTCTCCCCCCTAACCCCCCCTCCCAACTGCATTTCCTCTAAGCCATTTCTTTTATGCTTGTAGCTGGAGGCAGCTAATGCAATCTTTGTGGAGCATCCAAGCTGACGATGAGTTTAAAGCTGCCCCTCCTTGTGTGTGTGTGGTGCACCATGGATTTGCACATCAAAATAACTGAGCAAAAACTGCTTCCAAAGTCATAAGCCCCTAAAGACTATTCTCTACCAGTTTAAAGGTAATAAAATGTAATTAGTGGCAGCTGTATTATTCCTTTTTTATAAGCTTGTGAACACTGTTTTCCCAGTATGGACAGAAAACTAATCTCACATTGGTCATTGCACAGATGCCTGATTTTATTTAGTCCCAACCACTAAAGAAAAAATCAATAAGCAAGAAGTGAAGGACTCAAGCATGTCGGTCATATAAGCAGCATTACTTGATCACAAGTCACTGTTGTAACAGGTTAATTTAAAAGCAATAAAGTATCATATCTAGATTGAACATTGTCAAAGCTGCTTTCCCTTTTGAGTATCGGCTTCCTTTTTATTTATTTCTAAAAGAAAAACAACGTTACAGATCATAAATGTCTAGTTTATAATGCTCTATAACAAGTAAACACATGTAATATGTGACAAGTCAAGTTTCCCTCTAAGATTCAGCATTGTAAATGAGAGGAATGTGATGCAGTGTTTGGTTACTGGTACTTACTGGTTCAACCGACCATTATTAAAAACAACCTCATACATCCTCCATGGATACATACAGAAAAATGCAAAATGTCAGTGGCAAAGTGCTTGGAAACTTGTGTTCATGCCCATCATTTAAGAAGACCAGGTCTGAGCCCAGACTCACAGTAAGTAGCACAAGTTTGGTAGCACAATAAACCCCTGTCCCTGTGGGGAGATGGTGGGATAGATAACCAGCAACTCGTTATTCTTTCACCACATAACTCACCACAGCTCTGGAGTGCATCCATGTCCTGCACACATGCGCATGGCAGAAAACCCCATATACCACACATATCTGTAAAGTCTCTGTTGCCTTTATGCATGCACATTTTTTAAAATATCCCTGGTTTACTTACGTAAAAAGATGGTGCTTGTCCCAGAGATTACTATTTAATATTTTTTTCTTCCCTTCGTATTACTAGCAAATCCCCATCGGGGTAACCTAGCGTTCTCTTTTTGTGTGTGTGTTGGATGAGGGGAAGCTGCTGGTGGCATTTGAGGGCATGTTGCATCCCCAGCACTGAGCGGGTTGGTTCGTTCCTGTACAAGAGCCAACAATATTTAGCTGATGAGTTAATCATTCAAGAGAAGTCAAGAAGTCAAAGGAGTTTAAAAAACTAGGGTTGCCTTCCACTGTAGGAAAACCAGAAACCGTGTTTTCTTCCAAGGCGCTGTGCATTTTTGTTGTTGATAGCGGTCATCACCTTTGCCTTCTCTTGTACTCTTCTCCCTCTGGGGCCTGCCTTGCTTCAAAATACCCACAGAGAGGTACAGCCAGAAAGGGTCCTTTGCCATGTACTGTCTCCTGGCTCCTTTTGTCTTTGATTTAGCAAAGCTGAAACCAGCATTTAATCCATAAAGCTGGAAATTTAACTGGAGGGGAGGGGTGGGAGAATGCTGCAACTGCAGCCAAAGGGCAGCTGAGTAATTTGCCTGAAAACCAGCCCAACTTATTTTCATCCCATGTTTTCAAACTCACACGGAAAAGAAGTAGAGCCATAGCAACTGCAGTAACTATGGTGCGTACGTAATTGCCAAGAGGCTCAATCTCTCTAAAATATTTGTGTAGCTTTTCCAGTATATCTGATCTTTTTTCTTTGCAATAACATCTGAAGGGTAAGCCACTGTCAGGGCTTAGAGACATATTCCAAGCAGGAGGAACGAACAGTTCATCAGGAATACCTGCATAGCAACCAGCATAAGATGCCACTTCTTTGGTGGAATTGGGTTGCTGTTATTTGGTGATGGCCTTTTAAGCATTTGTTAAAGATGAAGGGAACTGGAAGTATGACAAGAAAATACCTGCACAAGGCCTTGGCTGGTACTAGTTTATTTTCAGGCTGATGAGATGTTTGGATAGGGTGCCAGTCCAAGTCCCCCAGGGCCCATGGGCAAGTGAGACCTAAAGCACATCTTGGAATGTATCTTCCATCAGAGCAACCACATCCCTTCCAGTGGCTTGGGAGTAGCCTGCAGAGGACTCAGCTGTCACTCCTGTGTCTCTGTTGTGTTCCCTGGATTTGGGCTGAGATATGTTTCTCAGTCACCATGACATTCTCCCAAAAGGTGGCAAGAAGTAGACTCCAGCAATAAAAAGATTTAGATGCTGTTACCAGCCCCAAATGGACTTTGGTCCCGGTGATGAAACTGTTGATCCTATTTATTCCTCCGTGGCCCTTACTCCTCCCCTATGTAAGGACCACCAGAGTTGGCAGGGAAGCCCTTGCCAGACCCCTGTTAAATATCGCTTGTATTAGACCCTCCGTTAATCACTGCTTTAATCCTTTCTGAACTTTCCATTAAATATTTCAGCAGCTCTTGTTCTTGCCAAAAGTCCCTCCTTTTTACTGTCACTGATCAAGTCAGCGCCAGTTTCAAGGCGCAGAGTTAAGATAATGCTGAGAACCTAGATTATAATGTTTTACGAACTTCTAATTCGGCCCGGTTCAACAGATCTCTGGGGTAGAAAATACAATAGCTAAAAGCAGAAACAGAACTAATTACTTACTGCAGAATTAATAAGTTGTGGCATAGTCTGTGAGTCATTTCCTTGCTAAACCAATTTTATTTTCACTCATGAAATTTGCTCATGGAGTAATTATCTTGGAAGACAGGAGTAGGCAGGGAGGTTTTTTTCCCAGACCAAATTTAAAGAGACATTAATATCCTGTAGGACCACATCCCAGATGATTCACTGATAACTTATTACAAGCATTTACAGAATGGAGTTTGTGCAACACCACCATCGCTAACAAACTACATCATGACAGAGGAAAAGAAAAACAGAAAATATTTATTGACATAGCATGTGCGTTGTATAATATCTTAATATAGCAAAGGTTTGCATTTATTTTCCCAAATAAGATGTCTTTTTTGCACAGTTAAAAATATTATAAAACCACATTTTTCTTGAAGTTCGCTGTCAGTCTTTAGAAAGTCAGGAACATTAAAGAATCACCAAAGCTACCTCTGGAGGTTTTTAACCTAGATGTTTTCTCACACTCGGAGCAAAACACTGGTGCAACAGGGACTCAAATACACTTCCAAATCCTTTGAGATTAGTGTGCAATTTTAAGCTTATAATTTAACAATACTCTTTTTTTTGTTCTTTTTTTTCCCCCATCATTCATTCTTTAGTCCAGGAATTTGTAGATGGAAGTATCTGCAGTATTCCATGCTCTAAAATTAGAAGCAGTTGATAAAATTTCTACGAAGATACCAAACACAAACAGAAGGTGAAGGTATTTGAAAGGAATTTATTGCCTAGAATTTGTGGGTACATGCATAAAATGGAGCTAACATTTAAATGCTCTGAGATTTTTTTGTTTGTGGGGTTTTGTGGTTTGTTTGGGGTTTTTTCCCAATGGGGAACAGCTATTACAGGAATCCCAATAAAATATCACATTTGAGAAACTTTCAAGTGAAAGAAACTCCCTTCCCTCACTACACTCTTGGCGACCCAGTGTGCTGGGATGTTCCTGCTGCCAAGCATTTTGGCCGGAACATGGATCTGTTGCTTCCCAAGGACCCTGACCAAGCACAGGCGTAATCCTATGATTTTGGGCAGTGATTGTAGGTCAGGCTCAAGCCGCCTGCCTGCTAGTGGTCCCTGCTAGAACCTGAGCCTCTCACTTCCCTTTCCTTGGTGCTGTTGGTTGGGAAGAACAGCTTCATCTTTAACAGCAAAAGGAGATTGTTCATGTAACTTGAGATTTTTACATCTTAATTTATATGCCTTTACCAGCTGCCTACTCTTCCTTACTCCCTCTGCTACCTCACAGCCATTTAATCTGTTACTTTTCACACTTTTTTTTGTCCCTTGCATATCACCTCCATCTTCCTGGTCTTCAGTACCACCTACTTCTCTTGCTCGCTCTTTCTGCATTAACTCCTACCTGCTGCCAGGTCATCCCTTATCAGCAGAACAGGAGGAACTCCCCAGCTGCTCCTCTCCTCCACGTGTAGAGGAAATATTTTTTTACTTAAGCCATAATCTGTGCTGATTCATACCCCATAAAGGCTCATAAATCTGCAAAATTTGGATGGTAAATTATAAACTGAGTCAACGAGTTTCTTTGAGCAATTATTAAAGCATCGGGTACTTTATATCTTGTATAACAGAAATAATTTTGCTATCTAACATTGTGTTTTCCTTTTATTAAGATAATACAAACTTCAGCTTAATTTTCCACATCGCAGATATGACTTCCATCATATGTCTCAGAGCACCAAAGTCAACGCATGCACAAATGCCTTCCAGAAGCTGGTCTGGGTGTATTAACAGTTCGTACATGAGGTTTATCTTTAGCCCAGGAGAAATTTACTGGTCAACTTTGCAAGTTGCCAGAAGCCCCCTAGCAGAAAAGGAATTTGACTGAGTTTCTTTCTAGCTAACGCCATAAAAAGAGCTAAAAACCTACTCAAGCAACTCTTATGGAAAAGCATTAGTACTGATGAAAACAAATGTTATATAAGCCAGTTCTTGAAAGAGGGAAAAAATCCTTTGGGGAAACATCACAAACACTCTGTCCCCTTCTGGGCTGGGAACCAAGCTCTGATGCTGGTGTCCTAGACAACAGCAGATCTGATCTGCTAAGAATAGCCCCTCCGTGTATTTTCTCATTGGTAACTAGACACAGACTGCAGGTTTTTTAAGGGAATCTGAGATGATCGTGGCTCAGATATTCTTGTCCCATATGCAGTGGCTGGTACCAAGAACTCCACACACACACTGACTTCCTGGGGTTCTGCGTAAGTACTCTATTTATGAACTATTTCGGTAATCCCCGTAGCAATCAGTCACAATGCCTCCATAAAGCATTTCCTTCTTGGTTAGGCCAGGTAGCAGAACTGAAATGTTGCCTGGTATGCAGATACAACAGGAACAACATTTTGTCCATGTCTTCTTGTGCCTGCATTCCCTTGCCTGAAGGCACTGACATAGTCAAATCAGCACATGCTTTACAAGCCCATGTATTTGCCTGTGTTTGTGCATGTGCACTCAGACAGAGGCTTGAATACAGATACAGACTGATTATTATTTTTTATGTTGCTCTGGCCAGCCTCTTAAATAAAATGAGGCACTGAGCAGCTAATATTTATCCTCTGAGGACAAACATTTGTTGTCAGCCTGGCATGAGAACTTCAGGTTGTGGCTGAGGTATTTACCATGGATGATTATTATAAGACAATTTGAAAGCTGACATCAACATTTTTCATTCTTATCTTGTCCCTGATTCCCAAACTAATAAAGAAATAGATTGTATTTCTGCTCCCAGGGAGTATGCCCAAATAAGACTCACCAAAACAAAGAATTTACTAAGCTACCTTATCAGTTTTGGACCCAAATCAATAATGTAACAAAATCCATGAACCTAGGTTGACACATGCTGGGTTAACAATGTGGTACCTTATTTGTCATAGGGACTATGGAAAAAGGCACTTAAGAAAAACATTACAGAGCCAACTAACAAATCTGGTAGGCCCATTGCATAGAGCAAAAGTATTAAACACTGGACTGAAGTGATTTAAAATTACTGTCAGCAAGGCCATATATTTTCATAGAGATAACAACAATAAAAATAATTAATCTTAAAATCTTAGACATTAATTTCTAAACTTTACAAATTATTACTAGTTTTCTGCAAACGAACACACAAAATTATTTAAAAAAAGACAGAAAGTTAAGTGTTCCCTCTAAAGGCTGACTTTAAAAGAAACAGCTTCTTTTAAAGTGAGATCTCTTCCAAATAACACAGTATTGTTAGAGTTATGGTATGGAAGCAGGTCTTAAATTTTTATGCTCTGGCAATAATATGACAAAGTTGCCTGCATATTCAAAGTGGCAGGCTTTATACTTTCAATCACCTACAAAAAAGTGGCTTATTAAAAATTACCTTATTTCATTAAAAAACCATTACAAGCGTATTTTAAAGATACCAAGAAACAAATAGTATTTTAAAATCTTGCTATATTTTTTTTTCTTCTGCACAGGAAGAAAATGCATTTTGGTCAGCAGAAACTTATAATCATAAAATCGAAATATTGTGGTGGTGACTAATCTTAAAGTATTGAAACCCAAAGGATATGACCAGAAACACACAGTATAATTTTATGTTATTAGATTGTCACACCATAACGATCCTGTGTCCTTCAAAGTCTTGATATAAAATACAAGATATAGACTTCTGTAGCAATCAACAACAATTTCTAAAACAGTGATTTGTGTTTAAAGGTGTGTGAAAGTCAAGCTCACTTTGTGTTTTCATTAAATACATGGTTCAGCAAACATATTGAACCAAATTATCTGCTAACTACTGCTGCTGCTACCTAACAAGATATTTGTTATAATGTGCAGGATAGTTCTTCTATCATTCAGAAGGTCATATAACTTAGCTGGGAGAAATTTTAACCTTATAACTCATGTTGAGGTGGAGTCTGAATATGACGTGATTAAAACTACCCAGTTTGCAGAAACTAAAAGACTGCTTTCCAGCTCCCAGTCTAACACACTATCCTATCTATGAAGCTGAACTCGTATAAAAGTACTTTATAAAAACTGCTAAAACTCTTAGCACCCAAAAAATCCATCACCTCTGGAGCTCTAAATGATTGTCAAGTAGCCACTTCAGAAGTCAGTGACTTTTCCCAGTGGTAAAGCTAAACATTTGACTAGAAATTAAACCTACAGCTCTCCAAACTCTAATTGGAATGTAAATGCATGCGCTTAAGACTTCTATAGCTTCTAAAAGGAGATTTAAAAGCATTATGTCCTGACATTTTTCCTTCTTCTCCCAAACATGCAAACTTATTAACTTCTTGCCACTGTTTTTACTGAGCAATGAAGTGAAACTTCTCTTTAAGGTCTAACCCTCAGCTACAGAAATTTGGGATTTCCATGGAATTGTTCCTGCAGCAACCAAGGGTGAAGTTTCCCAAACAAACAAGCATGAACTAGATTGCTGCTTCTCAGCATGGAGCTGTGGTCTTTAGAAAATGCCAAAATAATGTCTTGGTCTCATGCAGTTCTCTGGATCATTCTGCACATATGGTAACGTGCTGTACGTACAGCTTGCATTTGAAGAATTGGAACAGAACCCTGAGAAAAGCAAATCCATTGGAAAAAATAGATATTGTTTAATAACGCCAGTTTGAGATGTTTCAATCCTTCCCTTTGGAAAAAAAAAAAAAAGACAAACAGGTGTAGTCATTTTTTTTCTTATGTGAATGATTGGAATTTATCAGAATTCCAAACATAAGTACAGTTTGGGATTTTAAGTGCATATCTAGGGTTCATTACAATTAGAAATATTTTGTTTGACAATTCTACCCATCCCCCAGCAATTCAGCATTCCTCAAGTCACCCTAACATTACTTGTGAGCTTTGAGTTCAAAAACATCCTGACATGGAGGGATGTTCTTCCAGTAACTGCTGCAGCAGACATTCATTCTGTAGTAATACGGGTGCTAGTGAGTCAGGTTCAGCTCTCTTCAGCCTTGCGTGCAATTTCCATCATTCCCATGTATCCAGAAGCAAATTTGGGCATATTTGAGAGGAGTAATTCTTACTGCTACATTGTAATCCTGCTGTTCACCATTGACGTCCACCCACTGATGGCCTGAGTAAACAGCGATGATCTTGCGTTTCCATTTCTTTTTGTTCGGTTCCTTAAGGCGGAGATAGATGCCAGATCCAGTGGATCCGGGCTCAGCATCACAGTACTGATAAAAGAGATCATTGGACTCATCAGAAATGCTACAAAATCTATAGACCAGCTGCCCAGATCGATCATTGTCGAAACCTGAGAAATGGATCATGCTTCTGGGCATCATTTTGATTGTTGGGCTGATTCCCAGCTCCATGTATTTTCTTTTGTGGGGACGCTTGAGCTCAAGAACAGCGTAATCATAATCCAGGGCAATATCCCCAGAAACACCCTTAAACCAGCCTTTAGGGATGTGGGTACTCTTCACTCTGGTCCACTGAAAGGAGGGCATGCTGTCTGAGGTCCCCTGCTTCCTCCCAGATCTCCTCTGCTTTCTCCTGCCACCTTTGGATTGTCGCCTTAGCTCTGTGGCAACTTCAGGATCTTCTTGGGCTGCAGAAACTTCTCTCCTACTTCTTCTAGCACCTTTGCGTTTCCTGCCATCACCTCTGGATTTCGTCTTCATCAGGCCCACCCTCAGTCTTTTGCTGCCCTTAACATAATCCTTGCCATTGTGCAGACAGTGGGCAGCTGTTAGCACGTGCTTGGGGGAAATGAGAATGCCACTGCAGCCAGTGGAGATCTTCACAGCTGTGTTGAACGGAAAGTTGGTCATAAACCGCTTGTCGTAGATGCTGAACCTACTGTCCGTTCCATAGATCTGCCTCTTCTTTCTCGTAGCCCTTCGTGTGGTGGTGTTTCCAGACGGGTCGAGCGCTAGCCCAAGGACATTTACTTCAGTCAGGGTCCGTGTGCCGTTTTCAAAAACAGTCTCATAGGAGAGGAGATCCTTCAAGTCAGACAAGCTTGGCACCGGCAATTTTCTTTGACACTCAATTCCACATACACTGTTCAGTTCCAAGTTGGTTTTTGCTTCAAATTTAGGGCTCTCAAGGGAGAAAGTTCTTTCGCTCACAATCTGGGGAATCTTCTTTAAGTGCCAAGTAAAATCTTGTTCAGTTTCTGTTCCATTAGTGAGACCCAATATAGGTATGAAAAGTATGAACAGCAGTAACATGTGCTCCATTTTATCTATGTCCTTTTTTTTTGGTTTGTTTTCTAAAACAAGAAAGAGAGGTTTGAAAATACGTTTTGGTAATATACACAGTTATCTTAATATTTTCAAAGTACAATCATGCAGTATTAGCCCTGACACCAGTGGAGCAGAATTTAACACTGCTCAGAATGGAAAGGCCTCAGATATTCCCTGTATTACTTCTGATGCTTCCAGTGGTCTCTAGCAAGACGGGTGCAGATGAGCCGGCCAGCATCCATGCTGAGCTACCTACTAAAAGCTGGAAACAGCTGACTTTTACCTGCTTTTCCCTAGTGGGGCAGTAGTCTGAGTCATTCTACTCTGTACAGCACCCTGGTTTTCTTTATCCCATAGGAATGCAATTATGTTTTATACTTCAACTTTTCTTCTCTATAGCTAGGGGTTGTAGGTAGAACAAGGTTGAGAACCACCAATGTATTCAAGGGACACATTCAAAATTTGGGATTCAGGCAGAGATGAACAGACTACACTCATGAGACTTAGGAACCCACAAGAAATCAGACCAGTTGTGCTCTTTTACGTAATAGCCAGAAAGTAGCACCTTTAAGTGATCTAAGTCACCAATGGTTCTGCATTACCCACCCAGCTAAGACCTGTGAAGCTGCCTGCTATGGAAAATTGCACTTTGTTAATTGCTCTCCCAAAAAAACGACTTAGAATCATAGACTCATAGAATAGTTAGGGTTGGAAAGGACCTTAAGATCATCTAGAAAGATCTCCTTTCCACATTCAAAGTTTGTATTGTTTGGTTGTGAGCAATTTGGGTACCTAAACAAGCTGGCAAGTCCCATTTTAGATGCTTTCAGCTTCTGCTGCTCAGAAAGGCATGGCTCTCCTGCAGATGCAATGTTGTATCTCCCTGTGCGCCATGGCCACCAAAACCTCATTAATTTGCCATGTGTGGGTATTTCAATCTCTCTCAGGATGTCAGAGAATTTCAAAATCCAAGGCTGGAGGAGACAGATGAGTGAGAAGAGTAGAAGTTTGCTGGTCTAGAGGAGTATTCTGGTTATAGACATGCAGGAAAGCCCAGCTAAGTAGGAGGGACAAGCCTGCTGACTCATCACACGCCTTTTTCCTGCAGGATCCCACAAAGGCTGCAGGAATTGTGTCCTCTGTGCCTTATGGTCATATGAGGAAAGCCACACCTAAATGGGGTGATGGAACACACAAAGTGTTAATATTTCAAATGGAAAAGACAAAAAGCAGTATTATTCCCATCTGTAGTTGGGAAATATGCAGAAATAATGTAAAATTGCTAGAAGTCTGTGGCAGAGCCAGAAACTGAACCCAGGAGTCTTGATTCTGAGCTCAAAACACTACTGAAAAGAGCATTTTTGTCCTTTGGCAGCAGTGATGTCAGTGGCATTAATCAAATACTGGCTGCTGCCATTGGGAAAGCTGCACTCTGTTCTCATATCCTTCATTCCAATTATATGGAAACCTCCGCTGTGCAGAAAGAAAGAGCTATGATTAAACTTTTAAAGCCAAGCAATTCAAGGATATGTATGTGGTTAAGCTTTCTGGTTTACATTGTAATTGCAGTGTAAACCAAGGCAAAGATAACCACTTTCCTTTTCTTGAGTTTAGTTTAGAATGAGTACTGCTATCCAGTGAAACAGCCTGGTTACAAGCTAGCTAAAGATCTAGCATGGAAAATAGAGGGGAGTGCAACATGGAAAAAGAAGCAGTAACGTCACTTTAAAAGCTGTATAGTGGACCAATGACTCATGTAATTTTGAGGCATCTTTACCATATAGACATAGTTCTGTCTATAAGAAGTAATAATTATAACTTTTTAGCTAACTAAGCACTATGGTTCAAACAGAGCTTGTTGCTTCTGATGCCAAATTCAGAGGGTGGCATTTTTTTAGCACAGATTTTGATGCTTTTCAGCTCCCTCAGCATGGAACACCAGCTGTGACCCAGAGTTTACTTAGTAGCATATACATAAACAACATTTTACAATACAGTCGAAAGCCTCCCACCCTGGCTTTAAAGTAGCCAACTCAGGTTTTGGAGAAGATGTATGGGCTTTCATAAGACATCTGGAGATTATAGTGACTCACAGACCCAAGCTCTGGGGTGTATGCAGTCATACTAAAAGATATCGGAAAGTTTTGAAAGCCGAGCAGGGTCATCCCAGGTGCCAGATACAGCAGAGGGACACCAGCTGACCACAGTCCGGATTACTGGTACAGCAGAAATGCGCATGTTTAAACATCATTTTTTATATACAAAGTTTCTGACCAAATGTCCACTTTTCCTAAAATCCCATTTCTGACACTGGCAAAATGTGCACGCCTAGGGTAGAGCACACAAATAGGTATGTATGCCCCTCCTTCATCACAGGACCTTAGCTTACAACCAGTTGCACCTCATGGACTTCAAACCAGAGGGAGTTTCTGCAGTGTGAGGAAACCTCAGTGGATTTCTCTTCCATAGTTGCCCAGTCTTCCTTTGAACCCATACAAAATTTTGTACCCACAATGTTCTGCACCAAGGAATTCCCAGCTTAACCACATGTTGTATGAGGAAGCATCACCTTTCTTTTATTTTCAGCCTGTCACAAGCTGCTATGGTTTGATGATAAATAAAGTGATGTTGTTATGTGATACGGTTTTAATTTGCTTTGCTCTAACATAGCTGTTGAACAGATACAAGATATTAAGAAACTCAATTCTTCTGTCAGGCTCAAGAATGACTTTTCTATGTTCTTTCCTAGAATACTCCTCCAATTCTCAGCCATTCCTCGCGGTCTGTGTATTTGACATTCTTCTGTAGCTGAATTTTGTGAGCCCTCAGGAAAGTTCATTCACTAATGGCTACTTCATACAGAAAGTCTTAGACGCGTCCAGGTTGATGACATTCCACTGTGAGGCTGAAGACTTCCCAGTTGGACCCATAACTAACATCACTTTATAGAAAGCCTTTCTGTAAGCAAATGCGTGTAGTACTATGGCTCCCTTCTGCCACTCCTTGGACAGAAAAAAAACCCCACCAAAATACAGAACCCTCAGTAGATGCATTGGACCCTCCCATTTGAAATATTAAACTCAAGTGCTCACTGCTTACAAAGGCAGTCTTGGAAGCCAAGATTTCCATAATTTATAATGAGCCACTTGTTACTCATAATGAACTTACTACAATTCAGCAGAGCTGGAGGAAGTCCAAGCTGAGAAACTTGATAAAAATGGTAATTCTCATTACAGACCAGAGCAGTGATCCTAACAGGCAGCACCATCATTTACAGCCATGTGCCTAAGGTCTGTTTACTAACCTGATCTCTACCGTCTAAGCAAGGCCTGCTTCAAGCATGGGCAGCATCAGTGGCTGCCATGGTCTGGTACAGGTAGTGAGCAAGGGGAGAACACAGGGGTTCCTTCTGCCAGAAGATGGGGATAGAAATGTAGATATCTGCAAAGACACCTTTGCAGGGTGAGACAAGGGGAGAGAGCATACAGCCTCCACAGGAAGGAGCCCTGAGAAGGCTGCAAGCTGGATGCAAGAAAAAACCCTCAACATGTTGCTCACAGTTTCTGCCACGCTGTTTTCCACTCTTCCTCCAAACCCCAAGCTGCTCTGCTTTCTCCTTTCCTTCATGGGAAAAGGGATGCTCGGGAGGGACTCTTCATCAGGGACTGTAGTGACAGGACAAGGGGTAATGGGTTAAAACTTAAACAGGGGAAGTTTAGATTGGATATAAGGAAGAAGTTCTTTCCTGTTAGGGTGGTGAGACACTGGAATGGGTTGCCCAGGGAGGTTGTGAGTGCTCCATCCCTGGCAGTGTTCAAGGCCAGGTTGGATGAAGCCTTGGGTGGGATGGTTTAGTGCGAGGTGTCCCTGCCCATGGCAGGGGGGTTGGAACTAGATGATCTTGAGGTCCTTTCCAACCCTAACTATTCTGTGATTCTACAATTCACTCCTTTCCTGTACAAATTTTGGGTTGGCTTACAGTAATCAGAAGCCTGGAGACAGCTCTGTCTTTACAGTAGGATGAATTGCTTGAGAGAAGACAGAAGATAGAAAATAGAAAGTGAGAGAGAGATTCCCAGCTCCATGAAAATGTTGAAATTCTCCCTTCAGTTTCCAAACCCAGCCGATAACAGTGCAGACTCCCTGTTTGGTGGCATTCCAGCTGTCAGGCATATGCATGCAATTAGAAGTGTTTTCAGTTCTCACTTCTTGCTTCCGACATCAAGTCTTTCTGTATTGACAGGACCAAACCTACCCGTGTCCTAACTTTTCAGAATATCCTTCAAATATTCTCAGTATAACCTATCTTACGTCAGTAAAATGTATCTCAAATGCTCAGGGGAAGGCTTGTGGTCAAGCAGAACTAGAATACCTTTCTCTTCAGACTACTCCAGAATGAATTTACATGTCAGGGTAGCTCAGACAGAAGAAAAGTTGTCTCCAGTCACCTGGCAGCGTTTTATCATGATCTGTTTGGCATAGCCTCTGCTCTGGGGATTCCTTCTTACTGTAAGAAAGTCAGCATATTTCAAACTAAGCTTTCATAATTCTAAATGCAATTTTCAGACCATAAAATATTAGAGGCTGTTACACTAACCGGCTCCATTAACTGCTTTTGGCCTTATTCTTGAAGCGGCCTGAAAGCTGGAATTCACAACTCTACTCTGACAAAGCAAAACGGAGAACAAATTTGGGAAACCTCACGCTCCCTTGGAAGAAACCATCACCCTACCCTTAGCTGCCACTGTCCCCTTCACTCCTCCGGGTGTGATCGCTCTGTGTGTTGGTGCATAGATCTAGTCCTGCACTCTGACTTAAGAAGAAACCCCCACTGCGACTCCTGGCTCCTACAGCATTTCAGCGGGTTCAGTAGCACAAGAAGAACGGACTTGAGACGGCACCGTGACAGCCGGTTTGAGACAGCACACGCAGGAGGAGAAAAGGAATGGGGGATGAATGGCAAGCGGACCGGGGCTTCACCTCTGCCGACTCACGGCTCCCGCCGGCCCCGTCGCGGCCGCGGGGTGGCGCGCCCGGACAGCCGCCGGCCCCTCCGCACCCTCCGCCTGCCGGCCCCGGTCCCCCGTCCCGAGCCGGCCCCGCCGCTGCCCCGGCTCCTCCAGCCCTGCCGCTTCGCCCGCTCCTGCGGGTCGCGGGGAGGCAGAGAGAGGAGCCCGCTTCCCGGCCGCCGCTCCCCGGCTAAGCTGCGCCGGGGGTCGAGCCCTGCCCAGCCGGGGCGGCTCCGGGCGGCGGGCCCCGGGGCAGGAGCGGGGATCACCGGTCGGGAACGAGCGGAAGAAACGGAGGGAACGGGAGGGTTTGCTGGGATGGCCGCTTTTCTACCGGCAGCGCCGCTTCTGTCGGCCGCTCCTATACATTAGCATGTTAAAGCGCAAGGGTTAGCCGAGGGTTGGGAAAGAAGGCTTTAACTCTAGTTAGCCATACCCTGGTCCTGCTTTCCGCGGGAAGCTCTGCTTTTCCGCGTTTAATCCAGAGGGGTTCCCTTTCTCCAGAGCCTGCAAGTTAAATACCCAGGCTCAACTTTTTTATCTGCCATTCCAAGGTAACTCTGCTGCTAGCAGTGACGAATCTGGATGAAGCTAGTGTCAGTTCCAGAAAAGCGCGGGGATGGTAGCGACAATGCCGAGGGGATGAATCAGAATTAAAGGAGAGTTTGTTTTGAAGGGTGAAGAGGCTCCTTGCGTGCTCCCCGCGGAAGGCACGGCACGGGCACAGCCCTAAAAGCCCAATAAATACACCCCTTGCTTCCCTCCCGTTAGCCGTCTGGTGAAACCAGCTTCGAACAATAAAAAAGAAAAGGTGAGGGAAGGGTAAAGAAACTTGTCACGTTTGAGTCCTATCAAAAGTGCATCTCTCAGGCTAAAGAGGCAGGAGCTTTGAACAGAACCCTCCAGCTGCCAAGCCCAAGGCACTGACACTGCTCAGCCCCTTCATTTTTTAAAACGACCCGTGTAGGGAGAGCGACTCAGAGAAAAAAGGTTAGCGAAAAAAGTTCGCTTCTACGGACTTTACCTCGGGCTGTCCCGTCCCCGACCCCGGGCAGCCCCCCTCAGCCCCAGCCCCAACCGCAGATACCAGCCTGCCCACCCAGCGCTGCCCCCATCAGGTCTCCCGGGGCAGCCTCTGCCCCTGCGGCCGGCGTCGGGAAGCGTTTGTTTCATACCTGCCACCCCGCAGGGCGATCAGAGGGGAAGGCGGACACGGCCCCGGGGCGCAGGCTCCCTGCTCCGCTCCGTGCCGCCCGCCGTCCAGCGCCCGCGGCTACTGGGGACGGGGCGGGGGAAGCGGCCAGGTCTTCGCAGACGGGGGAGGGGATGGAGAAGGGGGGGGGGGGAGAAAAGGAGGCGAGAAGGAGGAGGGCGAGAGGGGGAGGGCTGAGGGGAGCGGAGGCAGATCCCGGTGTCTCCTCGACCGGGAAGGCAAGAAGGGGCTCTGCCTGCGAGGCGGGGAGGCGCATTGCCCGAGAGAGGCTCGCTCTCGGCGCCGGGCGGAGAGCCGGGGTGACCGGCGCTGGGACGGGCCGGGAGGGGCGGGGACGAGCGGGGAGGCGGAGGGACCCCGTCCCCGGGGAATGGCGGCGGGGCAGGGCGCTGCACCCCGCCACCTGCGCGGGGCCGGGCTGCCGGGCACGACCCCGCTCCGCTCCGCCCTGACCTGACCCGACCCGCCGGAGGGCTCCTGCGGAAGAACGGGGAATGGTTCTGCCGGCTCCACGGGAGGCTCCTCGGGCCGGGATGGGGCTTGCGGCTGCCGGGAGTGGCGTTACCCCGCCCTGCCCGTGCCTCCCTGCAGTGGCCATCAGCGCAGCCCAGCTTCCCGCTGTCCCAGCCCCGCTCCTTTGGGATGCTGTGCTCCTCAGGGACCTTCCTGGCCCTGTTCCTCAAGGATTTCGTACTCCTGGGGACCTCCCGGATCCCGCTACTCAGGGATGCTGTGGTACTCAGGGACCTCCTGGCCCCCGTTCCCCCTTCTCCTCTCCAGCCCCACTCCTCAGGGCCTCACAAGTCAGATGAGAAGCGCCTCCCTCCTTTTCTCATCACTTTTCACCCCCTCTTTCTGCCTTCTCCTTCCCTTGGTGTCCTTTTTGTCCACTCTCCCAAGGCAGAGTGCTGTGGGCGCTGGTCTCTGCTCCCTGGAGCCGCCCCTTGCACTAACTACCACAGGGTCCTCCTCAAATCTTTCCACCCCTTTTTACATAGATGTGTGATGTGAAAGGCTTGTTCATTAAGCACTTCTAAAAAGTGTTTAACCTGAGTAATTTCAATGAGCTCAGCGGCTGAAAAATCAACTCACAATAGATGGGTGCCCACGGATTTGCCAAAAACAGCAAGAAATTTGTGGCATTGCTAGAGATCAGACTGAGATCTCCAAAATGCTGTTGTGTTGTCTTAATCACAGGCATATAGGCACATCCTTCCTTTAAAAGGCCACTTCTGAAATACAGTGGGACCAATTATACAAGTTAGGTTTCAGATAAGGCTTTGGCCAGCAACTGCACCCTGTGGTTTCATTTGGAAGACTGAGGTTGATTTCTTCAAAATGTGTATTTTGTTTGCAGTTCTGATTCTGTTGTTGTTTGTACAACTTCAAACCAAAGCGTAATCATAATTATTCATGTGCCTGAGAAAAAGAGCTGAAGAATTCCCAGTCTAATTAACAAAGCAAGATAGAAATGAATGTAGGGTAGTTAAGTTTTACACGCAATTTCTTGAACATAAGAGCTTCCACACTGGGTCAGACCAAGGGCTTTGCTGGACCAATATTGTGTTGCATTATTAAAGGACAAGGTAATGTAGTAGTCCCCTCCAGCACTTTCCTTGCCACCAATACTTCAAACTTAGAGATCTTCTCAAGCTGGTGTAGTTTCTATGACCTTAGTAACCTTCACTGGCTTTCTCCATCAAGCACTTGCCTGTCTTCCCTTAAATCTACGTAGGTCTGTAGCATCTACAACCTGCTGTGGTGACAAGTTCCACAGGTCAGCCAGGTTCTGTGCAAAAACCTGCCTCCTCCTGTGTATTTTCAGCCTGGCTACTGATAGCTTCATTTGGTGCTCACTAGTTCTTTGTCATATGCCCTGTAGCCCTTGTCCCACAGTGAAGGGTCCTAACTTAGCTGTGCTTTACAGTAAAGATGTTCCTATTTTCCATCCTGCTGCTGATGTGCAGGGACCACAGTGTTCGAAGGATGGTGTGGCCAAACACTTCATGGCAGTGGCAAGTAGTAAACAATAAACAAGAGCCACTCACCCTGGGCAGCCGTGTTGAGCAACAACAGCAGCTTGAGAGGTTCAGACTGGACATTGGGAAAAATTTCTTCACCAAAAGGAACATGCAACACTGGAACAGATTTCCCAGCCAGGCTGCGGAATCGCCATCCTCGATGGTTTCAAACACTCAGCTAGACAAAGCCACGGTTGGCAGTAGTCCTGCTTCAAGTGGAAGGCAGGCCTGGGTGACCTGCAGAGGTCCCTCTCAACCAATATTTTGTGACTCTTTACCTACATGGAAGATGTAAGCCAAAATACAGATTTCTGTGACAGCAAAAATACATCTTTTTTCTGTTCTCTACTGATTTCTTAACACTTCCTAGTATTTTTTATTCTTTTGGCAGCTGTCGAGCACCAAGTACTGTTGAGCGCTGATATTCCCATGAGCCATTTTTATAGCTCCAGGACTGTCTCTCCTGAGGAGTAAAGACCAGATCAGAACTTGCCTTTTCACACCTGAAGTAAAGGCCATTTCCCCCCTTGTGTGTCACTGCATTTATCTACACTGAACTCGGTCTGCCATTTTATTGCTCAGTCACACTCTTCCATAAACTTGCCTGCAGATCTTCAAGGTTTTCTCTCATACTTCTTAACCCAAATAACTTCACGGCCTCATCAGATTTTGTGGCCTGACCGCTCAACCCTCTTCCAGATCATTTCTGAATACACTGAACAGTGCAGAGCACAGCATTTTTTTCTCAAATCCTGCTTCACTTCTAATATTTTATTTCTTGCAATAAAAACATTATACATTTTTGATAATGTTTCATAAAATTTATAATTAAAAAAAAATTGTCACATTAAAAATTTCTTCAAAATACAATTTGCTAAAGGAGGAATACACACTTCAGAGTACTGATTCTTTAGAAACACACTGTATAACACACATGGTAGGGCTGTAAAAATATAATTGTTGGAAAAAATCCAGCATGCTAATTTTATCCTCCAGAAGTCATTTTATCTCATTAGAAGATTAGTGAGCCCATTCGGTATTTCTACATGTTCCAAAAATAAGCCTGACATCACATACCAACTGAGAGATGTTCTCTTGGTGCTGAGCTTTGAAAGACTGATACCTAAAATAAATTTTAAAGGCAACACATTCTTGATGTTTGTATTAACTTCAAGAATGTGTTGACTTCTACCAAAATTATTCCTGCATATCTACAAAGAAAGTAAAGGGGGAAAAAGCAAGATTTTGCCATCAGATTTGTACCCTGGATGTGAGTGAATTCACAGAACTGTAGTGTTTTACCTTAGGATAGATAATCTACAAGATGAGCTATAAAATAAGATTCTCCCAGCTTTTTTTCAGGTAGAAATTTGAGATAGGAGCTTCAGCTTTCCCTGTGGGTGAGATAAGCTAAGAGTGGGTATACCGGCTGGGCAGCCACTCCTGGAATGCCATCTGGCCTTATGACACTAGATGAACACACTGTTCTCATGTTGGCCTTGCACACATGAGAAAAATGTTTGATTGTAGCAACGACTTGCCTTGTTTCTGACCTCCGAATTGTATTCCATATACTGCCTTATGCACTATGTAGGTATGTATATAGGTAGATATACCTACCCACAAGATATTCTTTCACATATGACTTATGGAAAGGGAAAACAGGCAGGTACAACTCAGGAAAACCAAAACAAGGTTCATAGATGTCAAAAAGAATGCAAATGCCTATAATAAAATTGAAAGTTCAGTGTCTAGTCTCTAGCCATACCTCACAAGTAGTCAGCATTAATATCTTCCTTTCTTCTCTCAGTCCCTTTTCTACTCGTGTATACCTGTGCACATGTACTTTATTCCAAAACAAGTGATGGCTTGGATAGTGCAGATAAATCCCTTTCCTTCACAAGTTAATTCTCAAGCTACCTCTGGCTCCTCTTTTAGCTCAGCTGATATCATATGTTTCACTTAATTTCTACTTTTCTTGTCCCAGGAAGACTATTTTTTATGAGCTTTAACACTTCTCCAGTCCCCAAACACTAAACTTGGGATAACTCATTGGCTCATGATGAATGGACATGAGATAATTCCTAGTGCTTTCAGAACAAAGGGATGTGAAATACAATGGATCTTTCTTACAGGATCAAGAATGGTCTCCATGGTAGTGTCTCTTTTGTGGCAGCTTGTTGCCACAGAAGCCCTTTTGTTTCGTGGACCAGTTAGGGTTGGTTATTGTGCTGTTCAGAGGTTCCTGTGACACAATGCTGACCGGTTAGACTAAACCACTGAATGAAACAGATCTCTGTTAGAGACCCTGGCTTTGAGGACTTGGAAAAGATGCAAGAACTGCAGTAAAACACATCATTTTTTAAGAGTGCGCACAGTGAGGACAAAGGGGACGACAAAAGCATCGCTAGCTCAGGACGATTCTGAGTAGACCAATGGACTGCCACAGTACAGGCTGGTGAGGTAGTTATTCATTTTAAATCAGGTATAGGTGTACGAGGGAGTGTGGCAGCAGAAACAAAGATGTTAGCAATGAGTGCAATGTCATCAACACAAGAACTTACAGATGATGAAAACAAGGAGGGATGTGAAACTTGAGGCATCTAGATGTGACCTGGTTTTAACAGCATGCGTTTATGAATTAGATATAGGGGCAAATAATAGACTGGAAAAACCAAACCAAACCAAACCAGCCAACCAACCAACCAACCAAGCAAACACTTGGTAGTAGTACAAACAGTCTCATTTTAGAGTTAAAGCCATGTCAAGCTTGTGGTCAAGTCAAGAGGGTGCTTTCTTCACTGAGGCAGCAGGAAAAATAAGTGTGGACATGTCTAAGCATATGACCCATAGGAGAGAGGCTCTTCTACCTGTGCAGAATGGAAGTGAGTTAATAGCCCAACCACCACCCAGCTCCTGGCTTTGGTCAATTTTGTCTTCTTCTAGAACAGCAGCTGAAAATGAAGATGGACAGGCTCATGGCTCTGGCATTCATGTGTCTAGAGAAAAGCAGAGTCTACTGTTCATTCATCACTGCTGAAAGAGCAAAACCTACAGTTCTTACCTGATGTGCAGCATTATGGATTTTATATACATATAAATAAAGTGAACACTTTTCCTGAAGGAAAATTGCCACAAGGAGAGGTACTTCTGGAGATGTGTCAGATGGCAAATATTGTATTACACACAATGTGTTGGCAGGTTGCAAGCAGGTACTGTTAAGGAAAAAACAGAAAGCCCCACAGCATTTTTGTGACCATACTACTTTGAAGGAAAGTCCAACTGGCATTCTCATTGTGCTCAGCACACCAAGAGCTACAGTGGAAAATCTGTGAACTGCAGATGGTAATACAGCATACTGTGATATGGATAAATGACATTTTGATGTGAGGAGAAAAGAAGTGCATGACCAGAGACTCTGAGCAGCTTTGGAAAAAACCCTGACTTTTCCCAGCTAAAGCTGAATATTCATTCCCTCCCCAAGCCTCTGAATTCCTATAATGGAAACAGCATACTGCAGTGGAAAGTTAATAGAGTGGCGTTGACTTGTTAGATAAAATATGATTTTAGCTACCATCAACATGATGGTCCCAACAGAGAGGAAAGTGATTCCAGTGAAAGATGAACTGCGAAGGGACATGGTGCCTAATCTTGCTATTCGAACCAGCAGAGAGTCAGTGGCAGTGAAATGCTCATCTTAAGAAGCCTGAGAAATCAGAATCAGAAGAAATCAGAAGCAATATATCACTGGAGAAAATATGACATTCAGCAGAAAACTGAGTGCCTGTGGTACTTCCAAAGAGAATACTGAAGGAATCTTCCTTGAGAAGTATGGACAAAATGGGAAAAGGTGCAGTAACAGAAATCATATTTTCAAGTGCTCAAAAGAAAAGAAAAGGGGAAGGGTTTGCCTGAATCCAAGGGTAGTAAGGAATATTGTCTTTATTGCCAGCGTTAACTGAAGGTGACTGTAAACAACTTCCTGCCATCACAAACATGCCCAGGGAGTCCAAGACTAATTTTTAAGCATGACTTACATGTTGAATACAAACCTGAGGAAAAGACTGCACCTTAAAGGAGCCATTTACTTAACCACATTCCAGAATAGTATTCCATCAAAAGGCAAATCGTTTTTGCTTATTCTTAGAAAAATGTACGTATGAAGTCAGATCTGAAGAAAGCCTGGTGATACCCCTTGAAAATTCCATTTACAACCCTGAAATACCTGGATGTTTCTGTTAAAATTATTAACAGTGTAATAGCTACCACTGTTGGAATTTTCAAGGTTTCGCTTTAATCTGAATATTCTACCAAAATGAACACAGGCATTTTATACCTGTCAGAGTGATAATTACTATTAGGAAAACAACATTATAATCATTGCCAAAACCCCTGGTGAATTGGGGTTGCCAAGAATGCCTTGTTGCCACCCAGAGCACGTTAAATGTACATTATCTTTGGGTCTTTGAAAGCTGGCAGGGGAAACTAGGACCAAACCACATCCAGGTCACATTTTTAATGCAATCTTCCATCTTCTGTTTTGCACCCCACATAGCTTTTGCCTGTGTCTTCTGTTCATGTATTCTCATTGACCTCCACTGTGTTAGGCAGGACTCAGTGACGCTGGTAGCTGAGGGGAAGTACAGCTGTAGCTAAAGAAGTAAGGGATCTTTTCTGTGGCTGACACAATGCGGGAGATTGAAGTAAATACTCATAACTTTCTTTCTTGGCTCTTAAAGCCTCTGCATATTTCTAATAGTTCTAAAGCTGTCTGTAGGTTTTCAGCTTGCTGCTGGAATCATTTCCACATGCTAACAAACCCAGTTAACAGTTCAACAAGGAGAGGCGAGGCAGAAATGCCTCACCCCAATCAGACACTCCTTTCCATTTTCTCAGTATCCATTTTTGCACTAGTATTTGCACAGAATCACATCTTCTGTCTGCCAATTTGACTGAGCTAGTGCCCTAAGGATTTCTGATGGGCTAGCTTTGCTCTCAAGAGGTTACATGCAGAAGCGTCCTCAGAGAGAACCCATAAACAAACATGGATAGATATATTTCTTGTTGTTGTTGTTGTTTTTTAAAGCCTGACCTAAATTTGACCTTTTTCTTAGTAAAGACATGTTCTAAAAGCATCTCCAGCAACCCATCCTCTTTCACTGTCACTCATTACACTCCCAGGTTCAGGCAAGGTGCATCCTCATGCAGTCACAAAGAGGCTCACTGGGGCCTCTCTCAGAGGAGTACTGTGACAAAGGAAAGACTGAAGGAGCAAGCTGCAGCATGCTTTCTTCCCCTCTGGCAGGCAAATTAGCAAAATACGTTCATTGCACTGACAAAAAGGAGATAGAAATTAGAAAACATGTTCTTGTTGTATTTTTCAGATGTTGCTTGAGAATACTGTAATTTGAGGGTAAGCCTGGAGGGCAGGTGGAAAAGCAAGAGCTGAGTTAACCATGATGCGAGTTGAATTTTTGGGAGAGAAAGTTCTGCTTCTGTTCATTCCTGCCTCAAAACTCTCTAGCAGGTTGTCACTTGCAATGAAACATGCAATGCAAGTAGTGCAGAGCAGGACACAAGTAATATGTGGAAGCAGTTTATATGACCAACACTTTCAGAAGAGTCATCAAATCAACAGTAGCATTACGGTTTATTTATTATTTCAGAGTATCCACACTTGTCATTTTGAATGACTTTTTGAATTAAACATACTACATCTTTGGTGGCGTCTTCCATTCCGTTATAGATTATTTGATACCAGTGTAATATTCACCCCTTTGATTTATTTGGTTTGCTTGCTGGTACAACTGATAAGGTATGGGAGACAAAGCCAAAGCCCAAGCAAGATCGTGTAAGGGGTTTCGGTTTGGGTTTTTTTTCACTTCCCAGGCCTTTTTTATCAGGTCTCAAAAGAGAAAAAATGATGGTGGAGATTCAATAACCACATAAATTCTCTTCCTCTACCCATTATAATTTTTGCTTCTGATCAACAACACTCCAGCCCATCATCTCCTTGCATAGTTTAGCTGTATTAAAGCAAAACAGATGTGAGAAGATTGACTTTAGAATGAATTTCATACTAGTTAAAATAAATGGAAAATTATAGCCCCAACTTGTAATTGAAAACTGATATTCATCTTCAGAATTATCACTCATCCACATACCTCTGCTCAGCCAAGATTTTTAAACCAACAACTGCACATAACTCAGTTACCAAATCCTCATTAACAGCATGTTTTGTCAGAACTCCCTGAGGTAGGGCTTGCCTGCCTCTTGTATTTGTATGAACCTCACTTGGTTTTCAGCAGAGCAAACATTTATACACATTCAGATTATTTGAAATTGTGGAACTACTCACTGGATAATCCTCTCATATCACAACAAGTATATGATATTTGTCTTCATCTGTGGCTTGTGCTCCCCATTCCATTTTCATTGAGGTGCTGTTTATTGTTATGGTGCCAACTTCTCTTGCTGCCTGTATCATCATCCAGTATTTTCCACTCATTATATGTTTGAGCAAAACACAGTCACGCTTCACCTACTTCTCGTGTATGGCTCTTTGCTCTCCATTTTACTTTAAAAGGAGCTTCTATTTTACTTCATTATGTCCCTTCAAATCTTTCCTTAAAGCTTTTCTTTTCTGTGACACCTACAGAATACTTATCATACTTACGCTATGGATGGGCAGAAACCAAGCACACAGACCACTATCATTTTATTAGCTCTCTGTAGTCTTCTTTCTGCCTGTATCTCATTTACAATATGTATCAGCAGATGACTGCAGAATCTCAGTTTAGGACAAAGAATTTATAAGCAATGATAACACAAATAATAAATGGTTTGGGGTTTGGTTTTCTTTTCAGCATATGATGAAATACAAGAGCACATACATTATTACTTCAGTTGCCACAACACTAGCTTTGGAAAAGTTCTAAATAAATGCAGTTGCTCTAAGTGTGTCAGTACCTTTCTGTTTTAATCACAGTTACTGACAGCACACTGTTGTAGCAACAGCTCTGCATTTCCACATGAAAATCTTGCTTTTAGCAATTTATGAACTGTATCTAAAAATACATTCTCATTTGAAAACTGGCATTCAAGCTGCAAGTCTAGAGGCAGTTCCTGTTAAAACCTATTGAGTTACTTCAGCAGTTTTATCTAAGATACCTTTGCTGTTCCAGAAAACATTCTTCCATTTTTCCATGCTCAGAACTGACTTTGATGACATTGTTCTACATTTCAATTATCTCGAATATAAGCTTAAAATATAATGTATTAATTTACCATGTATCAGCTTTGTACTTCCTTGCCCTTTGACAGTCAGTGCTAAGTAGCAGCAGGAAGCCACCGGCTTCAGTCACATAGAGTAGAGAAAGAACTATAGAATTCCAAAAAGCATAGGGAAATGCCCGGTCCTTTGATTTATTTTGGCAGATACATGATGTAAACTATATGTCTGATTTACAGACTTGCTACAGAACAAAGTGGCATTGGTCTTCCAAGTTAAACAAGCACCCAGCCAGGAGAAAGGCTTCCCACAATACAAGGGCGTCCTCTAGGAACATGTAAAACCGTTCCCAGAGACTGAGGGTTCTAAGTCAATGAGATCCTCTCCCAGTTCATTTGCAATTCATTTTGCAAGTTTATTACCTTTTTTCTCAGCCCTGGGAAGGCCTTACAATATGTAGACGTTTACTCCAGCCTGTTACGGGCTGCACGAACCTCAGAGTGGCTGAGTGAAGCTACAGAGCTGTTAGCATCTCCATCAACCCTCCTGCACTTTCCCTGCAAGATCTGTCAAGTCACAGGGGAGAATTTAAAGAGAAAAGACCCAGGCTGCCTGGCTCAGCATGGATTTAGTACATAAGCAGGGTGCTAGATGCCAAAATTTTCTATGGTTAGATACATTTGGCTTAGGACTAATATGTTTGTTTTGCTACCTGGAACCTGGTGAAGGCTTGAATGGAGATATGGCAGCTCTCTGTGAATCTCATAAATCATTGTTGAGTTTCATTCAGCAGTTTATTCAAACTTTCCCCACTGTTGTTACACAGGCCTAGAACAGCGCAACCACTGTCCACATGTTGGCATAACTATACATAAATTGGGAGCATTGCACACAATACGTACATGAACATTTGCAAAGAAGGACGGATAGTGCAGGTATATACTATCTGTAAGAATATCAAGTGCATAATTTAGTTATTTGATAAACTTGAATATCCCATGGCACAAAAATGCATTATGTACTTACTAACATAAATGACGTAAAATTAAAGAAGCCAATGTAATAGGTTAAATTTCCAGACAAAATTCACTACAACCCTCTGATTATTTTCAATTATATGTGCAAGCAGAGCCCTTCGCAAATGCAATTATGTGAGTAAACTGTCTGAGTGCACGTCACACCAATTTTCACACATGAAAATTCCCCTGGGGAGATAGACTGCTCATCCAGATTATTCACTGAGCCACAAAAGCCAAGCTTTTTAAACAACAGTGGTTGGCATTTAATAATATATGAATATGATTCTGAGGTTAAAAACTAAAGCACAGAGAATAAAATCCAAAGGGAATTAAGATAAGATTAATGGGAAAATCTAATGTCTTTGAATTTTTCTTATGTACATTAGCACAGTCATGCTTTGTTGACACCAGCAAATTGCATTGCTGCTTAGTAGCATCATTATCTTAACTCTAAAATATTCAATAAAGATTTTCCTGAACGGAATTCGTTAGAAAAATATTACGGTATTTCCAAAGTATGATCCTGATTTAATTTTTTTGCTTCTTTATTCTTTCACTTGCCAGAAAGAATTGGAAGAAATACTGGATTCAGTTCCACTGACTCAGCTTTTTTCTAGTAACATACAGAACTGCAAGTGGTTAGTCTCTTTTATTAAATCTAGAATGGGTCTTTTTTGAGATGACCTCAGGAAAACTTCTCCTTTTACGAAATGTTCTTGTTTTGCTCCAATAAAAGATATGTTTTGACTTCTAACATATAATTCTGAAAAGAGACAAAATTAATGAATTACTGCAAGTTTGAAATACTATTGGATAAAGGTCTTGATCAGTAGAGTGGGCTAAAATAATGTACCTTAGCTAATTTATCTATTTTTTATTTTTCAAGCCCATTCTGCTATCCAAAAAATATACCAGTTCTGCTAATGTTTGCAAAAAGCAAAGTCTATTGCTTTGTAATAAGCAAACATTAAAAACCTGACAATAGCACTTAGACTTGAAATAACAAAAATGTGAATACCCTATGCAGGAATTAAGACATTTTTTAGCATCAAGGTTGAAACTGATATTGAATCAGTGGGTTAAAAGTACTACATGGTCAGGTCACCATTTGGCCAGATCACCCAACGTAGAAAAGAGGCAATCAAGTCACAGAAGTTGAAGGAACAAAAAAATATTCCTTTTTAACCCTGTATTAGATGGTTAAAAAAATTAATTAGTTTAATTGAAACCTTCTTATTCCTCCCTCATCCCATTGCTAGAAATAGCTAGCAGGGCGTCCTTCTACCCATGTTGATTTTAGGCCCTAGTTACAGATATTAACTAAAACAGTAAAATCAGTTTAGCTAGTCTTATATAATTTCTTAGATTTCTGATTCAGTACCATTACATAGTTGCAAAATTAAGCTTTGTGCCTTGTAGTTGTTCAGTCGATCCAACACATTTTGCAGAATGGAAAACCCATGACGGAGCATGCTGGGCTTTCAGCTCCTCTCTCTGCAGGCACCTCTTTTTCTTTCTCAGGTGTTTTACTTGATGGATCTTGTATTGATGATCAAGTCTGCATGTTTTAGCCATTGCTGTTTGATAAAGAGAGTATTCAGGTCTTTATTTATGGGCAGAATTATTTCATAAAGGCTGGTTAGAGATCGTAATTTCTCCTGAAGTTAGAAAAGTAGTTAGAGAAAGTCCTGTTGAGGATGACTTCTGTGAGATGGTCATTGCTGCAATCATATGGTGAAAAAGGTGAAGGAGGAAGACCAGGGCTGCCTTCATGGTAAAGGGCCCTTATTTTCAGTAAGTAGGTGACAACCATATAATCTAATCTGGGCATTTATGCCTGGTTTGGGCCTTCACAAGCTCACAGAAATAGCTGCAACCCTGTTTTTTAACTTGTTCATTCACCGCAAAAGCATCTAATGTTCCATGAACATACTGGAAATCAGCTAAACAAACCCACTATCAGCAGCCCCATCATATCACCAGGCATAAAAGCCAAAGGAGAATACATGGAGCCTCACTAATTTTTATACTGTATGGTTTATGCCCAATTCATAAGAAAAAACTAATAGCAAAGACCTGCTTTTACATTTTATCAATGTAAGCTCCATGTAATATAAAATCATAAAATATATGCCAAGGGGAAAAAAATCTCATTTGAGCTCTTTCTCTCTTAGCCTCTTGTTACTATAGCTGTCATTTTTCCAGTGCATTCTTTAGAAATGAAATTGCATATGGATTGACATCATAGTAATTTTAGCATCAAAGAATAAGAGCCTATAGAATTTATATAGCTACAGTGTGTCATAAATCACAGTTTCCATAAAAAACACTAAAATAACTGAGCCAATACTATCATAATGAATTTCTTAAAAAGAATACAATAAAATCGTGTGCTGCGACCTGCATTTAAAGATTAATGACAGATATCTCTCCCCATTTTGCTGACTCTTTTCATACCGCTTTAATGCAGTCAATGTATCAATATCAGTGCATGGGAATAAGCACTACCAGAATGAGACACCCCACTGGTATTATTGTTCATTCCAGACATTGTTATCAGTCAACTACTTCTGTCCATGGTAAATCTTCAGCTTAAACCTGATATGTATCTGTTCATTTATTTCAGCTATGACAGGACGGGAGTGCAAGTAATTACGAACCATTTTTTCCAGTAGATTCCAGGTATTCAGTTTGGATTTCTTTCTGAGAGACATAGACATAAGCTACTTCAAACCTGTCAATACCTCTGACACAAGCTTTCTGTATCTTTCATTAAGTTAATCATCTTCCTCTGGATTTTCTCCAGGGATTGTATTTAACAATGGAAGAAAAAAGGCAACTCAACCTACAAGCTCACAATATTCTGTAGCTTTGTCTACTGTTTGTTTTAGGGTGAGATATTTTTTGTCTCTAGGAGCTATCAAAGGAAACTTTGACCAGATTAAAGACGAGGAAGGCTAGTAAAGCATGTGGGACAAAGGAAAAGCATTTAGTAAGACATTCAAAGGTCAGTGCAGAGCAATTAGGCTTTTTGGCTCTGAATCTGCAGAAAACTATAGAGGGAGCCTAGAAAGATTAGCTCATACAGCTAAAGTTACGTTTTTGGAATACCTCATAGATGCCAAAACCTTAGGTGGCTAAATTTAGATGAGGTAAATCCCACTCTCAGTGTGGTGTCAATTCGGCGGTGCACTTAATCATGAGCTATTTTATAGCAACTGTCTCTTACTGATGAAAATTAGAGAAGAATATGATTATTTTTTTTTTCTGGACCTGGGTTATGAATAAGGATAATTAAGGATAATTTTGAAATGTACTTTCTTGATAAAATCATATCAACATTTTGGAATTAAAAGATTTATTAAAGAATAAATATTTTGATAGATTTATGGAAAATAAAAAGACCCAAGCAGCAAAAAGATAATAATTTTTTAGATTATTGATCATTTGAGATACTTGTGGTCTTATAGGGAAATGATGGTGAATTCCTAGTTAAAGTGTTAATGCCCAGTGATTTTTGGAATAAAGTCTGAAATATCATGTTTTGTGCTCCTAATGTCTCCTTTGGTATTTGTTAGGATACTGTAACTGCAAAACATTTCTGTAAATGGGAACTGTAATCCGGATCATTACGTAAAGTGGAATCCATTTCTCCACGATTTCCAGAGTTTTGTCTTTTATGGGAAGACCAGATCAACATTGTTCTATCTTTCTCCAAATGTGTAGCAGAGGCTGTATCTTCGCAGTACTTTAAACTTCATGATTGTGTTTTTCCACGCCACTGCTTTACATTCTCTGTAAGAAAGAGCAGATTGAAAAGAGAAAAATTCCAGTACTTGAGAGGTGGTTGTTTACACAAATTCCTTTCTCCACTGTATCAGTTACAGAGAAAAGTGAGATATTGGTGTTCTGTGCTGTCATACTTTTTATCAAGCCATCTATCCAAATTCATTGTAAGAACACTGAATTTCAAGATTTTCTATTTGTAGCTTAGCCGAAATGACAGGTTTTCTTTCTTTCTATCTTTGTATCCAATATTTCTCAAGCTAGTTTTATGTTTCTTTTGCTTCCTTCTGTTTCCCACTGTTCTGGAATTCCAGTACAAGATAAACCTTGCACAAAAGGAAAACAAAAGTAAGGCTGCACATGATCTTCTAACTTTTGCAGATGTTACACTGTGAACTGTGAAAGGTCTATATAAACTTCAGAAACATCATAATGTTGAGCTGCTAACAGAAAGAAAATTAAACACCGATCTTTAGTTTATAGGCCTATCTGTCACCTCATGATTTTGGAGAACGCAAAATACCCACATAAATGACATTCATGTTTGACCCGTTCTTGCAGAAATGAGTGATGTAAGGAGTAAAAACAGGTATCTGCAACATATCCTACCCCAAATCCTACTCCAGGGAAAGGACTCTTCTTTTTGCCATTCAACAATACTAAGACTTGACTCACAACTGTCAGATCTTTGTGCTATAACACATATAACTGAAAACAAGGCACAAAATGAACATGTACAGGAAATTTCATGAGCTACTTTAGCCATATGAGTGCTTTACATAGTAAACTGTTGTGACTCTTCCTTTAGCTGTCTGTGGGTAAATATTCCCTGTCAAAGTAAGATTTGTAATTTCAGGTTTCAAATGAAATCACCATTAGTTTTGATCTGAATTTGGAACCTTCATATTCTTACTGTATCTGGCTACCAAACGTCTTCTCTTATAATAATAAATTATTTGAAGTTATATAAAATGCTTTCAGAATTAAAGGCAAAAGCAGAATACCATAACATATTTCAGCATTTTTATTTTAATGAACTAACCACAGTTCCGTTTATAGCTACAGCAAGTCTGGCAGAGGTATCAGTTATAGAAAAAAATAAAAACCAGATAATTAAATAGACAAATTACACCAGCAAATTAAGAGCCTTTACAGTTTTGCCAGGAAAACCTGTGGCTAGTGAAATTAAATACTGGATCAAGCACAGCTTGGCAAAAGGGAGACAGAGAAGACTCATAAGTCTAGGAATCTGTGCCTGAGAACATGGACAGGATTAGTAAAGGCTAAAGCGCATGAAGAGAACCAATGCCTGCTTGAGAGGAAGATGTAAGAAACTCCCATTTGGCTCCTGTCCCCAGAAGTAAGAAGACTTCTAGTGCTGGAAATCTTTGTCATACTGTTTAGGGTTAGAGGCTGCAGGGCTCAGTGGATAAGGAAGGAAGAGATGGAAGGAATCAGCTTCCCTGTACAAGGTTAGCCTCAATTCCATGCTAGAAGGGGAAAGGGCTGAAAAGGCTGGTGCACAGGGTAAGTACTGAGTCAGGGAACCTGAATGCCGGATGAGAAAGCCAGGATGCTAGCACCCTCATGCCTGCTTGGGAAAGGGTGTAATTCACAAGGCTAACCGCTGCATTTTGTCATTCATTAAAGAGAGCAGCTGAATTCCCATTTAATTTACTGAGAGCAAGTTTTAATATGCTACCTTTGCCTTTAGCTTTTTTTTTTATCTACCTTGAATATTGCTTTCTGCATCCTCAAGTCCAGGCATCTGGGGAAATAAACGATTTGTTTTCTCAGAGGATTTTTCTGAAGTTGGATCATAAACTTTCCCGGCAATTCAGCTCACAGAGATAATATATGAAGACTGATGTTTTAGATCTCTGACTGCACAAGAGATCCGATCACCTAGGGAAGAAATGGAAAAGGTTATCACTGGTGCCTAAGCATCCTCCTCTGAGCTTCATGAGGTCTTCCATTTAAAAGTACTCAGAGTCCACTGTGGAAGGGGAAGGAAGGGGAACATTTGCCTCCCATGAGCCAGAGTTTCTTGAAAATTTTCTCTTTCAGCACCCTTTTCCTTCAAGCTCTTAAAACAGAAGTTAAATCCAAGAAAGGCCTTCAAGAACAAAGTAGGTACCACAGACAATGCTTGCAGGTGTACTAAGTTACTCACTGAAGTAGATTTAAAAGTATGGCCATTACAAAGAGGTGCAAAAGTATATAAGTGTGATGTGATTGAAACTCACTATTTGTCCAAGTAATAAAATGCCAGATAAAATCCAGTAGAGATTATCATAAGGTGATATGTACGGGAAGAAACAATTTCAGTTTAACATATACTATAGTGAGCCCAGAGTAGATGTTTAACATTACGGTCTGAAATCATGTCATATAGTTACTTCAATGAAAATATCACCTCAGTGTTGAGCAGCAGACATAAAGTCAGGAATTATCAGGAAAGAATAAAGAAAAGAAATGGAAAACAGTACTATGGCACAATAAAATAAATTTAAGATGTCCCCATATCTTGACTATCGTGTGCAGTTCTCTTCAGCCGTCTCAGAAATCATATAAATAAAACAAGGGAATGGTAAAAAGAGGATGCAAATAAAACAGGTTCAATATGAGCAAATGGAAAACTCATTCTAGAAAGAAGTTCATCTAGAAGAAAAAGATGAAGGTTTATAATATCCATGATTAACCTGTGAATCTCCCTGCCACATGATGTTGTGGATAATAAAAGTTCAAATAAATCAAAAGTGGCTTGGACAAACTCATGGAAGCAAAATCTATTTCAACCTTTTAATGTAAATGCAGCTCCTCTAGATCAAATGCACCCCCTCTATCTCAGTTAGCTCTGAGCCAGAATTCACCCAGGAGAGTCCTCTGAGGAGTGTCACTACAATGTTTGCTAGTAGCCACTGTTTGGGTTTTTTTTTTTAACACAGTTTGACTTTGGCTGGCTGCAGAAGAGAGACGGAGAGCACAGTTTTCTTTACAGTCAAGATGTCTATTGACATATTTTAGACATAAAAACAGCTCCCTCAACTGAGACAGGTGATCTCAGTGAATCTTCTCAGATGGTATAACCTGTGTAAAAAGAGCAACTCTAGGCATTACAGAAGGAGAGGGAACGTCTTTTTTCTACAGAAGGCATATTAGCTAATGGGATATTGTTAATCTTAAGATGCAGCTCCAACACAAATACCATTTATCACATTTTTTTTATATATGTGAAAAGAAGCCTTTGTGGGTTTTAATGTACATTATGCCATGAATTCAAGGGGAATTGTGTCCAACAGTTCTGGCCCTTTGCCATCATTTCTCACAAAGTGTGCGTCTCTGAGAGGTGCAGGCTAGCATTTCAGTTGAATACCAGTGCTTATCTCTTATGCTACCTTTTATTCACCTTTATGAGCTGCAGGACACTATCTGCTCATCGAGTATCTAATGTGCTCAGTATGCACATTTGTGTTTAGAGTTAAGTGTGTCTTTGGTTTGACCCAGTAGTTTTTTTAATATGCTTTACTTATTTAAGCGCTCCCCTATTGTCTTGAATAAAGACTCCTAGAGTCTTGAATAAAGGTCTTTCTCCTTGCGCAATTCCACTACAAATTAGTAAAGCCTAGTGAGCTCACCTAATTTTCAGAGTGAGTCTAGATCAAGCTGTAGATAGAAGAATCCTGCCCAGTTAAGGTCCATTTGAGCCCTCTTCTGTGGTACCTGAACTTGAAGGAACACGAAAGTACCCTGTCCTCCCTGGCCCTATTTGCTGCATAGTTTCAGTAGCTCCAGCCCAGCTAGTCAGGTACTCTTGTGAGGCATGGAAGATGTGAAAGACACTATGAAGCCATCAAGCTACACCAGGCTGAAAAAGAAGGTGGGCCAAAGGCTCCTGATTACTTGGCAGCTGCTGTAACCACTAGGATATTATGTGGATGGGGAGTATTAGAACCATTCAAAATAGTATCTACAATTACATTTTAGGAGCATCCAAACCTGCAGGTCTGAGTGGACTCAGAAGACTCAAGCACAAGAATGGCTCATTCCATTCTCCCAGACTTCCCCTCACCACCCCCAAGGACAGACAGGTGTAATTCTGGGAGAGGCCAGAAACCACCTTGTGCCCTTTTCCTATGTAATGGGGAACTTAGTGCCAGTTTAGGCAAAAGTTGAATTTGGGAGAGTAGAGTAAGACTGCAGATTAAGACCTTGGCCTCCCTCAGTTCATGTCTGGTTTTGATCATGAGTCTTTGATTAGCTGAAGTCCTCTATCACGTTATTTTTTTTAATAACAAGAAATCTAAAGCAAAGATTAGGAAAATTAAAAAAAGGTAAAAAAAAAAAAAAGAAAAAGAAAAAAAAAGGTACATCTCTCAGGGGGAGTTACATGGCCAGTCTTTAGACACATTCCTAGTAGGCACTGCTCTTTCAACAAAAGATATTTCTGCTCCTTGTAGGAAACACAGCTCTCAATACAGTCAAGGACTGAGAAGGGAAGTGCTACCTTTTTTAGGGAGCCATAACAAACGTCATCATCAAGCCCTAAGGCCTGCAAAGAAAAGCAGGGATTCATACCCTGTGTCCTCAGAGTGCCTCACTGAGACTAGCAGCAATTCAGAGACCGCCTCTGCAGATAGCAAAATCATTATTAGTCAGATGAGCTGAAGATATATCCATTTATACTGCCTTTCCCATAATTTGCATGTCTTTCCCATATGCTAAGAAGATGCTTGAAATGATCCTAGATACAGGAGTAACAGCCTCTATACTGAAGCTCACTGAAAGCTAGAAATGATCCAATTTTATCAGCTGTCTTCCCACTTCTCTTTTTCTTCCCACTTCAGTGTGGCCAGCAGCCTAGCAGTACCTTTCCTGCAAAGTTTAAAAGTTTAACTAACATGCTTAGGACTGCCAAAATAAATGAAACACGCACAATTAATATCTATGTGAAATATATAATTAGATATGGAATATATGAATACTTCATAACACTTGAACTCAACAACCTAAGTTAATGAGTATCTACAGACATAAATCTGCACAATTAGACTGTTTGGAACAGTTTGTTTCTTTATATCTGCAATGCTGAACATTGTGCTGTTGATCCTGTTGACACAGCAGCCGTCAGCATCTTGTTTCCTTTAGACTCCTTATTTCTGTTGCAAAGACTCTTTGTCCAAAAGCTGTAAGAATTAAAAATTACCTTTTCATGTATTTGAACAACTATTTTTGCTTCAAGTTTAAGGGAAAGTCCAGTAAGTTACTGGAACATGGAGAAGAGCTTTCACACAGCATCTCTTTTCTTCATGGGACTGTGTCTTAAATGTTTTCCCCTCTCCATACAAAAGAATCATGTACGGTTGAGGGTTTTAGCAGCTACTATAACACAAATGAATGACAATGATCCCCTCGTACAAACCCCAGGCTGGATATCAGAAATCATGCCTTAACTCCCAAGTACAGCATGCCCTTACATCATCGCTACCTGCGGATTCCTCAGACTACAACTGACTGTCACCACTGGGTGGGTCACTCACAGGAGGGACCCAGTACAACTGTGGAGTGCAGTGCAAGTCAGCCCTTGATTCCTGGTGACCTAGTTCTTAGCTATGCCCCCTGACATTGTTTTTACCCTTCTCAAACTAATTACTTTCTTCATTGCTTCTGCAAACTATATTACAGTCCAGGTGCTGCTACATTCTAAAGTGTTTTAGTAAGTAGCTTTACACTCATTTATCAAATAATTGAACCTGGCACATTCCTTAATACCTTTATTTTTTCTAACTAATTGTAAATCATTCATCCTCAATCAAATGTAATCCTTAATGCTCTGCTGGACTTTAATCAAATAATAAAACTACTGATACAGAAAATACAATAGGATTTCAAATCGCCACAGATTATCAGGATAACGTTACAAATGCTTTCATGTCACATGCTCAAAGACCACACTTACAAAATGCCTTCTTACTGAATGTGGTGGGTTGACTTTGGCTGGATGCCAAGGTGCCACCAAAGCCACTCTATCATTCCCCTCCTCAGCTGGACAGGGGAAAGAAAATATGGCAAAAGGCTTGTGGGTCAAGATAAGGGCAGGTACATCACTCAGCAATTACTGCTGCAGGCAAAACAGACTCAGCATAAGGAAAACAATTTAATTTATTGCCAATCAATATAGAATAGTTCCCCGCACCCATCCCTTTTTCCCAGGCTCAACTTCACTCCTGCCTCCTCTACCTCCTCCCCCTCCACTGGCACAGTGAATGTGAATTCACAGTGAATTCACCATGTGCGCTCCTTCCTCCTCGCACTCTTTCCTTATTCCAGTGTGGGGTCCCTCCCATGTGACAGTCCTGCATGAACTTCTGCTGGAGTCCTGCCCCAGCCTGCAGTTCTTCATGAGCTGCTCCAGCTAGGGTCCCTTCCATGGGGTGCAGTCCTTCAGGAACAGACTGCCCAGTGTGGGAGAATAGTTAATAAATAATATTTGCAACCAGTTACTCCTAATAAACAAAACCATTTACAGCATGGTATGCCTCAATAATTTCAGTACTTTTTGGATGCTTTTGCTGTTCATTCCCATTCTTCTAGCCTGGCTGGCATTTCCTCAGGACTTTACAGAGTTAAGAAATGTATTTTTGCAACATACTGTAGCATAAGGTCTTTGCTGACAAAGTGGGACAGACAGTAACGCATGATCGCTCATGTGCGCAGGCAGGTTCTCTGGCAGAAGGTCAAGTCCTTTTCAAAGTTTGAACTACAAAGCTCTTCTACCTAGAAAGGGTCTTTATAATATCTGTGTTCCATTTACACTTACAGCAAGTTCACAGGTTTCCACTGTTTATTCAGGGACAAATACATCATGCAGTTTTTCAGTGCCACTGCCAAATCAAGTTATTGCTGGTATTCCCCTCTCCCCAGCCTTTTTGCATCCCTTCCACATGCTTGTATATAGCTCTATGTGGGTCATACAAAGTGCAGCTAATTACTTAGGTTAGCAAAAGATCCAGTGGGAAATTGTTAATTTTAATCAAACTGAGCTGCTGATACACTTTACTGTGTCACCTCCTTGAACAGCTACAGCAGCACAGAGGTGCTGTGGAAACGAGTGACTTGGAGTGGCACCCCTGCACATCAAACCATGGCTTTAGCAACTGCAGTCGATACATCTACCTCACACTACTTTCTGTGCATCCTTAATTAAGTATCTACTTATTGCATAAGTGTTTAATGACAGAAATAGGTCACTTCTACATGTTATCAACAGGCTGTAACATTCATTTCCTCTCTTGGGGCTTGACAAATGACATAAGTGGTTTGTCTTGTGGTAACAATTTACAAGATGGCATGGCTGTGGAGAATAAATTCATTGTCTTGAGAGCAGCAACAGTAATGCAGTGGGTGCTGGAGTGAAAGCTGAGATTTTCTGGACCTTCTTAAGAACGTACTTGGAGATCCTGACTAGAGAGAATGGAGCACAGATAAGAGGTTCCTCTTCCTTTTTGCATCTTGCCTGAAATGGCTCAGACCTTAAACCTTTATTTCAGTTGGCTGAAGTGAGTCAAGCTTTATGTTTTATGTAAGGGGGGCCCTTATATATTAACATTTTTAAAAAAGAATGTCACACTTAAAACTTATTTTTCTTTTTCACACTAAAATGCATTGTAAATATGAGTGCCAGTTAGATGATCCAGAAGAACATACCCCCTGTAAATTTAAGTGTTTGCCTTTCTCCTCTCAGATCATGGATTAAGCTGCTTGCAAGTCCTAACTCCAAGTTGAACTATCTTCCAAGAAAAGGTTTGCTTTTTATTGTTACAATAGTAACCATATACATCAGTCAATTTTTTCATTGTTTTTCTGTGAATCCATGTACTTCTGTGTTCCTAATTAAAAAATAATGTGGGATTTGTTAGCTATGTTTTCAGTATACTGGGCCAAATTCACTGTTCATTATTGTCTGATGAAATAATAAAATTAAAATGTGTTATTCTTTTAGCTATTAATCTATTTTTGTTATTAATTTAACTTTTACACAAATATGTGTAGCTTATCATAACCTTAGCATCATTGCAGAGAAAAGCAGATGGGATTTTAGGGCCCTCCAGTCTAGTGTAATAGTCTTCTTCCTGCCTAACAACCAAACCAGGAAGAACAGATTAAATTCCTTATTTAGGACCCATCCTCTGACAGGAGCAAAGAGGAAATGATCCTTCTTGGAGCAAAGCTTTACCCTGAAAAGTGTTAGGCACTGATCTTAGTCCAGCAGCTAAGTACCTAAAGACTTTGATAAATGAGGGCCCCAGCTCTCAGCACCTCGCAGGAGAGAGTTCATAGTGATGCAGCCTCTGCAGGAGATCACTGCTCTTAGAAATAAGCAGGCTGCTACAATAGGTGGTTCAGTTTACAGGAGAAAAAAAAAAAAAAAAAAAGCTGAATATAAAGGCAGATTTAAAGTCTTTGCTTCACGCAGAGTCTTTTTAATATAACTTGAACTAAATCTATGGTGCCCAGGAGTCTGGATCAGCATTTGAGAGAAATTAGTTTGAGGTATCAAACACATTTTTGGCAACTACAGGAAAGGCTCATCATGCTACAGATAGGTATGAATGCCACCTATAGGTGTAAAGGAGAAGATTCTGAAGCTAAACCTGAGACATGCTGTATACCTTAACTAACTATTAGAGAGCTTGTGGTGGGAAGGGAAAGGGAGGACTGAGAGCCACTGCGAGGCTGGCCAAGATCTGTAGAGAGTTCAAGTCTGATGAAGACAGCTGCTAACAGCTTCAGGACATAGTACCTACCCTGCCAAGGCCAGTATGAGGAGATCAGTATCAGTCATCAGAAACAAACAATACGGAAATAAGAGATTTATAGTTTTAGTGTGGAATCCATGGACAAGATAAAGAATATATACTTAATTCATATGTTTTTAATATGTAAGACAAAACATCGCTTCTTAAAAATACATTACAGTATTACAGCCGAGGGAAACGAATTAGAAAAGGAAGGCATGGCTGAAATAGATAGCACTTCAATTTTATTTCTTTCAAACCTCAAAACTAAATTCTAGTATGAACTGTCTCCGGTCTGCTTGAGCACAAACCCCTTTATTTTCTTTAGAAATCCGTGACTGAACAGAAAAAATGCTTCCTGGCTATTGAAGACAGTGGGACACTGGTTCCTGCATTCAAATACATTTAAATAATGTAGTTTTTTAAAAATTTAAACATGTCTCATTGTATATAACCCTTAGTAAGGAATGTGCACTTTGGTGCATATGAAAATACTGGTTGAGACACCAAGACGCTTGATTTACTGCACATACACCATACATTAATTTTCCCTGACAATTTATATGCATAGCTGTTGGGTTATCCAAATATAAACTTGCACATACCCTGGGAGCTTGGAAGGTTCACACCCTTTTTTAAATGCAGGCAACCTTTCTTCTCTGTGAATTCCCATTAGGCCTTGATAGTGCACTTGCCAGAATGCTGAAGCTCAGCAGGTGTGGTCTTTCTGTAAATTTGTCCCAGTGGAAGTTTGACGGGAACCTCTCACACATATACAAATATAATACTAGCACAAATGTTTGCTGGATCAGGACCTCGGTTTTAAAACTCGGGGGGCAGGGACTCTGTCTTTTAGTATACTAAAAGCACATCGCATCCTGACTTTAGATCAGGGTCCTAAATGCCGTAACAGTAACATAACAGTAACTGAATAGTTGCTCAAATATTCCCTATGAAAGCTGCAAAATAATTTAAAAGCACAGTTCTAGAAAAGCCATAGGCTCATTCTGGAAACCAAAAGAAATTCAGCATTTTGTATGATGGACACTTATTTGCTCTGTATAATGTTTTGCAAAATCAAAGTTAAAGTGTGCAGCTACATGTTTCCAGATAAGTGTCACAAAGATTATTTACTTGGCCTTTACAAAATGTTTTGGAGATTAAATGTTGTGCAAAGGCTACGTGTTACTAAAACACATGCTCTCATTGCATCTTTGCACCATCATGCTTACATTAGGACACAGTAACTACAGTGATGCTCTTCTGAGTTAGAGATTATGTTTCTCATCGCTTCTGTTCCTTACCCAGCCATAAAATGTATTTATAGCTAAAACTGAACATATCAACATCTGGCCTGAGAGCAAGCACTTTATACCATTTGAATTGAAATACTATTTAAAAAGAAGTTAAAATCAACACCTCATAATACAGGAAGGTTACCCTTGCCCTTTCAGCTGAACAATATGTTCAAAGCCCCAAGTCTGGTTTCACTGCATGTCCCATGTAGCTGAGTCTTAGAATAAGCAATTCCTTTGGGGATTCAAGTCTAAAACACATGCTGGATTCTGACTCAGTTGGAATAAATATATTTCTAGAAGGAAAGAAATCAAATTAGCTCAGTTTTGAGGCACATATGATTAGAGAGTGAAAAGCAAGTATGCGGTATAATTTCATTACAAAGGAAAAATCAGAGTTAGCTTCAAGAATAAGAATTACAGAGAAAGATGCTGCCTTCTCAGCTATCTATTGTATGTGTGGACCATGAACACCATTGCCTTCTGCAAAACTCCTTTCCAGTCCACCTAAATTTCACTAGTTAATGTTGTATCTACATTACACAGCGAAAAAAAATAATCTGGGACTCCCGAACTGGTAGTAAATAATTATATTTTTATTAACAGGTATTCTGGTAACAAAAAGAAAAAAAGCCCACCACCTTTGGATGCTTGTTTTAGGTGAGACCTGTCACCTTATGATGGAGCAGCACTTTCTCTTTAACATATGTCAGTAGTACAGCCTATATCCCTTTGGGTTTCCTCATGTCCAAATCCACCACCTACAGTCTGAATTACCAGGGATAAGTACATACTAAACTTTATACCTTTGGCACCTCAGGTACACTATGATTTCTGGGAACATGGACCGCATTTATTGTGCCACACTAACTGGACTTGTTTTGGGACCTGTCTGCATTGCAAGAAGCCTGTTGCCCTTCCTCATCCTTCATGCAGATGTATTTGAAGATATTTGTTAAACCCCTTCAAGTTCAGTTTTCTATTTACATCTTTCAATTTCTGCTAGGGTATAAACTAGTAAATGGTTGTGATCTATTCCTGTTTATAAACTTAAGGTGGAATAAGCACATAGTGAGATCACAACATACAGGTCTTGAAAATGACAACTATTTCTTCATGGCTGGATAGTCACAGTAAATTCATAACTTCCTTTCTGTAGATCAGTGCTAATCCAACAGAATTAACATAATACAGTGGGATCACTGTTATGCTGACTTTAAATGGCTAGTTGAGCCTGAGCAGCTGATTAGTGCAGAGGTACGTTGCCACTGTATGTAGCCAGTGTTTAGTTACCAAAGTATAGCTATGTGCAAACTCTGTTTCCTGCAATCCTGATTAGTGTTGGCCAATCAACCATTAAAACATTTGAGACCATGAGGGTTTGTTGTTTGAACAAAGATTATGGGCACAAGAAATAGAAGTTCTGTCTTTCTGTGCTTAAACCACGATGCTTTCAGAGAGTGGGGAGCTCACCCTTTGTAGGGAACTTTTGTACGTACTGGAACAGGCTTCCCAGGGAAATGGTTGAATCACCATCCCTGGAAGTGTTCACAAACTGTGTAGATGAGGCCCTTAGTGACATGGTTTAGTGGTGGGCTTGGCAGTCCCGGGGTAATGTTTGGACCTGATGATCTTAAAGGTCTTTTCCAACCAAGTTGATTCTATGACTTTATGAACAAAGATAATGCTTGTAACCATAGTTACTGAACTATCACAGATAATGTTACCTGTAGTATTTGTTCACTTTGAAGGCAAGTTCATGAGAACCATTCCAAGAACCACAGAAAAGATGCATAATACCAGGATGTTGAGAAAGTCTTGCCTTTTCTGACTCAAGAAACTCTGTCTTTATGTCAGACAGCTTGGCAAAAGAAAGTCTGACTGTACACTTACAGCTGCTGGAGGGACATGGAATGAGATGCAGTCTCAAAATCCTTGCAATACCAAGTGAGTGGGCAATAAAACAGCAGATTATATTTAATCCAAATATTACACACACAATGGATTGATTTACTTAAGACCACTTAGGAAAGAGGCCACTGAGCCATTGCATTTTCTCTGAGAACTGGCACAGAGTTTTAGAAGCAATAAAAAAAGCGAATACAGTTTCAGAAACTATTTATACACAGAAACTGTGAAACAAAAGACAGATTAGGACCATGATGTTGTATAAAATCATACATAGTACACTTGCATCTTGGACACTGTTTCAGTTCTAAAGGCTTTAGTGGTCATTTTTACTTCAAAGATTTTTAGAAAAAACTAGAAAAAGTGTAGAGGGTAAGCTGAGGTACAAAAGCAAGATTTGAATAGTGTAAGATTCAGCTTGGACAAGAAATTACTGCAGTGGGAGAAAACAGAGTTCTCTATATTTTGATGGTTGTGAAGAGTATAAGTAGGTAATGATTATTATGAGAGCTGAGAACACACACCACCACACACTTTGAAACAACACATTGTTAATTATGAAACATATCTCACCAGGATATTGTACAAACCAACAGAGAGAGAATGCCAAGGAATGCTGTGTTTCTTATGAACTTTCCCAAAGAAACCACTACCTGCTGCTCTTAAAAAAGCTTATTGTGATAGACGACCCCTTAGTCAGACCAAGCATGACAGTTCTCACATCTACTTGCACATTACTTAAATTGTAGCTAAGATTTTACTGCACACAGAATGATTTGGATACTGATCACAGTGGTTAATACCTTCATATGATTGTGGCACACTAAGCTCTACACCTATGCAAGGCTAAATGCTGTGGTTCTGTGGCTCTAGACATAATATTACGGTCTTAGCTAGGCTAAGCCCACACAGTTAATTTTCATAAGATACTTTCTGTGCTCACATTCTGGTGATATAGAATAATGGAGGATAATGCAATTCTTTAATGGTGGCATATGTATGGGAGCTTAAAGGATACTCTTAAAGCTACTCTGTTTCAGCAACAGTGCCTTCCTGTCGTGGTTTAAACCCAACCACAAACCTCATTTGCTCACTACCCCCCTTCTTGCCCTCCCCCTGCTCCTGGAGGGACGGAGAGGAGAATCGAAAAGAATGCAACTCCCACGGGTTGAGATAAGAACGGTTTAGTAACTAAGGTATAACACAAATCACTGCTGCTACCACCAATAATAATAATAATGGTAAAGGAAATAACAAGGGAAGAGAATACAACACCTCAGCACCAGCCAACAGATAACTCGCCCCACTCCCCCCAGCCGAGCACCGACCAATACATCGTCCAACCCTGCAGTCCCAGCCCTTCCGGGTCACTCCCAGTTCCCTCCTGGACATGGCGTGCTGTGGTATGGAATACCTCTTTGGTCAGTTTGGGTCAGGTGTCCTGTCTCTGCTTCCTCCTGGCCTCCCCTTGTCCCCAGCAGAGCATGAGGCTCAGAAAGTCCTTGGCCAGACCAAACATTCGAGCAGCAACTGAAAACATCGGTGTTATCAGCACTGTTCCCAGGCCAAAAGATCAAAACACAGCACTGCCCTAGCTCCTAAGAAGGAGAAAAATGACTGCTACTGCTGAACCCAGGACACTTCCTTTTGAGTCATGTTGGAGCACAGACTGCATAGCCTATATAGAGGTGGGATTTGCTGAAAATAACACCCTGTTTTTAATGGTGATTTAGAGATTTGGGTAATGACATATGGGAAATTCATGCTGTGAACATTCCTTAAAGAGTTATGAGGACTCTACAAGCAGTACTGGTAGCAACATGTAGTGGTATGTAGCTTTATTTAGACAGACTATTCTTTCCTGATAGGATTGAACCGTTTTAGGGATTTCTTTTTTTTTTTTATAATTTTACATAAACACGCTTAAACATGTTTAGAATAATGTTTTTGCTCAGGAAATCTCTTCTTTCTTCTTACAAGTATGAATCAGTAAAACAGCTCACAAACTTCTGCAAGAAGACATCTGATTATTTGCCAGGTAAGATACCTAGAGCTTATGGTGATGTTTTTATCAGTCCACCCTGTGTAGTCTAACCAGAATTTCCCATTTACTCATATTTCTTCCCAGAGCTTGTTTATAGCCCAAATTTTTTTCATATTTGAGAAATGCTTCCTGAAATAAATGAACTGTGTCCTTCAACTGTCCCTTGCAGTTAATTATATTAACTGGGACAGCTATTCTTTGGACATTTTATAAAACACTGAAACTCTCATCTGAACTAGGCCACTAACTAATTGCTACGCACAGGCAACAAGGCTACATTATTTCTGAGACCCTGTCATCACTGTCCTGTAACTGAAAATCCACAGTAATGGTGAATTATCAGAAAATATGCTGCTCAAACAGTCTCTGTTATTCCTTTCTTGGGCATGACTGAAAATAATACTAGACATTTTTCCAAATTAAGTTTCAGGAGAAATAACATTATGAAAGGACATAAGGTTATTTGGAGAACATCAAACCTCAAAATGACCAGGTTAGCTCATCTTCAAAACATTGTCTTAGAAACATGGCATCCTTTTGGATTTTTAGTATGGCAAGCTACTGTTACATGTGTAGGAATACAGCTTTGTTTATCTTTGTTAAATACTTGTTAGCTCCATGTTAAGAATTCAGGGTATGCATAGCCACTGCATAAAAGCTATAGTAAGCAGACCTCTGAGGGCCTCTATAGAACTGTATAGAAAAACTCTTTGGACAACAAGGAGAACAGGTCTATCAGTGAATAAATTACTGGGAAATTGGCTGCTACGACCTGATGTCAGACACCTGAATAATCACAAGATTAAGAATGACCTCAAAAGCAGTTGGAGAGAAATGCTTTTCTTTATCCTCTACTGAAGTGTGAGCTGAAAAGAATCATCTCTGGGGACTACTCATGAGCCCTTACCCAAGTGTTCTCTTTTAAATGCTAAGCTTGGTAAAATGTTAAGCAATACTATTTTCCCTTTATGTTTCATGCTCATGCTGAAGCTATCAAGGCCTGTTATGGACGTTTACAAACCAGGCATCATAATACCCATTGATGCCTGTGATTCCTTGTGGCTACTCTACAGACTCCTGTTAAAACAGAGTGGTAGCAATTCATTATCTCAAAAGCTTTTGCTTCATTCTTCTTCCCTGATGATTTAACTGATTTTAACTTTTAACTGGTCTTGTCTAAATGATTTTTACATAAAAAAACTAAGCACAGCTGGAATCTCATGCACGAAATCTCCTGTGCTTTGGCAAGTGAACTGCATGTAATGGACCCCACACAGCTTCCTTTGCATAAGGGAGGGTTTCTGATGAACTAGGAATTGAGCTTGAGCTTCTGCCAACATTTTTGTCGGAAGGTTTGTTCTTAATGTTGCTAATGATTTGGAAAACAAAATGGAGTTTGTGGGCAATCTTCAAAATATTTATGGTAATTAGCACATGGAAAAGAAAAAGGCCTCAGGCTGCCCAAATCATTTGCCCTTCTACAGGAGAGGAAGTAGTTAAAAAAGGAAAATTTCTGAGCATGCTTTGTCAGTTGCTAAACCATTAAAAATTCTGTGCCAGACATAACCATGGAAGTGAACAATGGAAATGCACTCAATAATACTATTCCAAAAGGTGCTAAAGTTGTTCGGAATTATGTCTGTAATTGGCAGAGCTGAAAGAATTGACCCCATTTTTATAAACAAAGGAAAGAGTCTCGCAGAGTTACGATTCTTATTGCTGGAACATACATCTGATACAGTAATTTAAATAAAAATGCTGTTTGGAGCCTTTTTCCTAAATCTTATTATTCCTAGCAAGACAGTGAACTCCCAGTATTAAGACAAAAATAATTCCATAAAGTCATAGTAATTTCATCTTGGCACAGAATAATCTTCAGCTCGAAATTCACTGTTACTGCAACTAAAGTGAAGCCAAGAAAATTTGTTCTGGGACGCTTAACCAAACAGTCTAAAAAACTTTAATTTTACTAATCTGAAACATTCTTCTACATATTATCTCTAAAATATCTGAGATGGAGATGTGTGCACATCTTAATCACTAAATTGATATGTAGTATTAAATGAAGGCATTTGCACTAGTGATGAAAAGATAGCACTGTCAAGATTTTGTATCTTTCACATAAGCCTGCTTGGGAATCTAGAAATATTTTACATTCCTCATCACCAGCCAATTCAGGAAATTAATTTAAAAGGATATTTCAAGGAAGATTTTCTTCAAGCATTTTGTGTAGTTTGAAGAGAAGGAATGTGATTTTCCATGCTTTTGTGTAGGTCACTTAAGTCACCCCAGAGTGTCTGTATATTCAAAACAGAAGCATTCTAGATCCCCTTTTAAATCTATTACTGCTCACATTAGAGCTGTTCTTGTGTGATTAGGTGACAACTAAAGTAGCAAATAGTTAGGCCTCTACAGGTTGGGTTGTTTAGGGTTTGTTTTTTTTTTTTGTAGAAATAGGAAAATTTTAGGGAAGTTCGAGCATTAATTAATGCCCGTAAATCATAAATCGGGCCAGAATAACTTTTGCAAGCATGTTGCATGGTAGCATCTGTATTTTATTTGCCTTTTGATAGATTTACTACCATAAGAGGGACATGGTCTACAAGCCAGAACAGCAACACTGGGATGCGGAAGAATGAAACGGTGGAAGTTGTTAATGGTACCATACATGCGTGGATATTCTCTCATAGTGTTTCAACACATACAACAGCATATGTTGGGCAGGCACATTTTTTTCCCTGCAATGCCAACTAATGCAGTGTTAACTAAGAAAAATTGCAACAGGAATTTTTACTGATTTATTATATTTATATATATATTATGTATATGTTATACCAAAATAATTTTAGTATTTCTATGAATCTGGTGTCAGAATCCACATTTATGGAATCATAAGGTATTTGCCACCATTGGTGAACAGTTTTATTAGATTTAAGGCATGTGGGATAAAACCATTGCAAGAAATTAGTAATGTGTAAGAGGTACGAAGGCAGTGCTGGGTAAAACTCCCACTGTCCAAACAGATATATACGTCTGTGGAAAAAAAAGACAGAAATAGAGCAGTCAGATCACAAAGTTGGTGTGCCTTCATGAAGAGGAACAGCCTTTTGTGGCTGTGATGAAATTCCTGTAGAGATGCCTGCATGTTCAGAGAATTTGTCATTCTCAGCAGTATTCTACCCACAGAACCATGTAACAGACCAGGTTGGAAGGATGTCTGAAGTTTACCCATCTCAACCTCCTGTTCAAAACAACCCAAACTTCAAAGCCAGACAGGGTTGCTCAGGGCCTTGGCCTGTCAAGTTTTGAAAATCTCCAGTCATCAAACTCCTTGACCTCTCTAGGCAGCCTGCTCAGGAGCTTACCACCCTTCTGGTGGAAAATGTTGTACTTAAGCCTGACTGGATGTTCTCCAGATGTGTCTAGCTGCTACCACCTCCTGGCATTGCATTCCTCATCTTTGACCAGAGCCTGGCTCTGCCTTCTCAGTAACTATTTGCCATGCCAGGGTGCAGTGGGGGCCAAGGGCCTGGGGGCTCCCTATGTGAGCCACCATGCAGTGTCTCACCCCTTGACTCCCAGTGAAGGAGGAGGGCAGGCTGGGGGCAGCCGGGGGCAGCACCCTGTCAAGGTCTGCTGTAGTGCTGAGGCTGATCTGAGGTTGGGCTGGGAATGTGAAGCAGGGTCAGGCCCATGGAGGGTAACCAGGGTCAGATACAGCCCGTGATCGCTGCATGGGTCTATAGTGATGAGGCTGGCTGAGGCCAGGCTGGGAAGGCAGCCTGCGGGTGGCCATGGTCCAGGCCAGCAGGACCCATGGCCAGGCACAAGCAGGGCTGTGGTGGAGCTGGGGACCAACAGTGCCATGGTGTTGCTGGGGCAGTGCCCTACAGCACTAGGGGGTGAAATGGGATCCTGGGTCATGGGCAGGGTGGGAGGAGCCCTGGGAGGGAGGTCAGAGACAGGCAGGACTGGTGGTGACCTTGGAGTGCTGGCACTTGGGGTATTTCAAACCTACTGTTAGATTCCTCCCTTAACTTCAGAACTGCATTGTCCAGTTTAAAATTAAAAAAAAAAAAAAAATAAAATCCACCTTTGTGTTACAAAGAACACTTTCAGATAATAAAAATCAATCCTGTCAAAACCAAACAATAACCTTTTACTGCATATGCCGGTTTAATTTTTGGTTCCCCTTCAGCTTAACTAACTAAAAACATGCTTCCCAACCACCAAGCACTAGTCGGGATTGCTAATGCTACTGTAAAATGCTTACAGGACAGACTTTAAAGGCTTCAGTTCTGTTTTTATATCATTAAACAATTCTTCTTTTTTAAAGCTAACATTGTGCCTCTGCCAAATTTTACTTGACTTTAGCCAACTCAATAAACAAATTTGTTTGCTGACCTCATGAGTCAGCAAGGGAGCACCTGAAGAGCAGCACGAAGGATTTCCAGCCACTCCAGCCTGTAAGTCGGCTTCATCTGGGGACCAACTTAAATGCCTCTATGCCAGTGCCTGTAGCATGGGGACCAAGCAAGAGGAGTTAGAGATGCGCACGTGCCTGCAGGACTATGACCTTACTGGCATTATGGAGATGCGGTGAGATGGCTCCTATGACTGGAGTGTCGGAAGGGAAGGATCCAGGCTTTTCAGGAAGGACAGGCAGGGGAGACAAGGAGGCGGTGTCACCCTCTATGTCACTGACTACCTGGAGTGTGCAGAGCTCTGCCTGGGGATGGACGAGGAGCCAAATGGAAGCTTATGGGTCAGGAATAAAGGGAGGGCAGGGACAGGTGACATTATAGTTGGGGTCTGCTACTGGCTACCGGTCACCTGACTAGGAAGGCTGAGTGGATGAGGCCCTCTATAGACAGATAGGTCCGGACTCATGTTCACAAGCCCTGGTCCTCATAGGTGACTTCAACCATCCCAGTTACCTGTGGAGGGACCACACAGCAAGGCACAAGTGATCCAGAAGGTTCCTGGAATGCATAGATGATAACTTCCTTCTCCAAGTGACAGAGAAACCAATGAGGAGAGGGGCTATGCTAGACCTTGTTCTCACCAACAGGGACGGGCTCTTGTGAGACCCCACCTGGATGACTGTGTTCAGCTCTGGGGCCCCCAACACAAGAAGGATGTGAACCCGTTGGAGTGAGTCCAGAGGAAGCCACAAAGATGCTCAAAGGCTGGAGCACCTCTCCTGTGAAAACAGGCTGAGAGAGCTGGGCTTGTTCAGCCTGCAGAAGAGAAGGCTCTAGTACGCACCTAAAGAGTGCCTGCAGGGTTGGGTGGGACTTGGAGCAACCCGGTCTAGTAGAAGGTGCCCCTGCCTGTGGCAAGGGGGTTTGGAAATACATGAGCTTTAAAGGTCCCTTCAAACCAAACCATTCTATGATTCTATGAAATTTATAATTCAATAAATATTTATAACTCAATAAATTTATTGAAACACAGGTTTCTGTAAGTACATTAGCAAGAAAAGGAGGGCTAAGGAGAATCTCCATCCTTAATGAGATGCAGGGGAAACACAATGACAAACTATGAGGAAAAGGCTGAGGTACTCCGTGCCTTCTTTGCCTCAGTCTTTGATAATAAGGCCAGTTGTTCTCTGGGTACCCAGACCCCTGAGCTGGGAGGAGAATGTAGCCCCCAAAATCCAAGGGGTGCTTAGAGACATGGTTTAGCGGTGGATTTAGCAGTGCTAGGTTAACAGTTGGACTTGATCTAAAGGCCTTATACAACCTAAAAGATTATGTGGTTCTATGAACTCATTCAGCCTGCACCCCTGCCAGAAAGGGCATGGGGTTATAGCAGATCACGAACACAGCATGAGTTAACGGTGTTGTACTATTGCAAAAAAAGCAAACATTGTGCTGCATAAATGGAATCACCATCAGTAGAACACGTGAAGTAAAGCTCTCAGCTGATTCAGGGCTGGCAAAGTATTGGCTGGAGTACCATGACCCACAGGAGCACACAACAGTTACCATCAGTTGGTACTGATCTTGATGGGCTAAGTCAGACAAGAAATACAAATGCCACCCTAAAAAAGCTCAATGTTTTCTTAATCAGGTAGTAGTCCCCTTTCTCCCAAATCAGCGGTCTTCCTCAGTGACAGAGCAGGATAGGGAGATCCCAGTGGTCCAAACAATGGTTCGAGGGGGCCCAAACCCTATGATCCATTCACCATAGCCTGAAACAGGGACACTTCCATTTGTAAATATTTAAACTCAGTCAGTCCCCTTAATCAACTACTTTGGCAAGAAGGAAATAATTTTTTTTCTATACTTAATCTCTCCTTACATTTGGCTTAGAAAGTAAGTTATGAAGTATCATTTGCTGAAGCTTTTTAAAACTAGGTTGAAATGTGCTTTTGGTCTAGTTGCAGATGTCCCTGCTCATTGCAGGGGGGATTGGACTAGATGACCTTTGGAGGTGCCTTCCAACCCAACCTATTCTATGATATGAAGGTACACTAGATGATCAGTGTTCTTTCTAGTCTTTTCTTTTACTAGGACTATTTCAAGTAGACCTTTTCATATATCCACAGTACTTCTGGGGTGATTTGAGAGAGACAAGAAGCTGTGACTGCCCCATCCCTTGAAGTGTTGAAGGTCAGGTTGGACAGGGCTTTGGGAAACCTGGTCTAGTGGAAGGTGTCCCTGCCCATGCAGAGGGGTTGGAACCATATGATATTTAAAGTCCCTTACAACCCAAACCATTCTGTAATTCTGTGATATGATTCTATAGGGGGTGGGAGGAAACCATAAATGTAGGTACTTATAAAAAAATATGAGTTTTAAAAGTATACCATAGAGAAACCATTTGAGAAACAGAATTAGGTGCCTGACAGAAGGGCAAAGCCACTTCACTTTCTGTCAGAAACACCTTGATAATATATAATGCTCACTAATCATTTATCTGAATGTAGGCTAACAATTGTAAAAAATACCTGTATCACATACACAGCCATAACAAAATAATCCAGCCACTTACAAAAGCTTTATTCTTGTAATACAGCTTTACCATGCAATGCAGACCTCTTTCGGGATAATCACCTCCAACCGCAAATGAACTGCTGAACATTATCACTTTGGCTCATTTTGAACTATTTTTGCAGTTCAAATATTGTGAGGTCATGGAAGAGTTACTCTAAAATTGGTCTTGCTCAAGGTACTGTGCAAAGGTAATACAAACATGACAAAAATTGCAGGAGGTTATAAACACTAGCAAGGAAAGCAATCACTAGCAGCAGACTCAGACAAATAAATCTCTACTAATCCTGTTAAATGCTAAAACGTTCCAGGCCTCAGGTGGAAGACTTCTACAGGTGACAGAAGACACCACTTTTTCTTGTTCTTCTGGTCTTGCTTTTGAACTGAAAAGGTCTGTTGCTATCCTTACAAATCAGAGACACATTTATCCTAGCAGATAGTTAGGATTTTGTTTTTATTAGTGTTTGAACATAAGAAACAGAAATAAACTCTATTTTTAGGAAGACAGTGCAGAGTAAATTTGTACTTACAGCAGTTAATGTTTTCTGAAGTCTGATTATGTAAAAATAAAAAAGATCCCAATGACTTCACCTGAATCAGCTGTTTCATTGCATACCTTGGATAACTGGGGCAAGGTGAATGAGCATAAGTTCTTATCAGGGTGTCAGATCTCACCACAGGTACAGTGGCTGAAGTAACTTTTGGCATCAATCAGAGTGTTTTTTATAGGCAGCGTTGCAACACAAAGATAAAAATTGCATCAGTACACATTGCTTTCTCTGGGGCATAGATATTGCATTTAGGCTAGCAGTCTATAAGGATGGTTTCAGTGTTCTCACAAACAAAGGGAAAAGGATATTTCCATATTGCTTTTAATTTTTATCATGACTCTATGTTGCTTTTTATTCTTTCGTATCTAGGAAAGACCTGAAGTGCTACCATGATACCTATTGACGGTAATACTCAGGGCTTGGGTAGGTAGCTCCTTGGCTATCCAGGCAAATACAAGGAAGGATGGATAATCAGTCTCAAAGACTCCAGGTTTAAAGTTTGTTCAAATCTTTTTATTAATACCGATTTCCGCAATACTTTCTGAGACGGTGGAGCAAGGGAGCAGTTTATTTCCTGAATTTGCTGCTGATTTGCTAATCAAGTTTCCAGAAATAGAGACTTGGAACCCTTTCAATTTTCCTACATTAATTAATCCCAAATTAATTTTTTGGAGCTACTTAGCAGGGAATTCACAAAAAGATTCTGTGTAAGCCTTTTTTTTAAATAAAATATGAGGTAGTAGAATGGCTTCAAGGCCTACAGATCAAAAGTGACGAGATAAGTTTAAAAGAGCTGCAAAATTGTGATCTGTTTGTTGCTGCTTGAGAACAGGTAGCAAAACCCTCTATCCATCAGTATTTTTATAGCCACATGATTTCAAGCTGTGTCATTTCTCTAGCAGGGCTATGGTACCCGTATGGAAATCATTTCTGCTTTTCCATGAATGAATTTATAGAGGAACAAAGCCACAGTCATGCAGTACATAACAGATTGTATGCAAACAATTTCAGAACATATTGCAAACAAACGCTAGTGATAGCGGTACAAACCAGCTCAACACCTGCTCTGCCCTAATACTCCCTCCATCCCCATCAGGTGTAACCACAAGCAGCATAGCTGAGGCCACCACATGGTTACGTCCGCAACCCAAAGCTAATTACATCAAACACATGCTCCCGACTGCACAAAGCCATGCAGCCCATCCCCTGTGGAAAAGGTTGGATTTCACAGTCATTTAATAGTAGAAGGAAAGTGAAATTTGACTGCCCATGAGCTCTATGGATCACAACGCGGGGGTCCCTCAGCGTTAAGTGGCCATGCCCGCTGCACCGGCTAACGCCAGGCCCTGGATAAAACCCGGTGTTATAATGGAGAGCCGCTAGTAAGCCTCCCCTCAGCAGGTGATGCGAGCTTAGCCAGTTTCTAGCGGGCACAGAGCCAACCGGAGGGGCTCTCTGAAGCGGTAAAGGGGAGGGCGGTCTAACCCTTTAGCAAATGCCGGGCCCGGAGCGACATCACACCACCGGCGGCTGCCGGGCGCGGGGAGGGCTGCGGGCCCTCGCCACCGGCGCTTCCCCCCCTCACACCTGGCTGTTCACGCGGCTGTGCGCGGAGCTGCCGGTGACTCAGCGGCAGCAGCGCCCGGTGACACCCCCAAAACACACCCCCCCGGCGGCGGCGCCTCGCCGCGGCTCTGCCCCCTCCCTCCCGCAGGATCATCCCACCCCGTCGGGCGGTCACCTCAGCAGGAGGAGCCGCCACTTTGCCTCGGCTCCCGCAGCGACCTGACGGCAGTGAGCAGAGCCGAGCCGAGCCGAGCCGCGTCGCGTCGCGTCATGCAAGGAGAGAAGGCAGCCGAGTGCCGGGACGCCGGCCGGTCCCGGCAGATCACCATGAAGAGGGGCTACGAGGTGCTCCGCGACCCCCACCTCAACAAGGTAGGGGCAGGCAGGGCAGGTGCGCCCTCTCCCTCGCCCCGAACCCCCTTACGCCCGCCCGCGCGGGACGGAGAGACCTGCCGCGGCTGCCTGCGGAGCCCGGCCCAAGGCGGCAGGGACGCCCGGCGGCCTCTCGCCGTCGCCGTCGCCACCTGTCGCAGTGCAGCGCCTGGGGAGCGCCCCGCTCGGCCCGCTCCGCTCCGGTCCGGTGCCTCACAGCGGCCGGTGGGGCGGCGGGTGCGGGGCAGCGGTACTTCCTGCGGGCCGGGCCGTGCTTCCTCTTCCTCCGCTGCGGCGGGGGGCCCGTGGGCGGTCGTGTGCCCCCCCGCCCCGCCATAGTAGGCGGGGGGCGCGGAGCCCGCCGTGAGGAGCGGCGGCAGCCCCGCTGTATCTTCTGGAGAAGAGAAGCAGCAGCAGCAGCCCAGGGAGGATGCTGCTGAAAGTTACGCCGCTCTGATAGGAGTTCCCGATGCCGTGTCTGTGCTTTCCTCGTACCCTCCTTCTTTCCCATCTCTCTTTCCCACGGGCGCCCCAGCTTGTTTCATGCTGACAAACCTGGCTGTTCGTGCTGTCCCCTGGTAGGGGAGAAAGGCAATTTGTCACCACTTTTCCACTTGCAGTTGTGAAATTCAACTCCAGCTTACCCCCCTGCTCTGCATCAGTCAGCTCTTAAGGGATGCCATAGCATAGCAAAACCTTTTTGTCACATCTCTAATTTGTTTAGGAATTCATCATGTTAAAACTTCCTCAGCACGTTAAACTGATCCGGAAAAAAAAAATAATCCGGGTGTTTGCACAGCTCTGATACAGATGCAAATTTCAGATAGTAAAATACTTTATTGGTGTGACAGGCCCCTGGATTTGCTGCTGAAATGAAAAATGGGTGAAGTTAAAGGTAGATGATAAGCCTCCCCTAGCACATAAAATCTTGGTCGACTCCTTAGCCCCGGCTGTGTTCTTGCAAGTTACCTTTAATGGTGCTCTGCCTTGTACCTCTGCATTAGGCTGTATATGCAGTCATTTTAGTTATTGCTGAGTTGGATAAGTTGATGCAAACTATGTCTCTAGTTTTACTGGGTAGGTTGACTCATCATTAAAAGCTCCATATATTAGTTAGATGAATAGTGCTTTTATTAGCCTTGGTGCTTGACTACAAGGTTTCCTCAGAGGCTGTCTGATGTCTCTGTGTAGGCCCAAAAAGGTCTCCTGAGGTTAGGTGAAAGGAAACATAAAACTTCCAAGAAGAAACCAAGGAGAGGCTGTTTTACTTGGGTTTGCTTTTAAGCAGCTCTAGTATTCATGGAAAAAATCTTACTCAGAATAAACAGGAAAGCCAACCCAACCAAAAAAAAAAAAAAAAACAAAAACAAAACAAAACAAAAAAAAACAACAACCAAACCCCACCTTGTTTTAAGAAGTAAAATGGGGCTTATGCCAAAATGCATTGAATACAGGGCAGTCAGAGGCAAAGCAAGAGCCTTGCTACCTTCTTCCTCTCAAATACATATACCTTGCCTCTGAACAGCATAGGTGGAGATGAGGTGCTAAAGAGGAAGGGTCTTGCTTGATTTCTTGGCTTTGGCTTTATTTTTCCCTTTCCCCTCAGCTGTGGTACTACAGAGAAGCTGGAAGAAGTAGTTGTTCGTTACCAGCCACATCTACCCAGCTAACACAGAGTTTGGTGTTAGAAAATGTCAGCTGAAAAATCTGGTCTTTATGCCTGTGAGAGTCTGGTCCTGCTCTGCTGAATAATGGGTAATCCAGTTTTCTGACTGAGACAGGTGACTTTTGGTGTGTAGATATATTACACCCTACTGTGTACATATATACACAGGCATATGCATATGCATGTCCCTTAATATACATATTTTTTATTGCCAAATATATATATGGGCAATAAAATATGTTAAGTACTGCCAACATAGTTGCCAGTTTGATAGTTTGATAGCTTGATGCCTGCCTGTGTGGGAGCTGGTATTCCCAGTTCTCTTTCTATTGCCAAGGCTGTTAAACAATCATGAGGTTGCAGAGAATTCAATTTGAATTTGGGGGAGGAATTTCCTTTAATGATTCTAAAGTACAGGGATTGTTTACAATTCTGCAGAAGTGCCAGAACTTTCTGCTATCTCCTGGGCCCTCTCTAAGAGCTGCAATTCCTCTGTGTCGGCACTTTCCCTTGGGTACAGTGCCGGTCCTATTTGCATGTTCTTGGTAAGAGTAGACTGAAAGTACTGAGTAGTGCTATCTAGCAGTGACTCGTAGAAAAACAAGACAAATGATGCTTCAGGGTCTCTTAAGCCAAGACAGCTGGGCTGTCAAGCAGGTAAAGCTGAAGTATGCTGCAGTATGTGGAAGTGTGGGGCTTATGTCCTCAAGTAGTACACTCCTTCTCAGACAAGTCAAAATGAAAATTGTGCAGGGAACCATTTATACTGGGATATCTTTAAAAGTAGATGTAAAAAGAAATAGGGAGCTATTTTTTTTTTTTTTTTTATTAATGCCTATCTTCATTTTGTCCACCACTCATGGAACAATAAAGCTGGATTTCTGCACACTCAGTGCATACATTACTTTTTATACTTTGGCTGGTGAGAGGTGAGAGAAAGGGCTGTGGAAATGTCAGAGTAAACATCCAGATTTCTTCTTTTCCACTTGCCTTCTGCTTCTGCCTGCATGGCAGAGTTTCCAGAACATACTAAGTACTGAAGTATGTTGAAGCCCTAGGCAATGTCATTCTTAAATCTTTTATGTTCCCTTTGTAAGTAATTCACAAACGTGTACTGACTTTACTGAGGAAAAGCTTAATAAAAATGTTTGGGGTTGTTTTACTTGTCATGCTGGCGCATTTTGCCTCTATGTAAAAACCATTGCTGCTTTTACAGCTCCATCTCAGCAGCAATGATGCATCAAAAATTATGAGTCATCATGACTTTAATTGCTTGAGGACGCATGTCCAAGTCTGTGGACAGTTACTGTGATTCAGTTTATCTTCCGAGATTTTAGGTCCATAGTGTTTAAATGTGTATTTAGACCCTTTTCGTTAATTCTTTTTTTTTTTTTTTCCCTTAGACAACTAAACACATTGTAAATAGCAATTACAAAGAAAACAAACATAATTTCACTTCTTTTCATTGAAATAGATCACATTTAGAAACCTTTGGCGGGGATTTCTATGTTCTTTAAGCTGATGAGCTACAGAAGCATGAAAGCAATTTGCTCCACTTCTACTATAAATCTCATTTATTCTTTACTCAGTGAACGAGTTTACAGTTTTAAAGCACACAAATCATTTGACACTAAACTTTCATCTAATTTTTCATTTTTTTACCATTTAATGTTTAAACAAATGATAGTTTCCCATAAGCTACTTGTTTTCATAATCTTGATGTGAAGATATGCAAATGTGTATTTCAATACCAAACTTTTTCAATAGCCTGTATTAGTTGCCAAATCTAAACACTTGAAAACACTGAGAAACTTTGCCATTGGAGTAGTGCTTTGCTTCCAGGCTGCTTTCGTATTCTTGCAGAGTAGTTCAGCGAGCAGGAAATGAGGGATTCTGTGAAATCTAAGTGCTGGAGGGTTCTTTTCCTTCCCCAGCTGCTTAATTGTTACCCCTCTCCTGACAGTGCAATCATCATTGCTGAGTGTGGTGTGCATGTAAACTGTTGGTCCCTCTTTTTTATTTTCCTTTTATTCAAGTTGTCCTAAGGAGAATTTCAGAGCAGACTGTGATGGGGCTGCTGAATATCCAGGAGCTCCCAATCAACCCCACCTGCCAAGACATTTACGTTTCATCCTTACCACCTCTTGTATGTGATACTGTGGGATCTTAGTAGGTTCTTAACTAAGCAATGATGTTAGTTGTTGGCTGGAGCTGGCTGTCAGACTTACGTCAGATTTACGAACCATAAGATATGTCAAATGCTCACTGTAAGATAAAAGAATCATACTGGAATAGACCAAAGGTCCCTTTATCCCAGCGTCTTATTTCAGACAGTGGCCAAACTGGAGATCTCAGGAGAAGTGAAAGACTGAAGGATGCCTCTAGTGACCCTTTCTCAGAATAAACAATTCCAGGCTGAGGGAATGAGCAGTTTATCAGGGGGTTATTAAGATATGAATGCTTGTCTTTCCTATCAGATTACACATGCTATCTGTACTAATTTACTATAAAGACAATTGTAAACCTTTTTCTTTTTTTCTTTTTAATTTTAATTCAGCTGAAATTATCATCTAGCTAGACAGAAGTATGGGCTTCCCATTTTGCCTGTATGTTTCAGAGAGTGGGAGGAGAAAGCTTATGAAAACCAGATATATTTTGTTGTGTATACAGCTAGTTGTTTCACTAAAATCAAATTTGATTTGAGAAAGTATCATCCTGCAGTTGGTGTAGGTGACACATAGACAAGCTCTTGTGACTGACATTTGTTGGTGACCCTGTAATAGGCCTCAGAAAACCTGACTTCAGTAAAAAAACCAGGAGCGTTCCATTTACTGGGTAAAAGAGAAGAAATGTTTAAGAAACTCCTCTAAACAAATCTATTCCTTTATCAAATGCCAAGCATTGGAAGTCTTTTTCTCCTTCCATTGGTAATGTTCATATTTTCACATCATAAACATATGTACTCTGGCTGGGTCCTCTGGAGTGCCCAGTGCTCGCTAGTTGTTTTGTCTTAGCTGTAGATAGATATTCCACAAGGAAAACTGATGAAGCTGGGGATGGAGGAGGAAAACACTCCTTAAAATGGCATATTAGCAGTTATCTATAGTAACTTGTAAAATAGGTTTTCTGGAGGTTACTTGATGTTGCAAAGGATGATTTCATATTAAGTGGTACTAGGCATGATACTGTCTTTTAGATTGGAAGATGGTCAGTTCCATGTGAAAGTAAAGGTATAATTTGATGAAATCTTTTGTGGGTGTAGTTGCTGATCACTTTCACTGTCTTCTGCCTCCTTTTTTCCTATGAACATTTTACCCTTTACAACTTTGTAGTTTTTAACACTCATATCTCCAAGTTCTTATCCCCATCAGGTCACCTAGCATAGAGATAAGCATATGCACTTTTTCTGGTGTTTACAAAAGTAAATGGTATGGTGGCTGTGCTAGCACAAAAAGCAAATCAGTCTGGCCTGTCTGAAACCTTTTAGAGTGAACTTGTATCCATTTTGCCTGTGTTTGGTGGGCATTGCGTTTTTGATGTATTACTGGGGTCTCTGACACCAGAGTTGCTGTTCTGTGGACTGGCAACCTAAACTAGGAGGTTCTTCAAGTCTGAGGTTGGTTCATACCAGAGGGATTTGCTCTTCAACAGCCAGGACCATAAGTTGCAGACTGGCAGAACTGCAGTCTGCAACTTATTGTGGCAAACACATTGCCAGTGTTTTCCTTCTTGCAATCACCTTCTTGAGATGTGAGGGAGGGTTGCAATGCAGGATAGTTTTTGTATGGGTACTTTTATTTACTGTATGTGTGAAGGATTTTAAAAATTAATTCTGTGGGGTTTTTTTCCGCCTTTCTTACTTTAAGGCAGGTTTTTCCTGCATACTGTTAATGAGGGAAAAGTCTTGGGAAAAGCACAAAGTATTTAAATTGAGTTATTTTACCACCATCTTCTGTTTCATGTATATAGCTTGCAGCGTTCATTGCTTCCACCTGCTTTGTTCCTGACCTAGTAGGTAATTTGCTGTGGTTGGTGTTGATGTTATTTTCTTCCTGTTGGCCTCTAGTTCCTTGCTTGCAGTTATGAAAAAGAGTGCTGAGACAGCGAGTTAGGAACGAAGTTCTGTGACACGAATTAAAAGCAAATGAGAGGAAGGAGAAGTATGTGTAGTAAGCAATATAGCAGTGTTAGCAGCTAAACAGTGGTATGAGTTGTCACAATTGGAATTATTTTGCTGTGAAGCTGTTTCAGGTATTAAAGATGCTTTTCTGTTGTGCAATTTTCTTGTGAACTTCAGTAATTGAATACAAAGTTGACCTTTTTCTTTAGACTGAGGAATCCTTTGCCTCCTGGTTCTAAATGCTACTTTAATAGAAACCTTAATCCTGGCACAGAGCGCCTTGCAAACAGGATTTATGTAAAATACGTTAAATGCACTTTTCTATACTAGATTTTACAGAGATGCTGGGCACAGAACTTTGGTGGTGTTTTTTTAGTCTTACTGGTGGATGTGGACACCAAGTACGATAAGAGCTCACTGAGAAACTGTACTTCTGTTTAGGTAAAATAAACTGCAAAGAATATTTGTGCTTTCTCCAGAAAGCATATCTCAACATACAGGAGTTCTTATTTTGCATTCTTCACTTTATATATACAGTTCTGCTGCGTCAGTCTCTTGTGTTGAGCTGTCTCTGAAAAAAAGTTGCGGCCATAGCAGCCACAAGCTTCTCTCCCTTGTCCCTGCTTCCCTCTCAGAGGAGAGGAGGAAGTGAAATGTGTGATAGAGATGTTTCTTATTAACCTGTGACCCCAAGTTAAAATGTATCATCTTTGCTTTGTCATACCTTTCCTTTCCCCATCATGCCTGCTCAGATGAGCAGTGTATTTTGTGCATAACTGGCTCATGGCTGCTGTAGCCCAGGCCCACAGGGGCTGATGCTGGCCTTCACACCACAGGTCTCATTGCTCCAGACTCGGGTTAAGTGACCCATTGCCCCTGTGCTAAATATGTTTCCAAGGAAGTTACGGAGCCACTGGTGGAGGAAGGCCTACCCTTACAGCTTCTGAGCATAAGGGATTGTCTGACTCCAGCTGGGAGGTTTTGCAAGATCCAGAGCTATTCCGTAACTAGGAAAGCTGCCAATTTTGGGAACACCCCCTGTGATCATCCACAGAGCTAGCTTCTGTAGAAGTGGGCACAGAGGCTGCGTCTCTACTAACACAAACCAAATGTATTAACCTGGTACGTGTGTGTACATGTGTGCTAGCTGGTAGGGTGGTGCATCACTGGGGCTCTGGCTGGTGCTTCTGGGCCTATTCCTCTCCTCTGAATTTTTTTGACTCTCTTCTCTGCTATGATTTAAGCCAGTAATTCAGTTTGGCAGTAGTAAGGTGTTAGTTAAGTTTTGTTTGAATGTCCTTCTCTTTTATGGAGGGGCTTTCTCTTTATTTTGTGCCAGGGCAGTGTGGGCCAGGCCCATGACTTGGAGTAGTTTTACAGTAATTACCTCCATTGTCTGGTTTAACACAACATCAAAGGCTAAATCTGGTATAAGAAAAAGGCAATAAAATGTTGTAGGATTACCACTTTGTAATACATGGTAGCCAAAGTTTCGGGCAGCAATGCTGCAGACAAGCTTGAAACAGCTGTGGTGTGTCTGCAAAACTGGAATGGGCAGGACTTGGAGCTTCCTAATAGACAGAAACAGCAAGATTTTGCATTGATTTGACAGAGACCAGGCAAAGTCTTTGGTGTTTCCAGTGTTTTACCTGACACAGGAATTCAGGTCTTCAAATAATGATGCTGATAGTTTCTAGTCAGAGGAGGAAGATGAGAGGATCTGGTTTGAGACCATCTTAAGAACCTGAACGTACACAAGTCCCTGGGACCTGATGAAATCCATCCGCGGGTCCTGAAGGAGCTGGCGAATGACGTTGCTAAGCCACTGGCCATCATATTTGAAAAATCATGGCAGTCAGGTGAAGTTCCCAATGGCTGGAAAAAGGGAAATATAACCCCCATTTTCAGGAAGGGGAAAATGGATGACCCTGGGAATTACAGACCAGTCAGTCGCAACTCTGTGCCTGGCAAAATCTTGGAGCACATTCTCCTGGAAGGCATGCTAAGGCACATGAAAAACAACAAGGTGCTTGGTGACAGCCAGCATGGCTTCACTAAGGGGAAATCCTGCCTGACCAATTTGGTGGCCTTCTATGTGGGGCTACAGAACTGATGGACAGGGGTAGAGCAGTTGATGTCATCTACCTGGACTTGTGCAAAGCGTCTGACACTGTCCCACATGACATCCTTGTCTCTAAACTGGAGAGACATCAATTTGATAGGTGGACCACTCGGTGGATAAAGAACTGGCTGGATGGCTGCACACAAAGAGTTGTGGTCAATGGCTCAATGTTCGGCTGGAGACCAGTAACGAGTGGTGTCCCTCAGGGATTGGTGTTGGGACCGGTCTTGTTCAACATCCTTGTCAGTGACATGGACAGTGGGATTGAGTGCGCCCTCAGCAAGTGTGCCAGTGACACCAAGCCGTGTGGTTCAGTTGATACGCTGGAGGGAAGGGATGCCATCCAGAGGGACCTTGACATGCTTGTGAGGTGGGCTGATGCCATGCCTTACAAAGTTTAACCAGGACAAGTACAAGGTCCTACACCTGAGTCGGAGCAATCCCAGGCACAGCTACAGGTTGGGCAGAGAAGAGATTCAGAGCAGCCCTGCGGAGAAGGACTTGGGGTGTTGGTGGATGAGAAAATGAACATGAGCCGGCTTCAGTGTGCACTCGCAGCCCAGAAAGCCAACTGTATCCTGGGCTGCATCAAAAGGAGCGTGACCAGCAGGTTGAAGGAGGTGATCCTGCCCCTCTACTCTGCTCTTGTGAGACCTCACCTGCAGTATTGTGTGCAGTTCTGGTGTCCTCAACATAAAAAGGTCATGGAACTGTTGGAACAAGTCCAGAGGAGGGCCACGAGGATGATCAGGGGACTGGAGCACCTCCCGTATGAAGACAGGCTGAGGAAGTTGAGGCTGTTCAGCCTGGAGAAGAGAAGGCTGCGTGGAGACCTCATAGCAGCCTTCCAGTATCTGAAGGGGGCCTATAGGGATGCTTGGGAGGGACTTTTCATCAGGGACTGTAGTGACAGGACAAAGGGTAACAACTGGTTCAAACTTAAACAGGGGAAGTTTAGATTGGGTATAAGGAGAAAGTTCTTTCCTGTGAGGGTGGTGAGGCACTGGAATGGGTTGCCCAGGGACGTTGTGAATGCTCCATCCCTGGCAGCATTCAAGGCCAGGTTGGACAGAGCCTTGGGTGACATGGTTTAGTGCGAAGTGTCCCTGCCCACAACAGGGGTGTTGGAAACAGATGATCTTAAGGTCCTTTCCAACCCTATTCTATTGAATTTGGCTTGACACTAGAATATTCTGGGTTGTCATTCAGGGAGAAGGGTATCATACACAGCCAGCAGCACTGCTTCCTAGCTTCCCTTTTACTGAGAGTAAATTAATGGTAGAGGAATTCAAGAGGGGAAGCTGGTAAAAAAACTGGCATCAAATTAGCACTTAAAAAAAACAAACTCCTTTGTCACTTGGAGAGCTTGAGTGCCTTTAAGCTCCACAGACTTCTAAACCATGATTCCTAGCAGACCATTTAGAAGGAAACACTGAAATATTCATTCCGTGTGCAAGATAAATGTTTTTGGCTAATGGAACCTTTCAGAGACTAGTCTGGTTTGATCTAAAATGATGAACATTATGGTATCTATTTTTTTTGCTTAATTAAGATGACCTTAAATATTCGAAGTCTACGGGTGATTTCAGAGAGGGGGGAAGAAAAAAAGAAGGCTGTGGAGAAAGCTAAATGTGATTCTGTTCAAAACATTTCTAATTTTGCATGAGAATTATTTTATGTGTAGTCCTCAGTATAGATTTGTTTTTTTGGTAGGAGTTAAAAATGTGAAGTGTGTGCATAAGCAAACAAGGTTTGGTCTTATCAAAGCTTAAGCTTTGCTAATATAATTTGTTGCATAATTCAGGAAGCAGAAATCCTGACTTAGAAAGAGGAGGTCACAGGGCACCCTGGAGGCGGTTCTTGCAGGCGCTGTGTGCTTTCTGCTGAAATCAGTGTCTGTAGTTCACTTGGATACTGTTAGTGCCTATTTCTGTGTGAAACGCAATACTCTGTGCAGGACTTGAGGTTGTTTACAATGTAGAGGAAGCACCAGAATTATGGAGTAAACACTTTGTATGTACATAAAGAATACATAACGTAGAATTGGAAAAAAAAAGAAAAAAGCTTTTATGCTCTGAATACTTGTGTGGCTCTCAGCCAAAGATGTAGAAGTATGTCAGGATGTATTTATCTGGTATAAGAGTTCCGAGAGCAAATTCATTACTGTTTTGCTCTTTAAGTATATATGAGGCATAGAGCAGCAATGCATTTTATCATTATATACATATGCTTGTTCAAGCAGTTGTTTCTGGCTTAGAAAAACTGGTTTTTGTTTTTTTTTTTTTTTTTTTTTGTTCTTCAGTAACCAAGTTTAACATTAAAACTTATGTCAATGTTCTGCCTATACTTTTTTGTGTATTCGTAAAATAAATATCCTTATGGTTTGAAAAGTTACAAGCATCTTTGGTTCAATGTAACTTTGCTTAAATAAACTCAGTCTTCTATCTTGAATTAGCTCTTTAGATTCATCTGTCTTATTAATGAATTGTGTGTATTTTTGGAACAGAGTAGGTGCTATGGGGTATTAAATGATTTTGGCATCCAGTTCAGATAGGATATCACAGTTTAGCTTTCTTCCTCTTGTGCCCTGTGAGTAATACGCTTTTAAGTTTGGTTTTGGCACGGAGATCGGGTAGTACAGTACTGCTTTGCAAGAGAATAACAAATATTGTTATGAAATACATAATTCTCTTTTCCACAAAGGCAAAAAAAAAAAAAAAAAAAAAAAAAGGCTTTTACTAATGAAGTTGGAAAAAAAAATAGTTTGTGCCTTAAATCTGTCCTGGAAATGAGTGCATAGTGGTAATTATAAAGCATGTTACAACATTTTCTGTACTAGTGTCTAGCTGACTTACTGGATTTCTTCCTCCAGATACCTAACTTTAGAAGGCAGATTTGTGTGTGGAGGTATACTTACAAAAGAGGCAGTAAAGCCTCTTTACTGAAATAGTACAAAAGAGCTCAATAGTTACAGATAGAAGTCAGAATAGAACAGTGTATTGCTAAAATAAAATGAATACCCAAGCCTGTGAAGTGCTTAATGTTGGTTTGATTTGTCTTGAATCTCTTATTAAAGTTCTGTATTTATTTTTGGAGGGGTTGAACAGGAGCAGTGCACCTGAAGCAGAAGAAGCCTGTTTGTATTAGAGGGTAGGTAAATACCTTTTTGAAGGCACTGATCACGTTCCTGCATCTTTACTTCTTACATATACACTTCTGCACTCTCTCTTTGCTTATCTGAAGTTACCTAGTTGATAACGTTAGGTTAAATGTATGAGGTGTCATAATGCTCTGCTTCACCAGATCATGGCTGATTGAGTGTAAGGTACTAAAACTCTTAAAAGGGACTTTGCAAGATTTTTATAGGACCTTTTTGCCTTCCTTAAACATGTTTAAATTGAAACTGTGTTTCTTTTTGTAACGTAGAAAAGTAATTTAATAGCAGAAAAAAAAATTTAAGATTCCTTCCAGTACAGGATATTGAACCCTGATTTATGTCTCCAAGGCATTCAATTTTTATAGTCTGAGAGCATAAGAGCAGTGTGGTTATCTTTTTTTGTTGTTTTGTTAAGACAACATTTCATGCCAGATTCTCTAAGGATGAGGCTTATCAATTGCATTGCTTTTCCTAAGTGAAGGCTGGATAAAGCCTTCCTCTTGCTCATGTGACAGGGGATTTGGCATGGCTGTCTATTAGGTCAGTAAAGGGTCAGGTAAAGAAAAAATAAATGGCCCTTAAAATAGGTTTATAATCCTGATTTTTTTTTTTTTTGTTGTTTTGTTGTGGTGGTGGTTTTTATTATTATTTTTTAAATCTTTTACTTTGAGTGGAGCATATTTAGAACACTGCAGTAGTTGAATTAAATATACTGATTATAGGTGAGGATAAATAAATGTATATGAATATGCAAACAGTTACCAGAAGAGGTGTCTTACTGTACTGCTTTTTTTCTGCATTGAAGGTGGCGTTTGCCACACGCCCTCAGCAGCTGCTTGAAAGGAACACTTTCATCTAAGCCCAGGAAAAGTAGAACATCTCACTTTGCATCTTACCTGGAGAAACAAGTCTGGCTCTGGCTCTGTCTTGTAGCCACTGGCCTTGTGTTTGCCAGAAGAGTGAAAGTGTTCCAGGTCAAGAGTCTGAGTGAAACTGGAGCCTCTGCTCTCCTGCCAGGCTCTCTGACGTACTGAGCTCTCGTGCTTCTTGGAGTAACATGGGTAATCAAAGTAGAAAATAGAAAGTTAATTCTTCCTTTTGAGGTGTAATTCTTAGGAAAAAAAGCAAATCTGTAGGATAAAGAAACACACCCTTCAAACTAATATTATTTTCTAAACTTTTTTTTTTTTTGTAGTTTATGGCAGTATCTGTCTTATGGTTCTACAGTTACTGAGTCCTCTAACTTTATTCTGCTGTATGGATGTAGTGGGTAAAACACAACTAAGAAGAACAGATGAATACAGTTTAGTTGTCATAATGTGCCACCAGCAATTTAGACGGGGCGTGTGACTAACAGACACCCTTTCTGGTTTGCTTTGAGGTACACTTCACAAATGTTTAAAGGCTTTCTTTGTATTGCTTCGTAGCTATGTAATGAGTGCATACATTTCCCTTCCCGTAATTAGTGAGCTCTACTTCAGCAAGAGAGACAGAATATTGTAGTAGATTGGGCACTGGACTGGAAACTAGGTCATGCACTTGTGATTATTAAGTCTTAGTCATTTAGTTTTCTCATCTGAAAAGGCAAGCAGCATTTGAGAAATGCTGAGGATGAAAACTAGGATAAAGTATTTGGTCTTGTATAATTAGTCTTTTTAGATAACATTTTGCTATGTTGTCTTTTTACAGCTATAATCTAGTTTCTATTTACACTTCTTTTCTTTTCATGGGTGACCCAAGTAATCTTCTAGTTTTTGCAGTAATCAGTCTGCAGGCTGTTATTTCTTTTAAAGTCACATCTAACTAAACCCATGTCTACTCTGTATAGTACTGACTTATTTTGTTCACATTGTTCTACCATATTGTAATTACAAGTATAGAGGGTATTAGTGGATGTGCAGTGTGCTGCACGTCCACTTTCCTAGATCCATGAAAATGCATTAGACAGGACTGCAAATCATCACCAGTATTGAATTCTGGGAGGGGATTGGGGTAGGGGGTGGAGTGGGGGGATGAAGAAGAAGTTCTGAATAGGCAGGAAGAAATCATCCATCTGTGTAGCTAAACCTGCTTCTGGCTTCAGGCCATGCTGTGCCACATGCAGATTAGTTCCAATTAGATGAAGTGGTAGCTGACCCTTAGCTGCCTCCTGTAAGCTTCCTAGGCCTGAGCAGCATTGGTAGAGTTGCATCCATTCCAGCTGAGTGGGGAGAAGAGGTGAGAAAGTGTTCAGTATTTATCAGCTGAATGCCTGAGGAAGCTCAGGTCAATGCTTCCTGCAAGAAAATGTATTTCAGCCTTAAGCTAACCACTACTTGCTAGTTTTTTAACTCAGTGAAACTTCATTTCTTCAAGAAGCTAGAATTCATGTCTTCAGGACTAAAATTCATGCAATGATGTCAGTAAAGGCTGACTTTTTAAGGGTATATTTAGCCATGTGAAGGCTTTGCTAACTATTGGATAGGCAGGGTGATATAAATTTGAAATACACTCTTTTCCCAGTGTTAATATTCTAGAAAAAATACCCTGCATAGAAAATGTCTAAAGGCTGAATAAAACTTATGCCACACTTTGTGTAGTGGAGCTGCTATTGCCCTCAAAGATATATTTTTAAGTATCTTATTATTCTTTTCTTTGATAAAGTTGCTAAAAGCAGTGCTCATGTATGTCCTCTAAACACAAGGAACTCCATATATTTTCTGTACATATCAATTATGACATTCTTAGAAATTATGCATCAGTGGTGTAAATAACCAGCAAATTAGGATTTTCTTTGAAAAATGACTCGATGAAGTTTTAACAGTGAGCAAAATGAATCAATTTTTGTGTCAAAATATTGAATTTATTTTAATCCTCCCATATTTTTTAATTAATTTATTTCAAATTGATTCCTGTTTTCTATTCAGCAGTTACCAGAAAGCCTACATGATGAATTAATATCTGTGAACCTAATCCTGAAAATAATTATGTAAGTAGCTACAGAAGGGTAATGCTTGTCTGGCTGTGCTCCAAATTGGCATTAGAGCAACTCTCAAAATATATAGTGATAAGCATTTCCCCCTCCCCTATCCCCCCCCCCCCCCCCAAATGCTTACATACATCTATTTGCTTAAACACATAGTAATAATCTTTCAGTTACTATGACAAAACATGGCATGTATGTACAAGCCCTATTTATTTTGCACTGGCCTCTTACACTTCATTACTTAGGCAAAGCTGTTATGTGGAGAACAGAGCAATAATGCAGTAGTTAGACATACAGCTATAGAAAACTGAAGCTAGCTGAAGCTGGATCTGTTATGGTGAATATGCTCTGCATTCTGTGAATCTGTTATCTTCAGCAAATCTTAATCATACTAACCTCATTAATCTCATTTTGGTGCTGTGGGTGTTGGAATCCAAGTACTAGCATGGAGGAATTCAGCTTGGATTGAAGGTGGTATGACTTGAACAGGAATTTACCCTACCTATCCTTTCTTCAGCTGACAATATATGTTGTTACAGGCAAATGAATTTCTGTTTGCAACACCAAATACATGTTGGCAGGAGCAGAACCTGTTCTGGATGCAAACTCTTCTTTTGCATCACAGCATAAAGAGAGTGGCAGCATCTCTAGATTATGTATGCTGCTATTCCACTCTGCCTTGAAATGAGTAGTTAGAGGAAAATGCAAGTTAATGATTGAGTGGCTTTGTCAGGTGGTGCAGCATATGGGACTGAAGTATTTGAAGTAATCACAACAGCAAGTCCTGGGTTTTAAAATAATAACTTCTAGACAAAATTACTCCCCCTACTTTAGTTTTCCATGCTAAGGAATTGCAAAGAGAGTATTTTTGTAAGCCTTTTCAATGACTTAACCTACTGAATTTAGTCTGTGCTCTGACATTTTATCTGCCTCACAGGTTTTGACAAAGCATGTTTAATTTTGGGGAGCCATTTTTTTGGGGTGTATGTTTATTGGCCTGTCTTAATAAGGCTTTCCAATGCTTTGGCCCCCATTTAGCTGGCTTATGCAGATGTGTGAAACCCCCAGGTGTGTGTTCATTTCTTTTCCCCTGCTTGACTCAAAGAGTAATACAGAACAATAATACAAACCAGTTGAAATTAAAGTACCTGGCACTCTTCCGCATGAAGTTAGTTATTTCCAGTGTCTGGTGCTAAAAACTGTGATTACTGCTTGAAATGATCCTTTTTTTCCTAAAACTAGAAAGACCACAGTCTGAATGATACTTAGTGGAAGGAGCTTGGAAAATATCACAGGGAATGCAAGTGGAGTATTATTATAAAACCATATGGTAATTCCTGTTGGCAAGGATCTCAGGAGGTCTCTAGTTGAACCTTCCACCCAAAGCAAGGTTCGATATACAGAGAGACCAGGTTTCTCAGGGCAGTAGCCTGTCAGGTCATGAAAACCTCTACAGACAGAGTCTGTACAGCTTCTCTGGGCAACTGGTGTGGTTTAACACTGGCTGGCAACTAAGCACTGCACAGCTTGTTCACTGCACATATTGGGGTGGGGGAGAGAATTGGAAGAGTAAAAGTGAGAAAACTCGTGGGTTAAGATAAAAACTGTTTATTAGGTAAAGCAAATGTCATACATGCAAGCAAAGGAAATGAAGGTTTTCATTCACTTCCCATCAGCAGGCAGGTGTTCAGCCATCTCCAGGAAAGCAGGGTTCCATCATACATAATGGTTATTTGGAAGGATAAACACCATAACTCCGAACATCCACCCCTTTCTCCTCCTTTCACCAGCTTTGATGCTGATAGTGCTGTCATGTAGCATGAAGTATCCCTTTTTTCAGTTGGGGTCAGCTGTCCCAACTTCTTCCCCTCCCAGCTTCTTGTGCATCACCAGACTCACTGGTGGGGTGGTGCGAGAAGCAAAAAAAAGCCTTGACTCTGTATAAGCACTGCTCAGCAAGAACTACAACATCCTAGTGTTATCAACACTGGTTCCAGCACAAATCCAACACATATCCTCATAGAATCATAGAATAGTTAGGGTTGGAAAGGACCTTAAGATCATCTGTTTCCAACCCCTGTGCCGTGGGCAGGGACACCTCGCACTAAACCACGTCACCCAAGACTCCATCCAACCTGGCCTTGAGCACCACCAGGGGTGGAGCATTCACAACCTCCTTGGGCAACCCATTCCAGTGCTTCACCACCCTCACAGTAAAGAACTTCTTCCTTATATCTAACCTAAATACTAGCTACTATGAAGAAAATTAACTCTCTCACAGGCAAAACTGGCATAGCAACCTATATATGTGTTTGTACTCAGAGGAGGAGGTATTTTCCCTTATATCCAGTCTGAGCCTCTCTTGTTTTATCTGGTGCCTGTTGTCTCTTGTCCTTCTGCTGTTTACTGCTCTGGAGAGCTTGGCTGTGTCTTCTATATGGCCTCAGCACAGGTGCTGGAAGGCTGCTGTTAGGTATCCCCCCAGTCCTTCTCCAGGTTCAAGGAACCCAGTTCCCTAATAGGGGTGTGCTTCAGCCCATAGTCATCTTGGCCTTTCTCATATTAGGGACCCAAAGTTGGACTCCTATCATAAATGCAGTCTAATGAATGTCAGGTAAAGCATGATGATAATTTTCCTCAATCTGTCATCCTGTTAGTATGCTATGCTGCTGCTAATATAGCCCAGGATACTGTTGGCTGCCTTTGTTGCCTGTGCACACTGGTGGTTTCTGCTCAGTTTGCTGTCCACCAGGTCCTTTTTGATAGACCTACTCCTCCTCAGCCAGTCAGTCTGTCGCCAGCTTGAATTATTGTAATCTGTATTGTTTCCTTTCCAAGCTGCAGTATTCTGCATTTGTCCTTCTTGAATTTCATAAAGTTCCTGTCAGCCATTCCTCCAGGCTAAGTTCATTTTGGTGGCAGCCAGCCCTGCTCTTGGGTGTATCCACGTTACCCCTATTTGTTGTCATCTGCAAACCTGCTAAGACTATGCTCCATTGCCTTCATAAATAAAGATGAAGGATGGTCCCATTACAGACTCCTGAAGCACGCCAGTTCTTACTGGCCTGCAGGTGGAGTTTAACCCATTAACTGTTTACTTCTGAGCCAAATCATCCAACAACACTTTTCTTTACACAGATGGTTCTCCACTGATCTACACTAATATCCCAACTTGTGTGCAAGGATTTTTGCGAGTCAGTTTTGAAAACCTTGCTTAACGTGAGATAAATGGCATCTTCTGTCTCCCCTTGTCCATAAATCCAATCATTTTACTATAGAAGGCAATCATATTGATCAGGGACTTGTCTTAAGTCCAGTCTGTAATGTCCTACTTGCCTTATTCATTCCCCTTAGAATCTTGAACTGTGCTGGTCCATGACCACTTCACCCAAGGCTGGCATTTATTGTTGTATCCGCAGTCAGGTCTTCTTACTCATGAAGAGCCAATCCAGCTCTGCATCACCCCTGGCTGGCTCACCCTGTGTCTTCTGTATCATTCCTAACACTCTTCAGTAATATCCTGTATATTTTTTGTGTCCTGTTAAATTGCTTTTTGAGCAGAAGTGGAGGAGATTGAAGTCTACCATAAGAACAGGGGCCTGTGATCTGGAGACTCACCTCGGAGGTACTCAAGGACAAGGAAGGTTTGTTTTGTTGGCATCTACAGAGATTTCAGTTATTCAGCTAAGTATTTATATACTCCCTATATAAATAGCAGGACGAGGGAGAAATAGCTGCATACACATAGCACATGTGCATGACCTCTCTGTCCAACTCATAAATTCTGTTGAATACAAGTCTCTTGGCAATATCATACAAGTTTTGGAATACTATAAAAAAAGAGAAGCCATTGTGTCTCTGGTTCCTCTGCTGCTATCTGTGGAATTTTCAAAGAGCTATCAACACTTCTGTAAAGGAAATATAGTGCAAATAGAGCAGCTCCTTGAGAAGCTGGGAAATATTTATTCAGGCAAACCCAAGGCAGTGCTTTCTCTTCAGAGCTTCATTTTGTTTGCAAGAAGTAGCTGTTGAATGGGAAAGGTCTAGCAGAATCCTGTAGTTCTCATCCCATCCTGTTCTCTCTGGCCTGAGAGAAGGCCATCTGGGTCTGTTTCTAGAGCAAAATTATTAATGTCAAGGAATTCTCTCGATAACTAAGCGGGCAATCCATCATCACTAAAGAAATTTACATCTTGGGTTAGATCTTCTGGCTGGGTCTACAGAGCAAATCAGCTGTGAGAATTCTATTTTTCTTTTTTTTTTTTTTTACCCCATTTGTTTCCACTTTCCTCAGCTCATTCATTTCTCTGAGGTTTCTCTGCATGGAAGTTAAACTGCAAGCCACAGCCCATGCATGCTGCAGAGGAGATGTGTCAAGTACAGGTTTGAAAAGCCTCCACACCAACTATTTCAAGCTGTCATCTGCTCCAGTCGAGTGAATTGTTAAAGTAGTTCTTGCCTCCATTACTAAATAAACTAATATGAAAGCTGGCAAAAGCAACTTGAAACTTTACTGGCTACAGGTGGGTTGCTGTAATTGAGAGTTCAAGCTGGGTGGAAAGAATGGTGTCTGTCTTGCTGTTGTAGCTGATTTCGCTCACCTGCAAAAGGGGGCAGTTCATCTTGCTAGATTTGTGTTTCTGATGTTTGAAATATTTTGTTCTCCTGTTTTTCCTGACCATTTTCAGCTATAAGCTCTTCCCGTGCCAGTTACCTTTCATAGCTGTTTTACAGTTTTGAGGTTTGTTTGAATTTTCAGTGGTTTCTGTATGCCTTAATAGTAGCCTAGAAACTGAGACCCAGAATCACAGAATAATTTAGATTGGAAGGGATCCCTGGAGCATATCACAGAATCACAGAATGGTTGAGGTTGGAAGGGACTGCCAGATGTCATCTAGTCCAATCTCCCTGCTTGGGCAGGGTTACCTAGAGCACATGGCTTAGGATTGTGTCCAGACAGCTCTTGAGTATCTCCAGGGAAGAAGACTCTACAACCTCTCTGGGCAACCTATTCCAATGCTCAGTCACCCTCACAGGAAAGAATTTATTTTTATGTTCAGGTAGAACTTTCTGTGTTTTAGTTTATACCTTTTGCCTCTCATACTATTGCTTGTCACCATGGAGAAGAGTCTGGCCTCAACCTCTTGACACCCTCCCTTTAGATAACTTACATGCATTTATGAGATCCCTCCTAAGACTTCTCTATAGGCTGAACAGGCCCAGTTCCCTTTTTGTTCAGAGCAGGGACAACTTCGTAATAGCTCAACGTATGAATGGAATGAAACCAGATCAAATAATCTGGTGGACCTATGGCTTATAGGAAATGGGATGCCTATGTGCTTTTACCTTTGGTTTCCTGAGGAAAACTTGCCCCACTGCACTGAAACCTTGCTGAATGTGCCATCTCCTTCAAAGAAGGTTTAAAGCAACTGTCATGGCATTGACTAGCTAACCACCTTTCTTGTGGTTTCAGACTGACTGCCTTCCTTCTTGTGATCTTAGCCTGCTCAGGCAGGCTGAGCTCTACAGGTTCAGTAATCTCAGTGACTGAAGAAGAAACTCATTGTCTAGAGCTAGGTCAGTTATGGAGGTCACAAGAGATAAGAGCAAATTATAAAGTTTGGCTAGTGAAAAGAAGTCACATCAGGGCTGCACTTGACCTGGTCAGTGATAGTGGAGTAGAAATAGCACAAACCATCTTGGTGAGTCAGTATCTCTACGGGCCAGGATCCTCTTTTTAGGGAGAAAGCCAAAATCTGCTGCTATTGCTCCTCTTGGAATTACAGGCCTCCAGTTTGCAGTTGTTCCAAATAATGTGTAATTCTATGACTGCACAGTTCAGAATAATTTAACTATATTATTCTTGTTTATGTTACTATGCCAATGGAAATGTAACAAGTATGCCATAGAAAAGAACGTGACATTTTCCTATATTCTATTGAAGAGAAAAACAGAGCACTCTTAGCATCCTGTGCTCATGTTAGAATAGCTTCTTCACCAATGTTTTTCATCTTAATTAACGTGCTTACATATATAGATTTGCAAACTGTGTGCAAGTGGTAAACACTGTACTTTATGGCCTGTGTTTTCAATAGGAAATAGTGTTGATCTGTAGACCAGATGCACATGGTAAACAGCATAAAGATTTATTTTTTTTCAGGAGAGTCTGAGGCTTGGAGCTATTTAAAAGTTTATTTTAAATTTTTGTGGAAGGTCGAGGGTTTTTTTCCTACTTTTTTTTTTTTTTTAATCTGTTTTATTTCATTTCTTTGGTAGGGAGCAAGAGATTTGGGGTATTTTTTTTTTTAAATATTTATTTATTTTTCCTTTTGGGCTAACTGTAGTCTGATCCTATGATCCTACAAATAGTTTGCTGTAGTTGAGAGAAATATGTTATTTATAGAATGTAGTAGTGAAGAGTGAAAAAATGTATAACAGTATAATATATATATATAATATATATATAAAAAATATATAACAGTATAACATGCTGTTGTGTCTTTGCACTCACACGTAGAAATAGCTGAGGGAAAACCACCTCGACTGGGACAAGTGCTTACTCTGTGTGTTTGTGTGGCTACAAAGATAGGGTCTAGTTCTTAATAGCCATCAAAATGTTTTGTGCTCTGAGTCAGACTGATGCAAATATTTATCCTGCAGTTTCTTTACCTGATACTCTAAAAATCAAATGGGATCCAGTGCATAGCTATATTGAATCTTAAGAACTGTTTTTAGAGAGTGGTGGTGCCAGCAATCCCTCCTGTATTTATTCTCAGCTTCAAGAAAAGCAGAGCTGGCTGTTTTCTTCTCTCTCCTTCCTGACAAAAGTTTTTGTATGCTTAAACCCTTAGCAAGCATATTTTCAGCTTCCTTTCCTTGGCTCTTATCTAATCACTTTGGGTAGATAGTCTTTGGGTTGCTGTTTTTTTGTGTGTTTACTCCAACCATATTTGAAAGTTAAAAAACAAAGTAGAAGGACATGTAGTAACGAAGTCTAATCTTGAAATTCCTGTGACTGTCACTACTGTTGGTTGGCTACTGCTATCTTCCTGTGTAATGTCCTATAAAAGTACTATTTTATATGTGATATTGAAAAGAATAATACACCCGACTGCCTTTATGTGTTTTAAGGTGTCTCTCACTATTGCTTAGCACCAATTAAGATGCAAACAGTTGCATCTGAACTAGAGCTCAGATGGGAGAGATTCTCCCAGTCTCACTCACCCATTGGTGACCTGCTGCCAGGATGCTGTTCTGTCAACAGCTCCTCATGCTGGCAGGCACACACATCATTTAAATTCCCAGACTCCACTGGCTTTGAAAATAGTTTGCAGCCTCTCCCACTTACATATTTTTTTTTCTGCGTATTCATTCAAGGCACAAACCCCGTAAAATAAATTAATAAAGGCATCAGTAGAACTTGTTTTAGCACAAGGCAAAACTGAAGAACAAAGAACAAGCTTTTTAGGTAAAGCATCTTTTATTAGCCTGTGAGGCCACCCATGAATTCTCTTAGAAAGTTTTGGAAAGTACATGAGATAATATTTTTATACATTAATATTGGTGATGTAGCCCCTGATTTTTATTTTGCTTCACTGATGTGTGTATACCTAGGAGAAAACTCCTTCCAGAGTTGAACAAGTCCTATATAGGAGTATCACTAGGAAAACTGGTTTTGGATGGTTATGTAAATCTTTCTGATAGCTAGACACAAATCCCTGCCAAAATCAAAAAGGTTTGTTTGTAGAATATAGAGGAGATCTGGATACTGGCTTTGAGGTAGATTTCAAACCCGAGGCAGAATACAAATCATGTACTTCAGCATTTCTGATGTGTCACAGCCTGAAAGGGTTCCAGAAAGTTTTCTTATTATAAGAGTAGTTATGTTTTCTCTTGTATTTCTAAAAGAGAAAGTTGGTGAAGTGCATGCAAGAATCACCTCATTCAAGGAGCTGGAACACTTCAGGTTTTGTAAATATGTTCTACTTGGAAAGTGCCCTGACTGATGATCCATTTCCCTTTCCCTGCTTCAGTAATGACCTGTGTGACCTCAATATCTGCTCTCCCTCAACAAGGAAAATAACAATGCTTTTAACTTCAGTTATGGTACTGCATTAACCATATTATAACTGTATGTAAGCATTATCTATATGTTAGTTTCCATTTCATTTGGTACAAATCTTGTTACGAATGAGTGACTAGATTGAAGCAGTTTTTGGTGTTTAGTGTGTGTTTAAAGGGCTGCTTGCACATACTGTTCAGCAGAAACAGGCTACACAGACCAAAATTATTTAACTGGAAACACTTTTTTCTTTTTCATGGCAATGAAGTGAAGAGTTGCTCTTGAAGGCTCTCTCGGTGAGGGATGGGCAGTGATTTTGTGTAGGGGTACCAGAGTGTGCTGATGCAGCTGTGTTGGTAGAGCCCTCTCATGGAGATGGGATGTATGCCGGCGGGAGGAAGTAACTTGTCACTGTAGCTTTGCTACTGTCTTCAGTAACATGGACTGATATTCCAAAAGCATTTTGGCACGTACCTCAGGGCTGTTGCTTACGTAACTACTTGGCTAGAGTTTGTGACTTACCTTCACACGATCCAGCCTGACACAACTGTCGTTGCCTTAATGTGGACTGTTCCTATGTTGGACAAATACAAGCATAGAGGCCCTCCAGGTCTTGGTATCTGTATAGCTCAAGCAGGAGCAATGCGGGAGAGGTTTTCTGTCTCTCTCCCTGTGCTGTACTACCTTCTGAGGTATATGTATTCTTTCTAATTCTGAATTACTTTTTTGTATACACAAGAAAATGATCCCTTCTACAGTTCATCTCTTTGCTGTACCTTAGAAATATATTAATAAATTAACAGATACTGTAGGCAGTCTTAGTGAACTTTGAAAAATACAGCTGTTTAACATCAGAATATTTATGATCCTCTTAGTTTACTTTAGTTTTGCTACAACGTCCACTGGCTTTTTTTTTTTTCTCTTTTAATAAAAACTGTCCAAGAGTGATAACTGACCTAAAAAATCCCTCCAGCAATGTCTTTCTTTTCAAGGTGGGACTTCAGATTTTGTTTCTAAATTTTCAAATAGTGTAAGATGAATAAACACAGTAGAAATAAATATTTGCCTGTATCTAATTATCTGTCCTATGCTGAAACAAAAAAGTCACATTGATGCTATAAATATTTCTATGATCTAACTTAGAAGCAATATTAACTGCGTTTAGGAAAGTGCGAATTAAAAGAGGTGACTATCTTTCAGCCATTAGGCACTTGCATTCAACTATGGATAACATGAGGTTGTTAATTAGAGAAAATGGGTTAGAAAGTATGCCTAAATCTTTGGGACTTTGTTGGTGGACTTCTGCCAGTGCTGTGTATTTTCATGCAATTCATGTTCATCTGAAAGAAAGAAAGAAACAAAAATGGTTTATTTCTAAAAGACTCTGAATTTCCTGTAATTTAGAATTCTGCTTAGGAGGTGGGTTTCGGTTTTGAATAGGCAGATTTCCTTAACAGTGTAACTGTCAGCAAAGAATGAAAAATCATTGAAACTTGACACAGTTGTGAATACAAGATCCACTAGGAAAGAAAATGGGAAGGAGGACACAGCTATGTGAGGCCAGCTAAGGTAGCAGACCTTAAACTTGGCTGTCACCGACACTTCAGAAATGGTAGACATTAGACACCGTAGCATCAGAGGTAGCAACTCAAACAAAAAAATTGTGACTTAATTACTTGTACTTTAAAATTGAGTTTTCCTTTTGTTGTTTGCACTAGAAGATGTTTCTTCTTTGGCAAATTGTGTAGTCTATGGAGAAAGTTACCTAGTTGGTCAAGAATATGTCTATGTGTAATAGAAGAAATGTCATGGATTCTGTACACACAAATCCATATTTTTTAAATTATCCATGTTTATTTGAGTTGTGTATGTGCCTCTCACAACTTGTGTCCCTAATTTATGGTATTAAAGGTTAGAAATCTCTAAATGCTGCCCAGCTCATTCTCCCACATGTGGGATAAATTACAGTATCTAGTAGGGTTTTTTTATTGTTTTCTGTAGTACTAATAATAGACTTGTTTAAGCCCTTAAACAAAAACATCCATTTGCAAAGAACTAGTAAATAGTTCTGGTTCAGCACAGTAATTTAAAGATTCCAGCTTTAAAAGCTTGCCAAGCTGGGAGATGCTTTCCCAGTAGATTATGTGTTTTGGGGACCTGCTTTGTTTGAGGGACCTTTGTTATCCCCTCTAAGTGTGTGATTTGTAATTCCCTCTGAAAGCCAAATAGGATTCAAGCTTCATCCTTGTGAACTTCCAGTGGGATAGTGCGACACGTGAGAACTGTTTCTCTGGTGCCTTTTCAGGAAGTAGTTGCTTTTCCCATATTGATAAATCAGGTATGTTGCTCATGTGCCTGGAGTCACTAGATGTGCTTTGTGCTGCCCAATGGAAGGGGAGCTCGCTAAATTGTTGCTTCAGTTTCTTGTGGCAGAGAGTCATCCTGGAAGGGTGCACATGGGTGTAAAATGAAAGTTGTATGTGAATACTTGTACTGTCAAGGTATGTGACAGAAGCTTGGAGATGACTGTGCTCGTGAACTGTGGGCTTAGACTGTGATTGCTAGGTGGGAACAGGTAACTTGGCCAAGGACATTAATTTCAGTGCTAGTAAATGTCCATAATCACTCTATGTGCTCATTCACCAAGTTAGTTTTTCAGTGCTGCTGGAGAGCACTCCCTCACTTTCCAATGCAGTGCCCATCCCCTGTGCTGTGGAGGCTGCCCACCCTTGCCTGGGAAAGGAATCACCTTTGCAGTGTGATTTAAGCTTTCCATCCAGGCATAATTAGGAGCAAACAGCAAAGTAAGGTGCTCTGTGTACGTGCTGTGTGTGAAGCAGACTGCAGTAGCCCAAAGCTCTTCTGGCACATTACTTGCAGCACCTACTTTTTCATTTTTGTGTTCGTCTGAGCTCAGTTTCTTCAGCCTTCACATTTGCATTCATGCATGTTCCCTGATCTTAGTGTTTCCATGCACAGGTTGGACTTGCTCTGTATTGTCCATGAGTCCTAACTTTGAGCTCTTTTGTAGTTATCCATAAAGAATAAGTCTTCTTACTGTTTCGCTTGCTTAACTGGCTTTTCATTCCCCTCATGCTTGGGCTTTCTGCTTAATTTTTCCATTTCTATTGCTTTCAGTCACATAATTTCAGTTCTGCACTCTTTCTCTGCTTTCTGTTGTGCTCTTTCAGGAGCTCCCAGCAACTTCTTACTGTGCCTTTCCTGTTTTTTCTATCAAAGTCAGCTACTTCTTTTGGCCATGGTGAGGGGCAGATAGACATACCTAAGTTGGGTCTGTGTCCCCAGGAAGGCTAGTTACTTTGCAGTATTAAAGCTTACTTCCTCTAGGCAGTGGTTTTTTTAGTATAAGGGAACCGGTTTTTCTCATGAATCTTATAAACAGATCCTAAAGTTCAATCTATGTAAATCACATTTGCTACTAGAAAAATAAGCTGTTGGAAAATTTTGCATATTATAGCTTAGACATATGGTCTTATTTTGAGTGCCAATACTGGTGAAAAAAATCTGTTCCTTTCAAAGATTGCTTTGCTCTGCTGAGAGACTTAAAACTGATGCTACTGTATAACACCAGAAACTACTTTGAGACCAACTCTTGGAGAAAAGGAGCCAGATTGGTCCCTCTTGAAACCAACCATGCTGATTTGGAAGATTGCCACTCCTACCTCACACAGCAAGCAGTGGTCTACTTGCAAAACAGTCAGGACCAGTGGTGAAATAATGAAAGTTTTTTAGATTGCTATCACACTGTGGGTACCCGGTCATCAGAAGTGATTGTGAACATCTGAAAGCTCCCATACCTTCACTTAAAATGGTCTGAATAGTGTTTGGCAGTATTACTACAACGTAGGTAGTCAAGGTACAGACAGCCACTGTGAATGTGGTCGCTTTCTAGCACCCCCAAAAGGTAGTTTAGGTGACAGAAGCTGAAGAGTGGGCTTTTGTGCTCTTAGAAACACTTTTGGTTCAATTTGTTCTGATGTTCGAGTTGAGAAAATAATTATGTATTTTGTTGTTTAATTTTTTGAGCCTTTTTTATTGTGATCCTTTAATCTTTTCGAGGAAAAAAAAATTGACCTTGCAAAATTTGGCCTTGATGTCAAAACATGTCTATTAGTTGTTTTTTTGTTTTGGTTTGGTTTTTATTGCTGTTTCTTTTCTTACCTCCCCGTTTCTTGCCCTTGAATACAGTGCAGATGTTTAACATATGCACATGGGAGTTCCCATAATAGTGTGTGATAGATAAATTTGAAGATTATCTATTGCCAGACTAGAAATAAGATATATTCTCAAATATATGTAGAAATAGTAAAACTAGTAAAAATCTCCATTAATGGCTTCAGCTACATTGAATGTACTAAGTGAACGACAAGTACAGCACACTTCTGTATTATGCCCGCCTTTTCTTTATCAGGTGGTCTTCTAACTGCTGGGTACCTTGTGAATATTAAACTTTGTTTAATAAGAACAGCAGAGAAGGGGCTGCACTTTTCATATCAAACAAGACATATCAAAAAGACAAGACATGCTGTTCTGCATGATGGTCCCTAAACTGGAGAGATGGATTTCATGAATGTGCCCCTTGGTGGACAAGGAATTGGCTGGATGGCCACACTCGGAGAGTTGTGATCAACAGCTTGATGTCCAAGTGGAGACCAGTGATAAGTGGTGTAGTTATGTAGCTAGAAAAAGCTTAATTAGATACTAGTAAATGTCACCCCTCCCTTCCCACTTTTTACATTTCCTTCAGATTGAATCAGGTATGCTTGTGTTCAGTATTCAATTCCAGGTTATAGTTTTCAATGTCAACACAGGAAATTGTTCTTTTAACATTATTTTTGTTCTTTTTTTTTTTTCTATTTTGTTTTCATGTTGTTTTAGACTTGAATTTCTTGCCTGTGAGTGGCACAGATGGATAAAAGGGCGAGTAACTCCTGTTTGCTTTGAAAACGGTAGCAACTCGAAATACATCGGGTCTACTGGGAGAGGATTCTTGGCATTTCTTCACTTTTAGGAATTTTCTTTCAGGTAGAACTCTTGTGTGTCTGATAGCAAATTCAGATGGTTTTATGTTGGCTGGTTTCCTTAAGTACCATTTAGATTTTATTTCCAGCATTTGCTTTGATGAGTCTAGCTTTTTTGGAGAGCAGTCAAATAAAAAGAGAAGCGATATACCCCACTTTATCACAGTTTTTTCTGTTAATTATTTTCGCCTGATCTTTTCTGTGCAGATTCTAAGCAGATACAATTGATATATAGGTTATACCCTAGCAAAAGCAGAGAAGTATGAATCCGTCTGGCTCAGCAGTTTTAAATGGAATTGTTTTGCCATTAGTAGAACTTCCTTCAATCAATTAACGTTTTGCATACTCTGGAAGACTTTGCTTTCTCTCTATAACTGGCTAAATGACAGTTTCAGGTAAGAAAAATCAGGGCCTGCACTAAGATTCTGGGCTGGCTGTATCTTATTCTCCCTGTTGAGTTTATGTTTTAAGAATTTGCTGTCTTAGGCAATCTGGCCCTTGATTTTTTCATTACCTTTTCTTTCCTCTGTCCAACTAAGGAGGGGAGTGATGTGTACCTTCAGTGGGCACCTGGTATCCAGCCAGGATCAACAACACATTAAGTTTTGGTATCACTGACAATGAAGCATGCAAATGTGCTTATCAAATGCCAAAAGAAATATAATAGAGTTTTTTGTTATATTTATGTTGGCTGTATGTGTATAATTAGAATTTCTTTCTTCAAAATAGGAATGTTTCATTATCGACTTATGTGTAGCCAGAATTCTGTGATGCCCTTGATGATGCAGCTTTTTAGAGGTGTTAGGGATGTTTCCATTATCCGAAGAGGGTTTTTTGCTTAATGTTTGAATTCTTGACTATAAAAGCCATGTGCTTTTATACTTACACTCTATTCTACTTTGTAAAGGAAAAAGAATAGCCTCAAAACTTCTTAAAGCTCTCAAGGATTCAGTATTTGGCACAGGGTTTATAGTGAAGGTTAGGGCGCTGCTTTTAGTGGTGGGATTTTTTGTATTAAACATGATGAAAACATTCACAATTAATATCCACATAAATTTCTTTTTTACATTCTTGAATAGCCATCTGCTGTAGTCTGGAAAATAAGGGTTGAGGCCATGGAAATTAAATGACAATTTAGGTAATATAAGTCTATCTAGCACAGTTTATCAGATAGTAAATTATAATGACCTAGTCATATAATCTTTCACCATATTTTCTATTAATTCTATGTTAAGCCAGTTATGTTGCCTAACATTTCTACTTAATGAAGAAAGCAGTGCAATTTATAGTTTGCACAGGTTATGTGATACTGCCTTTAATAAAAGAGAAATTAATGTCTGCACAATGTTGATCCAAAAATAGCTGATTCAGTTGTAGACCAGAATTTGTTCTGGAGGTTGCAAGGCCTGGCTGGTTGATTGGACTTAGGATGTCAGGGTAATGCAAGTCAACTGTGTTAGAAGAGTGGTTTACTACTGCAACTACGTACTATATACTATATAATTAATCACTTACATTCTTGCCAAGATTATTCAGCGTGTCATCATATGTTTGTCTCTCATTTTTGTATGTCTTAATTACAACAACTTTGGTTTCTGTCTTCACAGTTACAATACAAATCTGTTTTTAGCTGGAGGGGCCTGAGAAGGAGGGAGGAAAAAGTTGCTTTTAGTGGATAAAGTCTGGGGCCATTGAATGGGGAAGCAAAACTTTGGTGATTACGATTTCAAGGAAAGGTCTGCAGCTCTGCATATGCACTTTTTTTTCTTCTTTTTATTTTTTTTTCTGTAGAAACTGCAGTGTTCTTGATAGCCCTGTACATTTCCGAATACTGATAAATACATATTGTCAGTAAGGGAAGTGCATCTCTGTGTGGATGGTTCATTTAGAGATTAGGATACTGTGATTACTTACGAGCTATTCCTGTTGTTTCCAGACATCAGTGACAAGTGGCATCCCTCAGGGGTCTGTACTGGGACCAGTACTGTTTAATATATGCAAGTTTGCAGATGACACCAAGCTGAGTGGTGCAGTTTATGTGCCCGAGGGACAGGATGCCAACCACAGGACAAGCTTGGACAAGCTTGAGAAGTGGGCCCATGTGAACCTCATGAGATTCAGCAAGGCCAAGTGGAAGGTTCTGCACCTGTGTGGCTGCATGTTTCAGTGCCCTCTGCTCCCAAGTCAAATCTTAGTAGCCCATCAGGCTGACTAGTCTCCCGGTCACGCATTGATCCAATAGGGAGAATCTTCCCAAGCTGATAATGCTGGTATTGTTGTAGGTGTGGAAGACACTGTTCCAGTGCTGTCATCTTTCAGCTTGGGGAGCATGAGGGTAGGAGCTGCTGTGGGTCAAGGAAAACCACCTACCCAGGATGAAACTGGGATGGAAAAAAAACCATAAATGTCAGGCATCTGTGTGTCAGCAGCTGCAAGCCAATAGGCACTTAGTAGCTTGTTTGTCACAGGAAAGATTCACTTCTTTTTGAGTTGCCCTAATTAGGAGGATGCTTAAAAATACAATTCTAAGATACGCCAATCTGTATGATGTTTTTTTTAATTGCCCACTAAACAAATTTGAAGTCTGCATCTTATTTGCAGTAGTTCTGCAGAAATGTGTCCTTTACCATTTATTTCTGCTCAAATCCTTTTGTGTTGCATTATCTTAGGCTGTTTCTTTAGATTTTGTTTATAACATTGTAGTACTAGAAGCTCAGACCATGGTGTTCGAGATTGGCCTCTGCATTGCTCTGAGTAAATCTGTGTTGTAGTATTTAAAGTATTTGTCTTAATTATTTATCATGCTAGTAAAGAGAAATTTGTTGCTTACTTGTCTTAGTTGAAATTTGTTGCTGTCAGAATCCAAGAATACAGAAGTTGGTAATCTGTTTAGTCTCTGAAAGGCAACAATAAAATCTGTTAAGCATATCAGGTTTATCAAATCCCCTCAGGATTTCAGGGCTTACTAACCTGTATTTGGTTAAGTACTTGAGACAGAAGGAATTTTTGGCAGTCACTGAAATTCCTTTTCTACCTACATGGAAATCATGACAGACCCTCAAATAAGGTATATGAATATTGCATATTGGAGACTGCATACTGGAGATTGTACTTTATTTGTAAAATTATTAAAGTTAGCTTTTATTTGGCGTTATATTTGGAGTCATCCTAGTTAGGAGTATATTTCACATCAGCTGTGATACTTTGGTCATCTAAATTCCCTTCATAAACAGAGATTCCATATTAGTTATTCCACTGATAGCATCATAGGCATCCTTGATTAGAGTTATTCCAGTATTGACTCACAGCATCTACTGTACAAGTGAATTAATTTATTAAGTAGAATTTCAGATATGGTCTAATAAAACTTAGTGACATCTTTATTTGTAAAAGAACACTATCATGCATTAAGTATTTAATTCCTGTGGCTATAAATTACATGTCTTCAAATACAACTGCACATGGATAATCTGTAGAAGACCGACAATATTGAACAAGGCAGTAATTAACAAGATTAATCTGGTTGCCATGACTCATCCAGGGGATTAAAGCTTTACAGTGGCCTACAACCGGTGTTTTTAACCTATAGTATAGGTAAGCTGTGTTGAAAATGCACACCTGTCATGAGAACACACTCAACAAGTTGGAAAGCAATTTTGTAAACTGCTGTTGTCACTTTGCAGAATGGTTCCCATAGCCAGAGCTTTCCTAAGGAGGCTTCCTTCAGGGTCAATACATCCCAAGGGAGTTTTAAACTAATAAAAATGGCTCAGAAATAGCCTGGGACAAAAAAACCCCAAACCAACCAACCAAAACCAAACCAAAACAAAGAAACAGACAAAAAAGCCACCCAAAAAATAACAACAACAACAAAAAAAACCCCAAAACCAAAAAACCAAACCAAACCAAAAAAACCCCAAAAAAACAAACAAAAAAAAAAAACCCCAAAAACCACCAGACCCCCCAAAACCCAACAAACCAACCAACAACTGAGTGTTTTTTCAGCTTCTGTGGCTCTATAGTTTAAGCTGTGTTTCATGCTGCTGTTCGATCTTGACTGCTAGGAGCAGCCAAGGAGCTGAGACAGGTCATTGTAAGCTGGTGTGATGTCCCTGCTACAGGATCGAGTCAGGGGAGACAGATCTCAACCAATGTTTATTAGTCTGTTATTAATTTAGCTGTTACTACTAACAGAATCAAGCTGTTTACTGTGTTAGCAGATAACTGCCCATTGAGCCAGCTCCTGGTACATCCACATGTTCATTGTAACTCCCAGGTGGGAGCCTCCCTCTTTGCTGGAAAGCAGAGGCTTTTATTAATGCACCTTTGAGTCGGATGTTCAGACAGTCCCTCAGGGCCCTTTGTTTAATCAGGTATCTCTCTGCAGTCTTTGTCTGTACACAGCAGCCACCGCCTTTCTGGAATGTGGTCTGAGTTGTGCAACTTGAGGGGAATGTGTGCCATGCTGAGCTGGTGACTCTGGGTGCGGTGAGTTTATCAGTTCTCATGGAGTCAGCAACATGACAAGTGTCTGGAGCTCTGCAGGTTGTGGGAGACTTTACGTGTTGCCTCTGGGCAGGCACATTTTTATCTCCTATGTTCTCAAACTGTTTCTCCACCCATGGATCTATGGAGGCCATTCACATCAGTTCATGCCTACTAAACTACAGAACTGTTCTCACATGAAAAGTGAGAAGCTGAGCATCTCTGCAGAGCTTACTCTAACACAGCTCTCCCTGAGCATCTTAATACTTTCAACTGCAGGTGCTATAAGATGTACAGGTCTGTGAGTCTGGGAGGTGAGGTGCTGGGTGTTTCTGTTCCCTTATGTGTTGCAGTTGATGAATTATTTTACGGCTTTAAAATCACATTAAATCTGCTTTTAAGACAACCAGCTCTGATTGAAAGCATACAAGTGCCACTCTAGCAATTTTTTGGTTGCTTTCAGATTAAAAATTTGTGGAACAATATTGAAAGATATTGAAAGGATAAGATGATTTTTAATGGCACGTGTATTGTGAGTCAAAAGGATGATCAAGGCAGTGTAGCAGGCTGCATATAGGCAATTAGTTCCCCTTGAGATATAGAGGAATATTGTAGCTGGCTTTCATCTGTGGCAGTGCAAGTCTCTTCTATGCAGTTGATTTCATTGCCATAATGACCTGTGCTATGTTGATTTCTTAAGTACCTTCAAGCTTCCCAGTTGGCAGTAGGTGCTTATGTGTGCAAATCTGAATTTGGTCTAAAGTTAATATAGTCACTGGAGCAATTTGGATTCCTGACTGCAAGGTGCCTGTTGTAGAGTGAGCTGTATTTATCCTTAGGATTTTTATTTCAATCAATACTATATATGCTATAATTATCATGGGAGGAAAGGTGCCTAGATTGCATATGAACTCCTAAATTTGGTGTCTAACTAGACTCAGTCCCATCCTATATTAAAACATACTGTGCAATATGTTTTTACGTGTGATTACCTTGGTGACTTGTTTTACTGTTCAGCTTGTTATTGTCTGCTGTTTTTGTAATATGGCCTTCACAAATTTAAGGTGAAGGAAGTTATTCAATGCAAAAAATATTTAGTTTGTATATGTATAATATGCAAAAAGTTTCTTAAAATAGGGTTGTTTGCTTACTTGCAGATAATAGTTTACAGTAGGTTAAAGGAAGAGTACTAAAAAAAGAATGCTGTGATGTGACATTTCTGATGTGCTAATCTGAATCACGCTTGTATGCAGTTACTGTAATCAGCTCATTGCAAGGCTGCCAAGCTGCCCACACGTTCCCATGATGAATTTGCCAAGAGAAGTTTGAACTCCTTGTGGCCATCTGCATTTGTTTTGAGTCACAAGTCCCTGGGTGTGTTTATTAGCTACTGTGTTTATTTGTGCTTTATTTGTTGGAAGCTGGTTTTGACTTTTGCTTCAGTTTCCCCATTGAATTGACCTTTTCAGTTTGCTTTTGAAACTCTTGCAGACTTACAGTTGGGGTGTGAATACACTTCAGGTCTCTTGACTTTCCTGAAAATTAAAAGAAAATAGTGCGTTCATCACACTGCAGCACATCTATCATGACTCCAAAAAACCCAGCTTTGAAATTATAACTACCAAATGTCAGGATATAGTTCTTCAACTTAAATAGTTGATAAAAAGCTGCATTCAAAAAATGTGCATAAACCAAAACCTCTGACTTTCGGCATTTTATAGCTCAAACTGGGACAGTTCCTTATTTTCTTGTATGGTCAGTGCTGTGCCCATCAGATATAGTATATTTTTTTTCATTTCCCTTTAGCTTGCCTTGCAGTCTTGCAAGTCCTGTTGCGTATCTGTGCACGAGGCCTTATCAAAAGGAGCACAGACGCTTTATCTAAACTGAGTTTTGCTGTTCACGCTTTACCAACTCTCCTTTTTTGGCTTTCTCCTTCCTCCTCCCAGGCAGGGTAGTTACCTGTGTGTAGTTGGCTTTTCAAACTTAAGTGTGGGTACTTAGGATTCTCTGCTATTTTGGAGATCTCGGCTGAAAGCCAAGGTACAAACAAACCGACAAAATGACAGTTCCTCTGCCAAAGAAGGTAATGGATTGCTCATCACCAGTTTGTATACTGATTTTTAAACATTAATCCAAAATGCATAATCCAGAGCTAACCAGTGTGCCTCACTAAATGCTGTAATGGAGATCTAAGCACAGTTTTGGGGGAAAATAACATTTTTTTTTGGAAGATAGAAGTTCTGTCTCACCACTGAGTTTTCTATTTGCAGTCTAATAATGCCGTAGGTAATGTTTGCATTGCAAATGGTTACTGATCTTCTTTGCTTCTGAAAATTTTTGAGCTTTTTTCTCTGTGGGTTGCCAGAAGGTTGCAACAGAAAGCTTGTGTTTTCATATTCACTTTTCATTTCTTAACTCAATGCTGCCCATCATCAAACTGTGGTCATTGTATCCTTTCCTCTTACCAACTCGTAATGGTAGTGGTCATCTTTCTCCTTTGTCTCCATGAATGCCATGAAAATAATTATTTTGGTTCTCTAAAATTTTAATAATCCTGATTTTTTAATTTTTTTTTTCTTAATCAAAATTGGATTCTGGTATTCAAGCCTTTCTTTTGCAGATAGTTTTTACCACACATCATTTCTAAGAAGAAATATGAAGGTCTAAGTTAATGTAAATTGACAAGTTGCAGGGCATTTTTTTTTCCCTTAGGTCCTAAAGAAGACATAAACAGTTTGGCCTATAGGGTGTGTTGCAGGAGAGATGTTCATCCAGATAGCTGCATTAGTTGCCTGTGCTTGTAATATTTTTGGCAGTCATGACAAGAACGGGTAGAGAAACTAGCGCTAGCATCTTTAGCCATATGTACTGCTTCAACCCAAGTGCTTTGCCATGAACCACATTTGTTTTTAGCAGAATGAGTCTCTTACACAGAGTGTGCTATGATTAGTTATTCTAACTATGTCCTGGCATATTGTGCCTTGAAATGAGCATTGGACATGGCATATTTATCTGATTTCTCTGAAGTCATGTTCAGATAACAAAAATGCAAAACGGAGAAGAAATGCTTGTAGAACTTTGATTTTGCCTTTTTGTAAGGAGATTTTTTTAAAAAATACAGATTATAGAAAATACCTCAGTGATATGCAGATCCCCAAACTCTTAAATGTAGCTTAAACTACTTGAAAATTCACGTGCCGTATTTTTATAGGCAGTTTATAAAAATTTCTTTGAACATATAAGATTTTGCAGGGTTGTCTGGTTGTTGGTTTTGTTTGGGGGGTTTGTTTGGTTTTTTAATATTCTGATCTTAAAGAGGCTGATGTTTTTTTGGATACCTGAAATTGTTTTCACGTAGCTCATACCTAGCAGGTCTTTACATAAGTTTTTTTTTTTTTGTTTCCTTAGCCTAAGAAGTTTTCTGTAAAATAAAGCAAAATTGTTTAATTAATTTTGACTTGGATTCCTTTTTAACAATATTAGAGTAGTATGAGAAGCCAAAATTACTGAAGCAAAAGCTTGACCAGCAAAAGAATTGCTTGCAAGCAGTTATGCGTACCAAAGATTATGTTTTCCCAAGGACTGTGTCTAGTTCTGCTGCTGAATTTCTCCTGAAGACAACCTTGTACATAAAGTGGTGTGAGCAGTATGGGATGATGTGTGACTGGCAACTGGTAGTGATGCCACTGATTTTTCATTTGGGGCATCTTGAGGGAAATATTCCTGTCTAGTAACTGGAGGATGTTTTCAATCTGTCAGCCAAAAGCATTAGTTTGCATTTCCATTTTTTTCTTTCTTTTTTTTTTTTTTTGGGGGAATATGGAATTGCAGGCTTCTGTAAGTCTGTTCAAAGAATTGATTCAGATCTTGAACAGACTTGTATTTCAGGCAGCTGTGGGATCTTCTCTAGCTTTATCTGGCAGAGCGCTCCCTGGCCTCTTTAACTCTGCTCAGGGTTACCAACTGCTGTGGTGGGAGGCTGCGAGAGGTGGCATAGAGCCAACAGTCCCCTTCCAGACATGGCAGGAGATGTGCATTTCTGAGTCCCTCAGACTGCGTGGTTCTTTCACAGTATCTTTGAAATTGGTTCAGTGCACCAGCTATGTTTTAGATGTACAGAATGAGGTTTTTAATGGAGACTTTTGGTTTTGTTTTCTTTTTTCTTAGGTTTTGAATGGTCTCTGAGACAATCAGGAACCTACTTGTCTGTTGTCCCCAGAATATTCTAGGTACTGTGATTCTTCTGTGATAGTATCTTAGATCAGCAGAGATTTCTTTCCTGTAGAATAGACAGTACTTCTAGATATACTTCTTTGCTATACCTTTTTACCTTCCTCTTCACTTCTTCTTTCCTCCCTTTGCAGATCCAGTCAGTTCTATTATGTATCTGTGGGTACTTGAATTTGGATGTTGGTGTTGCTGACTGTCTCGTGAGTCCCAGGCATGACCTGAAGTCTTACAGGCCTTAATCTTCTCCTACCAGAAGCTGGGGGAAGAGTCACACACAGAACCTTGGATGAGGACATGGTTTCATCTTCTAAGCCAGCCTCCTTCTGCATGGTGACAAGCTAATAGCTTTGTGCCATACCTACAGTGAGGTGGACAGGAGGAAATAAGCTTTTTTTCTAAATGAATAGGAGCTTCTAAAAATGGAAATTTTTGTCTACTGGGCTAGGTCTGGAAAGAAATGCGAGGAGGATCCCTGCAATGAATACTGTTTGGAGATGGTTCTGACTGCCCTTTGGTGAAGCTGAATCTCAGTAGCACATAGATAGGATGCACACATTACTTTAGTGCACTCTCTTTTTCTTGAGAAGTTTACATAAACTTAGCAATTACATGAACTTTCAGTTACCCTGTCTGAACAAGATCTGTCATTGCAATCTAATTTGTATTGAGAGATAAGACTTGTCTCTGCTGACTGTGAACAGTGGCTGAGATAGCTCCTGAAATATTTTGAATGTGCTCTCTCTCTTCTCAAGCCAGTGCTTGAGAATTCAGCTGAAAACCGGTGCATAAAGGTATCTGATAGAACATGATGTTGTGCTGTTTATTCTGTATTAGGGCTTTTCAGTACTGCAATTGAAAAGAGAATTGATGCATATTGAGCTACACTAAAACAAACTTGTGGTTGAGGGCTTTTAGGGGAAGAGACAGGCTGGGCAGAGGGCATATAAGAGGACAGTTAAGAACTGAGTTGATAAACTGATAGTGGTTAAATAATGACAGAATACTGAGCAGTGTGCAGTAATAGAAATCACTGCTACACTTACAAAACTCAACGATATTAGAAATGGAGAGATGAATTCTAGATTAAATGTATTTGCAATGAGTTGAACTTCTTGAAATGAAATTAAAAAAAAAAAAACCTCAGAGAGCTTTCCGTACAGTTGATGATAGGAGATGGCATTTGTATCTAAGGAGCAATAAAAAAACTCAACCCAACAGTTCAAACAAAAGGTTTGTGAGAAAGGATGATCATGAAGTGGCTGAAGAACAACTTAGTTTTACCAAAACCAGAGCGTATAAAGAAACATATGAAACACAGCCCTTAAAGAACTGCAAACTCTTACCTGGGAGGCTTAATAATAAGTCTGATTTTCATCTCTATGATATATATGTTACCTTTTTATGGCATAAAGCAGTGAATAAATCAAAACAAATTATGCTTCTGCTTTTACGCTGTTACGTTGTTGTTTTTGGACATTTTCTTTGTAATACAGAGTGCAAAATAAAAATGTCCATCTTTTATTACAGTTTGGGTGCACTTTAGGTGATTGAAGTCTGTCCCATCCAGGTGCACACAAAATCCGGATCTCAGGAAGAGAAAGGATTGGGTAAAGCAAGCTGAACCTAGAGCCCTCTCTGCTGGATGGCTGGGAAACAACATTTGAAACAGGAAAAAAAAATAAGAATTCTGATGTAGAAAAGAAAATCTGTGGGGCTAGTGAAGAAATCTAGAAATAAACCACAAAAATTATGTAGTTGAGCTTTTCCTATTATAAGCAGATGAAATAACATACATTTATTGCATAAAATTGCCTTCTTTTATTGAATCATCAGGAAATCTATTTTAATGATAATTCTTTTCTTTTGAGCATGTATGATATCTGAGGGCTAAAAAGGAACTAACATTCCCTCTGAGAAATTTGAAAAATTCATTATATCTGTGCCAAAGAAGGGTATGCAAGTAAAGAATTTTAAAACCATGTATAGCATAGGAGGTGCAGATGGGTGCGGTATTTTTGTAGTGATGCCCAAAAGAAATTAACGCTTACTGTAGAAGCTGTAGCAATATGTGGAAAATATGCTATCCTGAGACAAAGTACCTTTTTAAAAGGGCACTTGGCAAGATGTATCAGCTTTTCATGTGAGTGTTTGAAATATATTTTCCAGTAAGAGGGGAAACCCTATCATAGTAATTCAAGTTCCTATCTTATTCCTAAGGTGAAGGCAAACATAGGCTTTTGAATATTTTTCTTTCAGAAAATTTGACTGAGACCAGGGAAAAGAGAGATGCAGATAAGTGAATTGGCTCTTTATTGCCAGCACTAAGAAATCCACTAAAGCTGTGCAGCTCCCTAAGGTCCATACATTTGGAACTGATGCTGAAGTGTGTGTGCGTGTGAGCACACATGCACAGCTTTTACGTGTTTGTTTTTTTAAGCCAGAAAAAGTCTACTGAAGATGAGAGGGGTCAACTCTGAATATACTTGTGGGAAATGTTGACTCTCCCTTCTTCCATGGTCTTTCCAAATGTGATAGCAGCTGAAGACACTCATGACATATCTGGACACAGAAAATCCATGACAAACCACGACATAGAGACATGAGAAAACAGGGTTTGTGTATACTTTCTGGAAACCGTTGGAATCTTGTGTGCATGGAAAACACTTACTGACCTTTATTAAACTTGGTTTCCTTCATTTTTATGTGTGGGAGAAGCATGTTCTGGAAATGTTTGATGTTTGGTAAAGCGTTCGTAATGAAATTTCTTTTTCCTGTTTTTTTTTTGTCTACTTTTTTCCAAGCAACAATAATATAAGTATTTGAAAATTGTTTAGATTAAAAATACTTTAAGAAGTATAGTGTAGTAAGAGACAGGAAGATTTTGATAGTATATTTTTGTTACATGAAAGTAAGACCTGTGAGGTGAGTGTTCTTTGGGGAAAGGGAGGTGGAAGTAGGGAGAAGCCTGTCCAGTTAAGCAGACTGACTGCTACGAATTTATCATGTATCACCCAATAGGTATGCAAAAGGCAGTAATGCATTGGGTAAAGGACTGTGAATTTGTTCTCTTGAAAAGGCAGGAATAGTGCAAATGAAGGATGATCTGCCAGTACTGATTCTGGTGTGGAAGCAGCGCAGGCGTGATGCCAAAAGAGGGCCGAACATGTCTGTGAAGCCACCAACCAGTGGGTATAATGTGAAACAAACAGATGGAGATTTCATAGGTCATTTATGGAAGAAACTCCTCTGACATTCCTTTTTATCCTCTAAAACTGTCAAATGTCTGATCGTGTCCATCAGTCCTGCCTGGGTGTAGTTACTATCATAAGTAAAGCTTCAGTAGTCATAGTACTTGGTACTAGTGTGCTAAACCCATGGTAATGTTTCTGCTGTCAAGGCATCCTTTCTTACAATAACTTGCATAATTTCTGAAGATGTGTTAGACAGACAGACCTCGTTAGAGTAGCTATTTAGCAGTCGCTGCCAGTCCACGAATTAGATTTATGTATTAAGCATTCTCTGACTGTTCATGCAACATACTAAATACTTTTAGATGTCTTTTCTGGATATAATAAGGAAATTCAGTAATTCTGTACAGATTTTTCTTACTTAACTGAATGTGAATTTGAAAAACAGATTAAGTTTGCATCGAACTCACTATCACTGTGTTTCTGTTGACTGACTTCACTAGGTGCTAGACCAGGCTCTTTGACTGTAAAATGATAGCGATGACTTCATTGTACCACAGAGCTGTGTTAAAAATTTGCATGAACATTTGAGATATCTTGAAAAATTTCCAAATATTAAAAGCAAAATGTTTACACTGAAGATGAAAATTATCCATGTTTTGTGTTTAGAAGATAGGCAGAAAAATGAGTGAATGAGAATACACTGCTCTTCTCCTCAGCTGTAACTTAATAATTTTGCAGGTAACGGTTTTGCAGTGTCAGAATACCTTAACTCATTCTTTGCTAGGATGGAGTTTTGTACTATATAGTCCTGTTCCCTTATGACTCAATAAAAACTTTTTCCAAAATCATTGCACAATTAATTCTGTTGAATATTAATTATTTTTTCTGATGCTGACTTTACCTGTGCTATATTTTGCTGCAGTATTTTAGCAAAAGTATTGTGCCATATATATCTGGGTTTTATTTTTCTTTTCAGGGCATGGCTTTTACCTTGGAAGAGAGGCAGCAGTTGAATATTCATGGCTTATTGCCACCTTGTTTTCTCGGTCAAGATGCCCAGGTTTATAGTATTCTTCAGAATTTTGAAAGGCTGACATGTGACCTAGACAGGTAAAGTATGGCTATGAAACTTTATCCTATTTATCAAACCATAAGTCCCTTATATTTTTCAGTGGTACTACAGATGAAATGTTGTGGGTTTTTTCTGAGCAATGGTGGTTGGTGATTTAGAATCATTAAGCTAACTTTATACTTGTGCTAAAATGCTTTCTTCAAAAAATCAGCTCCTACTTTAAACTGTAATATTCCAGTGCTGTTTGCATGAACTTATTTTCAATAAGCAAATGATATGAAAGTCATCAGAATCAAATGAACTCATGTGAAACTGAAAGTCAGTAATGTCTTTACATGCATATAGATACATACACATTGAAAAATACATAATATTTTACAGATTTTATAAATTTTATAAAATTATTATGTAATATGGTGCTGTGGTGGGTTTTTTTTCTTATTTTTCTTTTTTTTTTAAGAAAAATCTGGGGAGAGCTTTAAACCTTTATGAATATTCAATATTCATTATATGTTTTATAAGCCCTAGAGTAAAACATTATTCACTTTTCCCTTGTGCCTTGATTTCTCTGTTGTGAGTGGTCTTGTTATCCATATGTGATATGTGGCTTTTAGATAGCTGTCTGCTGGTGGCAAGGCTTTTTTATAATATAAAGTTGCTACAGCCTTTGTTTTTTTATGGAGGTAGAACAGGATGAGCACAGCCTTCCTCGTAAGTGAAGAGCTTACGCCTGTGATCTCTTTTCTGGGTTAGCTATCCTCAAGTGCTCTCAGGTATGATGTTACCAGTTTTCACAGTGGTAGCTTCCCAGGCTAGAATATTTATTAGTGTGAGTCCCTGGGTGTAGCTAAACATAAAATTTCATGGAGACCCCTGCTTCAAGCACTGACTTGCTCTGTCCTTCTCTCCCCATCTCCTCTCTAAGTCTGCCTTGAAATAGTTCCTTCATGATACAGCTCATTGTTTTGTATGTTTCAGGACATTTAATACTTTAAGGCTGTTTCAATTGTCTGTTTCTGTTTGAATTGCTGGAATTTCTATTCACCTGTAACAGAAAAGCAGGAGAAAAAAAAAAAAAAAAGCCTTTTACCCCATTGTTGTGTGTGTTTCTTAACTGGTAAAGAAATTTTGCTCCTACCACAGGTCAGAAGAGAAAAGCACTTCTGTTTCTTAAAATATCACAGATCGAAAGTTACAGATTTAGCTATGTGAAATTCAAGAGGAGAGTAGCAGTATTCCCAAATCTTAATTGTTTAACTTTTTTTTCAATTTATTTTTTTTAGAAAAAAATTGTGGATATTTAAATGGCTTTTCACCCAATTGAAAAATTTCTGCAGGAAAGGAAAAAACCAAAATAATCGGTTTTTAATGATGGAGTATTAAAACTTTGAAAGCTGTGTCATTTGAGTTACAATAAAGCAGCATATACTGAAGTTCTGATGGCAGTGGGAGTCATCAAATAAAATTAACTGGGTATTGTAGGAATACTTTGCAAAAAACTTGCTCCATTGTGTTGAAAGAAAGAAAAGAAAAATCTGTCTTGAGAGTCGGGGAGGGAAGGAACATTTCTAACTTAATCTACATACAATAGACACAAATAATACACAAGTATAAGTGCATATAGATATGTGTACAAATAAATGTAAATAAAATGCAATTTTTTCCGCCAAATCTGTCCCTGTTAATGTCTGTATATGATTAATTAAAAACTCAATGTCATTATTTTCCACCTGAGTCTTCTATTGCATTTTCTCTTTTCCAGATTAATAGTTGGGTAAGAAAGACATTTGTTTCCTGCTCCTGTGACCAGACATTTCTAAAATAGAAGTGCAAACATTATGATATTGCATCCATGTGCCTTAAGCATTAGAACATAGCACACCATTTTATAGCATAAAGCCAGTTTGTCGTGCAATGCCTTTTTTAGTATGAAAGTTATATTGTACTGTGCAGCTTTGCATAGTACAATATTTTTGATAATAGAGTTTTAGTGATATACTTAAGGTGAGAAAACTAGTCAGCCTTTTGTTCATGGAAATAACTTTTTTTCTCACTAATATGAGTGAAATATTTAAATTAAGAATTCAATAATTGAAATCATAAAATACCTAAAAGCTGTGCTTATTTCCCAGTCTTATTCTGTGGCTTGTGGCATTGGTATTTTCTCGACCAAAATTTTTAGTCCAAGTATTTGTATCTTCTCCTTCCCATTTTGTATGAATAAACAGTGTGACTCCATTTATAATTCTGGATAAACTGGGCTGGAGTCTCCATCCTTGGAGATATTAAAAACCTGATTGAACATGGTCCTAGACAGCCTGCTCTAGTTGACTCTGCTTTGAGCAAGGGATTGGATGAGGTGATCTCCAGAGGTCACTTGCAACGTCAGCTAGGCTATCATTTCATAACACAGGTTCATAACAATTAAGAAATAAGCTTTCAGATGTAATCTTGGAATAATGCAAATTTGGGTAAATTATATCAGGTTGGCCCATAAGCACTTAAAATTATATAAATCCACACCTCCTTTCCCCCCATATGAAATTGTTTCTATAAGAAATCATATGTATATTTTGTGTGAACACTCAGCAGGCCTAGATTGAATACTCAGATTATGCTGTGCTTTGGTAAAGATATATTTTCCTCTTATGTCAGTAGGGCAGTATATTGCTGTGTTATTTTGTCCAGTTTTTAGCAAAATAAAATGTTTTTGAGTTACATGTGTAGGTTTACATTGAAGGCCACTGATGGAAAGGCTTGGTAACATTTGCATGCACAAGATATTTCCTTTGAAGACTGTCAATGATGACATCTTGGGCTCCTTTGCAGAGATAAAAACCGCTTGTGTGATGGCCTTGCCAAAACTTGTGCATGCAAAATGTGATTTTGCAGCTGTGTTTGAGATTGTCAGACCCTTGACTTGCATTGGAGTATGTCAGTAGAAACCCTGCCCTGAGAACACATGCATTACCATGTGTGGGAGCTCAGTCCTTCAAGGCAATAAGCAAACTCTGGTCTCCTCTACTTATACTCGTAGCATAGTGTTTTAAAGGGAAGAGTGACTGATCCTGCTGCAGTTACTCCTTGAATACCTTCACTGATGGAGAATGCTAGAAAACATTGACTGTATAAAGTGCTCCCTTTACTGGCAGGTGCTCAAGGACAGGCTTGTGTAAGAGCTTGCAGCTGTTGCTTTCTACTGAATGTAAGTCTACTAATTCGAGAAAAAAACCCACATTTCTTCCAGTATGCATCTGGCATAGTCTTTGCTTCCATAGGAACAGTGATTGAAAAGAGATAAAGGGAAACTGTTGTTTTTGTCCTAGAGCACAGGTTTGATAGTAGGTGTATAGCTGTGTGTTTTATGTCCAAATACAAAAGATTAAGCACAAGCATATACTGCAGAGGTGGAAGCTGTTAAGTACATCAGACAGAAAGGTATCGTCTGATGAAACATTAATGGTGTGTATTGCAGCATCTGACACTAGAAGAATTGTAGCTTGCCCTGGTTTTGACTGGCAAGAGGGTGTTTGTAAATTCATAAAGCTAAGCTGATAGTACCATGGCATGACATGTTTTGGCACAGCTCAAAGTCTTTTGCTGACTTGCAGCATGGAATTACTGTACTCTGAAATACCAAGACTTCACACACAAAATGAATGTGAAACAGCAGCAAATACATTGCCTGGTATGTTTGGCAAAAAGCAAGCCAATAACAGGAAATAATTCTGTTCCTCTAACTTAATTTGGAAAAGCTGCAATGGATTCTGCAAGTAATTGAATATCGTCTTTTTTCTTCTGTTTTGCTTTCCCCCGTATGTTCCGAGTTGTCTTTCTTATTACTCTATGTTGATTTTGGTCAATGAGAAACTTAACAAGAGCCGGCTTCAGTGTACACTCGCAGACCAGAAAGCCAGCCATATCCTAGGCTGCATCAAAAGGGGGGTGACCAGCAGGTTGAAGGTGATCCTGCCCCTCTACTCTGCTCTTGTGAGACCTCACCTGGAGTATTGTGTGCAGTTCTGGTGTCCTCAGCATAAAAAGGACACGGAACTGTTGGAACAAGTCCAGAGGAGGGCCACGAGGATGATCAGTGGACTGGAGCACCTCCCGTATGAAGACAGGCTGAGGAAGTTGGGGCTGTTCAGCCTGGAGAAGAAAAGGCTGCATGGAGACCTCCTAGCAGCCTTCCAGTATCTGAAGGGGGCCTATAGGGATGCTGGGGAGGGGCTCTTCATCAGGGACCGTAGTGATAGGACAAGGGGTAATGGGTTAAAACTTCAACAGGGAAGTTTAGATTGGATATTTGGGAAGTTTTTTACTGTAAGGGCGATGAGGCACTGGAATGGGTTGCCCAAGGAAGTTGTGAATGCTGCATCCCTGGCAGTGTTCAAGGCCAGGTTGGACAGAGCCTTGGGTGACATGGTTTAGTGTGAGATGTCCCTGCCCATGGCAGGGGGATTGGAACTAGATGACACTGAAATTGTTACCCCTCACACAGCCAAATCTTCTGCCTAGGCTTTTATTTCTTCAAAGAGTCACACTGATAAAATGTTACACTGGATGTGTGAGCATTAGGAGAGGTGCAATCAAGTCACTTTTCCTGAGAATGCTATTATTTTAGTTTTTCTTGAATTTTTCTGTCTTTAATAACATTTCTGTATAGTGATGATGCAAAGTAATGGAGCTTAATTATTTTAGGTTAAAAATTAGGTTAATTATTATAGGTTAAAAACAATAGCATTTCCTCCCACTTCATTTGCTCTCATGTTTTGCAAGATAAGAGCAAACAAACCTTTAGGTTTTTTGGTTTTTTTTTTTGTTGTTGTTTTTTGTTTGGTTTTTTTTTTTTTTTTTTTACTATTCCATTTTGTCTTGTAAAATGCATGCCTGTGATAGTACAGCCAGTTATCCTGAGGAATTACCAGTAATTTTCTAACAGTTATATCAGTTTTCTTCTGGATTTTGATAACATTTGTTTTATATCCTTTTGTTGCTACTGTATTTCATTCTCTTTGTAATAGCAGACTAACAAGAAAAGTTCTTAGGTGAAGTAAAGGCAAGGGGGAGAAGTGACATACTGAAATTTGAAGGCTTGGCAGCCTCCTGTCTCTTACGTGCCAGGCCTTGGTTTTTGTCCTCTGAAGCTATTCCCTGTAATTTCGTTCAAGACTCCTTGTCTGAGGACAGATAATATTCTTCTCCCTTTTTATAGCAGAAATTATTGTTCTCAGTGTTTATTGCTTGTTTTCACTATGTTTTCAATTAAATGTGGGGTTCAGTAAAAGATTCCATTAAATACTTTGTTTTAAAAATATCTTTTTTTTTTTTTTTTTAACACATTGCTGAAAACCACTTCATGCTTTTAGTTGTGTAAATTACTTGGATGTTGCTAAAAGACACATACTTGTTTAATGCATTATAACCAACACCACATTGAGTGTGAAGCATTTTGGGTTTTCCCCTTACGAAAGAATTTTTGAGAAAGTCGGTACCCCTGAGCAAGTTACTGTGCCAAGAAAGAAGTGGTATTTTATACCTGCCACTGAAAAGTAGCCTTCTGATCAAAAGTGTTCTTTTCTAGAAATGTGTTTCACTTTCTAATATTATTTTTTATGCTGATTTGGGTATGGCCAAGTATGTAATAGTTGTAGTATGCAGTTATTATTGTTGCATTTTCTTTAGCATATTCTAAATGTAGAAGTGGTATGATAAATGCAGATAAGAAAATAACCCCTCTATTTAATGCTATACGACAGTAAAACCAAAATGGAGAATTTTGCCAAATAGCTTTTTGGTTTGAAGCCCTTGAGGTTGCTTTTTGCCAAACTTTTAATTACTTCTGTAAAAGAAGCTGTGCCTGCCTCATCCCCTGGCAGTGTTCAAGGCCAGGTTGGACGGGGCTTTAAGCAACTTGGTCTAATGGAAGGGGTCCCTGTCTTGTGGCAAGGGGTTGCAACTAGATGATCTTAAAGGCCCCTTCCGATCCAAACCATTCTATGATCTATGATTATGATTAAAATGCTCCAAGAGTTCAAGGACATTGAAAGATGTGCTATATCGTAATGAAATACTAGGAAAATGAAAGGTTAGTGGGGAAATGCAATAAGAGGAAACAAAAATTTGTATGTATGAATATATTTGTAGCTGAAAACTACGACTGCAGGATATAATTTAACCTTGGAGAACAGTCAAAACTAATGTGTATGATGGAAGGTAGGTCGGGATATCTTATGGTGATGGTATTCAGAGTACATCTTCAATTCTTTGCTTTCTAGATCTTTATCCGTTTAGGGTCTAAAGTACCCTTGGTGACACAAACAGAGGGACACCATTATGCCTCACTTCTGTCACTTCATTACAGTACAGCTAAATGGACTATTAGCTTTGCTTATAGCGATTGCTAAAGGTTTATATAGCAGATCGTGATAGAAATGCTTCCCTTATACAGGAATAAACAAGCTAAGTCTGAAGAAAACAAATGCAGATTTACTAAGCTGTTCATTGTTAGACATTTACCTAAGTATATTTCTGTCTTCCCAAAGCATTAATTAGATTTTATTGGTGCATATAATGCGTAAGCGTGCTGAATGAAAGTTCATGCAAGTACTATTTAAGCACACAAACCTCCAGGCTTTTGGAATGAATGTGTTGTATACATTTCCTCAACACTTGTGTAGTAAAATAATAGGAATATCAACCTTTTGGAGTGCAGTAGTAAATCATTGTAAATGAAAAAAAAACAACCCACAACCCACCAACAAAATCAGCCCCCCAAAACAACATATGTAAATTGTATGTGTAAATTAAGTTGAAGTTTTTATGGAAGCTTTTTAATATAGAAAACTACTTAATTTGTTAAGTAATACTTAACCGTACTAAAACTAGTGAATAGAGAGGTGAGCTTTAGGCTCATCAAATTGCTGAATATTAAATGTTCCCAAAGTAACTGGGGTCATACCTGTGTGAACTAATGTAACCTGAAGTCACCCATAGATTTGTATCATCCACCATGCTCAGCATTGAAATATGGCTTCCTGGTTGGGATGTTGGAGCAGTAGTGTATTTATTCAAGATTAAAGTGATGGTAGTCAAAAGTAGATCAAGCTAAGCATTAACTCTTTTCACTCTTGTTTCTCTGATTATTTTCTTTTCCCTCATTGGTTTTCTTTGTAAATATAGAAATTCTTCAAATGCCATCAAAACTTGATTTCCATTAGGAGATAAAACATTGCAGATTTCATTACTAACATAGACTTCAGGGATGAAAGGCCATATGTGTATGCTTTGTTTTTAAAAGCTTTGTCTGCAGTACTCAGGTAGGTATTTGAGGTATTTATTTGAGGTATTAGTCTGGATTTAAGAGAAATTTCTGTCAAGGCAAGAGCAGCAAAAGCTAACATTTTTAGTTTCATTTTGGGGGGCAAGAGAGTAAGCTTGTTGAAGTTTTACTTAGCGGTGGTCTTATTTCAAGTGGAACAACTGATCTGAACGGATTAGGTTCTGACAGGCCAAATGCTCAATTGCAGCATAATGTTTTATACCTCCGAGGGATTATCTTCCTCGATATGTAGTGTTTGTCAACTTTATGATGTTTTCAGCTTCTCTCTGTCTCAACCAGTTTGTTACTTTTCTGTCTGAACCATTTTGTGGTGGTAAGACAAGGAAGAGTTCAAATACTTTTAACAAGAAAGAAGCCGTTATAGAACAAACATAGCTTCAGTTGATTATCTAAACACCTTTGTATTTTGAAGTTTATATGTTCACTTGATGTCTGTCTAATTATATATAATTCTCCACAGATACATTCTACTAATGAGTCTTCAGGATCGAAATGAAAAGCTTTTCTATAAAGTGCTGACTTCTGATATTGAACGGTTCATGCCTATTGTTTATACTCCCACCGTTGGACTGGCTTGCCAGCAATATGGTTTAGCATTTCGAAGGCCAAGGTAAGTAAGTGTATACTTCAAATAAAAGTAATTGTATCTTATTTTCCACTTGGCAGATTTCTGTAAGGGTTTTCTAACATAGCTGAATGTAAGCCAAAACTGCAATGATAATTCAAATTACACTTTTGGTGTCCATTAAATAATAATTTGTATTGCATTAAGAGGTCAAATAGTTGTTTTAATTGCATTAAAACATGGGTACATTTTTAATCTTGTTAATGTTTTTGGAATCCTAGTTGCATGTTACAAGACTAGAGAAGAATGGATCTTTATTCTTAGAATAATTTACTTGCAGACATCTTAAAAATAATCAGTATCATCAAAGTGTCCCTCTCATTGCTTAGAAATTTATTGTTTCATAGGTTGGTTACTGGAATTCTTTTATTCTGTATGCAATATCTGTATTTATAGAGTAATGAGGAAGTACTATGAAAGAAGGATATGTGTTTCTGTTTCGCTCTGCACCTTTGAACATCAGCTCACAGAGTATGAGATTTATGATGGTTACAGTTAGAGAACCTTGTGTGTACCAGTGCCCTCAAGTGCAAAGTGGAACAAGGCTTTGGAGCCTTCTGTATGGTTTTTTGGCAAAAGAAGAGATAAATGGGCTGTGTATGTGCATAGCTCTGTTAACAGAAATGGGTTTTTACAGTCAAGGCATTGATGGAAAATAAGAAGCTAGCAAGATGAAAGGAAACAAATGACTGCTCACAAATCTTCAGCAGGAGGTATTTGAGGGAGAACACTTATGGCTTCAAGGTTTTGTTGTTGTTAATGTAAAAATCATTTTGGCCTTGTGACTGACAGAATGAGTCAGGACCGTCTGGCCAACTGCAGAAAACAAGAATTCCCACTTCTGTGCACATTAAAAAGTTCAAAAAGACCTCAAGAATTCTTACTTAAACCTGTTTAACAATCTGGCTTACAGGTGCCTCTCCTAGCAAGAGAATTCATCTCCTACCCCCCCCGCCCCTCACCTCCCTCAGTATTGAACACCACAGTAATTTTACTGCCCTTGAAGGAAGTGCTAAAATGGAAATTAAGTCTTTGCCTAAGCTGGTCTCATTGCTCCTTGTTTTTGATATCCAGTGCTGTATAAGGTATTGCACAAGGACTACCTCTGCACATGCATGTACTTCTCACTTTCCCCCCAGACCTGTGGAAAAAAAAACCCTGTTAAATTAGGCAACAGTTCAGCTGTCAAGTCTTCAACTGTTGAGACACAGGCAACTGAAACAATTCACCAGCTCCCTCCTGATCCTCATTCTTCAGTCTGATCCTTAGCACACTCTAGACATGGGGAAAAACTGATTGGTGAGTTAGGGAGAGGGAAAGGGAGCACTTCAACTTTTTGTCTTGTTTTTTCTTTTATTATTATTTGGTGGAATTTTTATCTGCAGAGGACTTTAGAAAAATGCCTTAATTTTTCTCCTCTAGCTATTAAGACTAAAATGCTAGTTTGCACAGCTCTGTCACTAATGAATTTATGTATATAGTTAACTTGAAACAAATTACACTATAGCATCCAGTTAGCATATATATTGGGAAACAAGGAATTCTGAATTCTCTTATGCAACTAAGCCACTCTTTATCCTCTCCTGTAATGACAATTGAGTAGACTTTAAAACTTTGTGAATTTGTTTGAATCATTAATATATGTCATCACAAGCTTACATTTTATTTTCCTTTAAAATATGATATAAAAAGCTTTCAAAAGCAAGGCATAATAGCAGTAATGCATACATTGTGCAGACTTTGGGATAGCAAGCTGAACTCTCTCAAGTCAGCAAAGGACTGCAAAATAAAACTACCAGTGCATATAACAGTGCACGTTCCCTGTGGATTTTCCTTTGTTCTACTTTAAAAACCTTGTTATTCTGGCACACGGGTAGTGAAATTCTGATGAAATATTTAGCTATTCTGAGCAGTGACAGTGATGATCCAAGTGCTCATTGAGCATCTTTATATTTGTATGTTCTTGAAAGTATGATTTTATTTACCAATATTGGAATGAAGACTGATTTTTTGCTCCCCCAAAAGTGTTCATTTCCTTATAGAAAATGAGCAAATTCAAGGCAGATTATACTACTGAGATGATTTCTGTCCTTTATCATTTAACTTAAAAATGACATAGCTTTATAGGACATCCCATAATTTAGTATTTAATACTGTGTTTTTCACTGCAGTTGTGCTGCTAATTAATGAATGACATTTTAAACAATATTAAATCATGTTTTAACTGATACGTCTCTTGGTATTCAGTTGTATTCTTGAGCTACTGAAGTCACCCTTGGCTATATTCATCTGTCTTCTGCTTCCGTGCTTTCTATGCGTGACTGTCTGGAGAGATGTACAAGATATTTATAGAAGTCTGGTTTTATTTCTAGTCATGCTGAATTGCCTCACTACTTTCAAATACATGCTTTTAATGACTCATTGAAGTAAATGTGGTTGAAAAACTTGTACAGTCTTCTGTCTAATGAGGATCTCATATATATTTTTTTACTTATGAGCAAAATGTCATCTGCCAAGTCAGATGCTTATTCTTCCCTGTAAAATTCCCAACTGTTATGTTCATGTTATCTCACTACCTGCTCTCATTTTTGCCCACCACCCAGCTGATGCCAGTGTTTATCAGAGGTGTTGGAGGAAAGGACTGAAAAGAATTTTCCTTTTGACAGACACTTTGCTGCTTCGTAAATACCCCTCCTTTGTGATCTTCCACTGTGCTCTGTTACAGAGATCTGTTTTTTCCTAAATTACTCCAAAATCAACTGTGCAAACCAATCAATTTCATTTGGTTTGAAATTATATTCTAGATTGACTCATTTAGTATTAAGCATTATATACTAGCATCCCTCATGAGCAGCATCCTCTGTGAACTGTACTCAGAGAATTTAACATACAGAAGGAGGAGTAAAAGGTATAAACTCTTGTTCAGTCTATACATTCTCATGGTTTTTATTAATTGATTTTTTTCAGTTACAGTTCATGAGGGAGAATTGTAATTGTTCATCAGTAAGAACTGTGTGTATCTGTTTTATGCTGACTCATATCTAAATGCTGTCTTTACTGATAAGTGAATTTTTTTCTTTCAGAATGTTTTTTATTTCAGAATATTTTTCTTACTGTTTCTTCTTACAGCTCAGAAAACATTTGATATTTCATAGTTTAGAGATCTTATTAGAAACAGACTTGTTTACATAGGCAAATAAGTTAAAAATCACCCAAGTGCTACAGCTTATATTTATCACACTAGAAGCTGCAAGGCAATATCTTCCTATGTGGTTTAAATGTGCAAGGGTTTGTTTTTTCTGTTAGATTTATTTATGTTGTTAAGTGAGTTTCAAGCCCCTGGCTCACAAGTTGTGTCTTCAGGCAAGGAATAATGGAAATTAATTTAGGGCTTACAAAATAGGTGTCTCATGGGATCGTTAAATGAGATCATCTTCTGCAACTCCGTTACATCTTTTGAGAAGACTGTTCGGGCTCACATGATGTGGTTACAGTTACAGAAGGACGCTGTGGCTCGGGCAAGATGTTTTTCATCCTGAAGCAGTATTTTGCAATTATAGAATAAACATTCATGGCTGACCAGCTGAGTGTCTGATTAAGAAACATTTCTCAAGAGAGCCAGCTGCAAAGTAATCTGACTCACTGGTTTGAAGCTTGCCTGGGTAATTGACATTTGTTTGTAAAATTCAAACTCAACTCAAGATTGCGTTTACTTGCCACTCAGCTTAAAAATTCAGCATGTTTAAGCTGAATATTCGTCGTAAAATGAACCAGTTTTCATGAATGTTATTCTAGAATTAAGCAGTACAGATCTGATAACATATCTGTAACATGCGCCTTCCTACACCACGTAGTTCCAGAAACATAATTTACAATACCAGTCTCACTAGTCTTCCTCACAGCCATTGAGGAAGATGAGGGAAGAAAGAGGCTTCTCCAGGGGGTAAGTCAGAAAAGGAATTTGGACTTGTACAGAGAAAAGCTCTAAAGGCTTACGCTGGAAGTGTAATGGAGTTGTGGTTTTATGGCAGTAATCATGCTATCTGTAAGAGCATTATCTCAGAATCTCTACTAGATGGTCACTTTTTGGTGTATGGTTTCTAGCCATCATTTAAAAATATGTTCCTAAAGTAATAAATTCTTCAGTTTCTCAAAGCATGTCCATACGTATGACAACTTTTGCTGACTTACCAAGAAACAATCTATTTCTATAAGTGAATTTCTGAAATATCAGTTCTTTCATCCAAGAAGAATAAATATGGGAAAGCTCAATGGAAATTTCCTCCAAGAATCCAAAATCAACTTTTTATATTGTATAGAGAACACCCAGGAGTTTCAGGTTCTTGTGTAAACTCAGCATTCAGAGAGAGGGGGGAAAAATTGCCAAGTATTGCTCTGCTAAAGACTTTGGATGTTGTTAAAATGTTAGGTGACTGTTTATGTGTTTCCATTCCTAGAAGGAAAAGCCATTTCAAACAGAATATGAACGAAGCCAGCCCTGGTAATAATTGCAGCCACACAGGCATGGCAGGGTTCCTCTGAAATAACTTCCCCATGCAGTCACACTCTGTCAAGCTGACTAGGAACGATTTTTGAAGTAACTATATTGAATCTGATGCTGCGTATTGAAGATACAGATGTAATCTCTTAACCGGCAAAGTATGTCAGCCTAAACTTTGAAGCTATTTGTTTCCTTTTTTTTTTAACTGTATATAAGCAGATCTTAAACTGTATGTAAGCAGATCTTTTAAACTGTATATAAGCAGTCCAGCAAACTTTCTCATGGAAGTGTTTTTCTTAATAAGCCTTTCAACTCTGTCTTTTTTCTTGTTTTCCTTCCTCACAAATGACTGGCATATCTAGAGGTCTCTTATTTACCCTGAGACTAAGCAAGATTACATTTTTGAACTGACTTTTCACAAGTATTTAAAAATTTTGTTTGGTTTAACTCTGTTAATGTTTTTAGAGAGCACTTGGAATGTTATTAACAGTCTTTAGTAGCAACTTTTCAGAAGGCAGTTTATCATGCTAAATGCTCAGTTTACAAATGCTGATATTATACCAGATTGCTGCCCCATTGAAGTGCATGACTGGGGAGATACAGATTTGAGACAGGTTCCTTTCTCCATATTCCTCGAAAGGAATGTGTTTATTTACATCTATTGTAGGTATTTGTATTTACAGTGGTTCAGATGCACTGTACTGGATGTAAGTGCTGCAAGTGCGAGTTCTTTTTTTTGTTGCCATAATAATGTTTACATATTGAGATTGCGAGAAGCAAGATAGCATTGGTTTTTTTATAAAGAAAATTAATTAGAGAATAGAGAGATGTTTAATTCCTGTGACAGAACACATGAAGACCTTGGCGGCAGAAGTTGAAGTCTGTTTGCCATCACAGAGTTGATCCTGTGGTACATTTCATAATTCTTCTGTAGCTTCTAATGAGGCTTTCATTGGAGTCTAGATTTTTCTTTTTCTTATTTTCATCGGCTGCCTCTGACATCCAAGTCTCTTCAGAAACCAGATTTGCTTTAAAGGAGGCCAAAATCTTGTCATGTACTCCTGGATCACATGAACCAGGAAAGTTCAGTTCCTGGTGCATCTTTCTGAATGTGTCCCCCTGAGATACGTGGCATTTTCTTAATTGAGACCAGAAGGCCTGGATTCATTTGACCTGTCTTCTTCACCAGTATAACTGCCCCCTTAGATTTCTTTTTAGCACATCTAGATGTTTTTTTCCCAGGCAAAGCATATATATATATATATATTTGTACAGACTGTGTTAATCTGATTGTTACTATGGATAATTTTCTTATTATCTTCATGTAGATAAAACTGATTATTGTGTAACATCAAATTATATGAAAATATATTACAGAGCAATAGTTTCAGAGTTATTTTTCCTAGCAGTTTTTCTCTGAAAACTATGCAGAATTGTCATCTGGCAGCGTAAAAAGAAAGTATTTTGATTTTTTTTTACATGGTCTCTTGTAAGGGCTTGATCCTTAGGGCAGTCTCTGAAATGAGAATGTGTTGTAATAAAGACATAAAATACAGCAAAAGGCTTCTTTGAAAATAGCCTGTTGGAGTTCCATTCTCCAACAGATACTGGTGTGGGTTGTGTGCACTAACAATCTGGCTCAGATGAGTTATTCCAACTGACAATTAGCATAGCTGTAGTATTCCTTCTAATTTTAGACAATCTTTCTCTTAACTGACTTCAAAAGCTTGGTGATCATGGCAGTTGAACCCCCTCACCAAGCACTTTTCAAATATGTGTTTGTCATTTTCACTTCTGTCTCTTGTGAACGTAACAGTGGTTGACACTTTCCAGGCAGCTTTTGTCTTAGTTTTTTTTTGTTTGTTTGTTTTTAATAGCCTTTCTATTTAGTTCAAACACCATGACATCTCATGACACCCAATAATTCTGTTCTTTGGCATAACTCCAATCTGCTCTGTTCCCTTCATCAAGCTGAAACTTGTTGCTTCCTTGGTTCGAAGGAAAGGCTGATGAATCCTCCTAGCATAACGTGCCCTGTTCTGAAAAGTTGGAAAAGGAGAATTTGCACAGCATGAGATGTTGAATTGTTCTCTTCTTCTAGACTGTATTCTAGAAACACACTGCTGGAATGTGTCCAACTTGGTCTGTCAGCAGGCAGTAATGCTGGGGAGGTGGAAGGTGTGAGAATTTTGCATAGAAGATGTCCTCACTTTGGTCTTGGAAAACTCTGTAACTGTTAAGCCACTTTCTCATTATTAAGAAATAATTGAATGAAAAATGTTATGTCTTGATTTTTGAAAATATTAGGTTATTCTTTAAATTATATGTATATAGTAATCTGTTTTTTTCCTGAACTGTGTTAAATTCATGGCTTTTGGCAATATTTTGGTGATAGGTTTCACCGTTTAGTTACAGGGTCAGTTACTCTATTTTTATTAAACATGTGCCTTAGCATAAAATTGTGAGTGATTAGCCTGTGCTGAACTGAGACTGCATAGTCCTGACCTAGCATTATGAAATGTAGTCTCCTACATGCAGTGTTATTTTTTTGTATGTACTCGATGCTTGCATGTAGGTATTACCTACAGCATTAGTGGAAGAGGATGGTTTCTGAAGAAGTCATGCTTTGAGTTACTCTTTCATTTAGTCTTGTCTGAGTTGGGGCTTTATATGTTATTAGCCTCTTCCTACTCTCATGAGCCGTGCACATGATTTTTTATGCAGGTACTCTTCCAGGGGCTTTTCATCATGGTCATTAAAGCTTTGTCCTAAAACACATCACAAGCATGGAATTTTTGGCTCTCAGACCTAAGTTTGTACCTCTTGATGGTGCATTGCTGTTTTTTCTGGAGGGAGTACATCTGGGCTGTGAGCAGGAGGAAATGAGGCCATCCCTACTCCAAACATGACTCTCAAAATGTTTGGCAGCCGTCAGTGTTTGGTTTTTTTCTTTCCCTTCTTAGCACAGTCTTCTGAGGAAGCCAACTAGCAAGCCTCAGGGCTCTTCTACAGACACTCTTGGTTTCTGTGCAAGAGCATAAAAATTAAACTACTGGCCATGCCTGTGTCTGTTGCCTTGTCCATTTTCTTCACACAGTCCTGGATGTTTCCAGGGGATTTCTGTCCTCATTTAGTTTGTATTGTTATTTTTTGCACATTTCCATTATCTTTTTCTCTGAGGTTAAACCAGAAAGTTCTCCCTCCTCCATGGATTTGGAGGACTCAGATTTATCTCTTCAGGGGTCTCTGCACTCTCAGCCAATGGGAACTTACTTCTATGGATTTTAGTTTATGATTATTATCTCCTCATATCCCTGGTGAGAGAGTCTCCAGAAACAAAGACATTTCTTCCTGATGCATTTCACCACATGGGAAGTACAGTTTCAGTGACATACTAATGCAGTGTTTATTAGACCCTTCTCATTTGATGTGTTAAAACAGTCGTCTTGTGGATCTACGTGTAGAGGACTGGACAGAAAGTACATGATCCCAAGTTAAATGTCTTTACTCTGACTAATCTTTTCTCTCTAATGCCAATACCACATAAAAGGTAAGCTATATACTTTTCAACAAATAAATTATATGATTGCATTTTTAAAAATAGGGATTATTTTTTTTGCAAGTTTCATATAAATAATTAGGACTTGCACCAATATATGTAACAACGTCACTCTTCAATGTCTTTCTTTTTTCCTGAATTTTTAGAGAGATTTTGACTCTATGCCAGCCCTTCTGGTTACAGGCTTCCAGATTTCCTAAAGTAGTACACTCATTAATGAAATGTCCTTTAAGGGCAGAGATTTTACTTAGTGTTCACACCTCGACTTGGCCAGAGACTTGTGAGCAACACTAAAGTATCAGGTAATACAGCACGGCAGAGGTCAACTCTTTGGCTCTGTCCTACTCTATTCAAGTAATGTTTATCTACCAAAATTTTCCCCTCATGAAACAGCCTCTTTAAACCTGCCAGATTCATACAGGTCCTTAACTGTCAACATCATCTGTCCCCCAAAACAAACCTTTTAAGAGTCAGTTGCTTCATTAAGAGAACCATGACTTTCCTTAGTTCAACGCCTTTTCAAGGACAGACTGTCAAATGCCACTCAGTGTTTGCAGATGGATGTTACTTTGTAGAAACATGGTTTGAGTTGGAAAGGACTTTAAGATCACCTAGTTCCAACACCCTGCCCTGGGCAGGGAGATCTCCCACTAAACCCTGTCACTGAAGGCTTTGTCCAGCCTGATCTTGAACACTGCCAGGGGTGGAGCATTCACAACTTCCATGGGCAACCAATTCCAGTGCCTCACCACCCTTACAGTAAAGAACCTCTTCCTTGTATATAACATGAACTTCCCCTGTTGAAGCTTTAACCCATTGCTTCTTGTCCTATCACTACAGTCCCTGACGAAGAGTCCCTGTCCAGCATCCTTGTAGGCCCCCTTCAGGTATTCCCTTCAGGAGTTTGCGCTGCCCCTGGACCATTTATGTGTTTTTCACCCGATTTCTCCCACTAGTTTGTCAAGCGCTGCAGGGTGACCTGCTCCAGATATGGGGTGTGGGAAGTTTTGGAAATAGCCAACCCTACCTTGGGGATCCCTGATGTGCGGCCACCCCCATGCCCTCAAGGACGAGTGAGGCCACTTCTTCACCTCTTGTGCAAAATGATAGCTATAGTTGCCTCCCAGCTGGACTGGGGGGCTTTGAACAGCCCTGAAATTGTGACGTGCAGTTGACAGTAGTTTGCATACTGCATCCATTCCACTGGACTGAAATTCTGCACCATCCTTGCACCCATTTACAACAATGCAGACAAGTGGAAGCTTGTGCCGTATGAACAAGCAGGATGGTCCAAGATATTTTTCTGGTGTCTGATCAGGCTTTGAAACAGGAACTTGAATTTTCAGCTTCTCCTGTCTGAATAGTGTGAATGCCTTTGTGGATGATTCTTGTAAAGTCAGATCCTCTAGGACTGCGCTTAGAGTAAAGTGAGGAATAGAACTGATTCTGGTGGCTCCAGCATAAAGCATGTGATAGTTTTGGTTTTAAGATCTGAATCTCTTGTGTTCGAGACTCAAACTTCTTTGCAGTTAGTGATCTCCAGTACCTTGATGTCAGCTTCACACCAAAGTGTCTCAAACCCTAATCGTTTGGACTGGCTTTCAGGGGAAGAACAGGTTCATTTTAATCTTTAGGATCATACTTGGTAAAAATAAATATATTTCTGCCATCAGTTTCAATTGTCCCATATTTTGCTTCAGGGATCTGGCCATCGCATCGCTGCCTATGACATATATGCTAGTTTACTATTGGGCTTCTCTCTAGAGCAGTGCAGCTGGTTTGCTGCAGGAGATCAGGTAAATCTTTCAGTGCAGCCAAATACAGCCAGAAACTGTAAAGTTATAATCTACTTTGTCTGTGGAGAATAAATGGTCTAGGTTTTGGTGAAAAGAGGTTAGGAACAGAGGAGAAGCCACAGCTTATTTACTGAGGCTGTTGTACACACCTTCAGTGTCAGGCGTGCTTTTAGACTGACAATAATAGGTTCTTTTAGAAGACGTATTTTATTTTATGATGCGCTGGGACATCTAAAGGACTCTGAAAGAGGGGGACAGGAATTGCATGGAAGCTTTGAAGTAGTTAGAATGAAATAACTTTTTGTCAGTAAGTGGTGTTCATTGCACAACTGGAGTCAGCTGATTCAGCTTAAGCAGCAGCTGTGCCTTCTTTGCTGAGTATTTCTGTACTAGACACTAGTGCTAATGGCTAAACGCTTATGTTGAACTTGCTGTTGCTGGGGCATTAGGAGTTGTTTACATTTTAGATAGCAGTCCTTCGGTTTTCATAAGAATGCCTATTCTGAAACCCTCCTAGAGGAGGTTACACTCCCCAGGTTGCTTTGAAGGGTGCACTTACATATAGAGGAGCACTTAACGGAAGAAGACCTGCTACATTTTTCTAGCTGTTAGCAATGCTTGGAGATGTGAAGGGTGTGCAGTCACAGGCTATACTGTTACCCGTCTGTGTGCTATTTAAACTTGCAATTCATTGCTTGGGAAGTACTAAGAAAAAAGGCATGCTGCTTTCTCCCTTCCTAAGGCTATGCTGCGAAAGGGAAAGGGCGTACTTCCAAATATAAATGTGATATAAAGGAAAAAAAAATGTTATTACTGCATATATTTACCAGCAGCAGGGGTGTATGAGTTGGCAACATGAGCATGTAGCCAACTACTGTTACAGGTGACTGACAAGCATTTATTGTGGTGGTTTGGGTTTTTTGTTGTTTTTTTTTTTTTTTGTTTTATACCTGCCTTTCCTTCTAGGTAGAGAGGTTTTTCCAAGTTCCCAGTAATTCCCATTGCTGTCTCCTGTACTGCAAAATGAAGCATGGGTATTTTAGATGAGACGCCAGTGACTTAGTAACATAACAGTACTGCATTAGGTCATTCTGTATATATCCCAGCCCATACCCAGATGATGTTTTCCTTTAGGGGTGTGCTTACACTGGAATTTCTCCAGCTCTCATTTTCTGTACATTTGTTGCACGTTCTTTGGCACCACCCAAATCCCCTGCTTACATATTCAGCAGCTTCACTGTTCACTAATACTGTCATTACTCAGCAGTCCAACATCGTCTCATTGTTGCATTTCCAATACAAGATAGAGTAGCTTTTAGAAAACCCCACAGTTATTCCTGCAACTGTGTTTGGTGAAGTCCAGAAGAGAAAGGACAAACTCCAGTGCACTCACTCTAACTTTGCAGTAGCTTGAATATTTTAACATAGCTTTCTGTGTCTGTCTAAAAGCTTTCTATATAGATAAATAATCAGATCTTAAAATGGAAAATTGAAAGTGAAGAGGAGGCGTAAAGATTTTTAGCCTTTAAGACTGTTAACAATGGGATGATTGTGTGTGTTTTAATATATCTTGTTTCTCTGTATGTATGGCTAGATGCTTTTAGTCTAGGAGATTATTACATGCTACTTTTGAGACTCTCCTGCTGCTAGTGTTACGAAGCTTCTGAAAAAGGCAAGAGACAAAAGCTGAAAAATGGTCTAGTGTGAGGTGTCCCTGCCCATGGCAGGGGGCTTGGAACTTGATGATCTTAAGGTCTTTTCCAACCCTAACTATCCTATGATTCTATGAATAGGAATGAATAATTTTATTTCTTGCATGGCATTTTCATCATTTTTAGCAAGGTTTTTTATCTTTATACACCGTTTTCTTGTGTGCACTCTTAAATAAGATGTTTCAGCAGTGTGAATTATAATTAAGAAAAACAAACAAACATAAAAAGACCAGGTCATAGTAACTTTACCAAATCATAGAGTAGCATTAACATAGTGTAATTTGCAGTTGGGTGGAGAATGGTTAGATGGGCATTTGTCATCCTGTCCAGTGCCCTCTGAATTAAGTGGTGGCATTGCAAGTCAGTTCTGCTGTGTCTAAGCACCTTATTCTGCTTATGAGTGTTAAATAATTAAACTACATGCAGGAAAAATGGTATTTTTTCAGCAACAGCTGAGTGTAAGTGTACAAGAGGCTGCTGGGAGCATAGATCAAATAGATAAAACAGTAAGAAAGCAGATAAACAAATCAAGTGATTCTTGTAAGAAAAGCAAGGATTTCTAGCCAGAAGCAGATATTGATAGGGAAGGCATATATCAATTGGCAGAAATAAGGGATGGACTCCAGGGAACCGTTTCCTGAGAAATATTTATAAACAAAAGGAAAGCAAGCTTCTGTTTGAGCTGAATGAGAACCTATACCTTTGGCACAAAGACGGTCAAAAGCCAGTTCTTGTTTTTGCCTCTTTATTCTGCAGTCAGCTACATTTGGTTTGGATTTCTGTTCAGTCTTAAGGAAAAAGAGAATTTAGGAAACCTCAGAAATTTGTTTTAGTATATACTAGAATAAGGAAATTAACTACTGTTTTGGGCTTTTTGATGGAGTATTCCATCTAAGGGAAGAGCTTGCTGTTGCTGAGATGAAGCTTTAATGTAGCTTGCAAAGGCACAGCAGTGTCTTCAGAGAAGTTCACGATATTATGGCAGCTTTCATATAGCAGAGGATATTTTTTGTTTTAACTTCTGGAGTTCTGTAGATTCATCATAAGCTCATACTAATGCACAGGTTTGCTGCACTTTATGTTGAGTCGCAGGTTGTTCATGCTGCGTTTTTTAGGCAATGGTATGTTGATGCTGACTTTATGAAATGAAAAACTTTGCATGGGGTCGTGACTGGATTTGTATAAAAAGAAGGAAAAGTAGAAGACCATTTGCCTCTAATGGATGAGGTTAGTTTTTATGACAGTGGGCCAGATACATTCCAGATGTTTAATGCTTAAAATGTTTCCTTGGGGTTCCATCTAGGATAACTTTTTTCTCAAATTTTACAATAAAGGATTTTAGTAATTTTTGATTGAGTCAGAAAATCACTAGTTTATTCTTAAATATATTCAATTCCATATAATTCAATACACATTATTAGGTCATATAATATACATTTCCTGGGCTTTGCTGGTAAAATTTTAGTACTCATTTTTTTTTTCTGAGGGCAAATTTCAGAGCACTGGTATGTCGGAACTTTGTTAACATCAGATAACGCAAGTCGTAAAAATAATCATGTGTGCCTCTTGGTTTCTCTGTTTGAAATACAGCTGGACCTGCAGCTTTTTCCCCATGTTAAAAACTGGTGTTGGACGTAGTCCTAAAAATTTGTCTGTCTCATGCATTCATGCATGTTGTAAATTTAACAGGAAATAAGAGAAGAAGTAGTGCTGCTGATTAGATCATTTTTGTTTTTCTGGTTTCAAGCTCATATTTTTGAAATGGAAAATACAGGCATAAAATTATGGAAATGATTGTGCTTTTGCTATAGATGCAATGGTTGTAACAAATCGGTTAAAACTTGAGAGGCCAAAAGAAAACAAAAATTGGGTGTGGGATGGAAGTACAGCTGAACCCTTCTTATGCCAAGGACTTACTACTACAGCACGTTTTTGGAATTGAAGCTAAATTGATCTACATTTTGACCAGTTCTTGTAACACCCAGTTGAATTTTCTAAAACGTTTTCGTTTAAAATCTGTATTCAAAAATTACTCAGATTTTAACTAAGACTCTGTTGTAGGAGATTTCTGTTATTATATGGCTTTTAAAGATGAGTGCTTCAATAAGTCAAACACTTCAGTTTAATTTTGTCTGGATTAGTTTGGTTTTTAGGAAGTTTTTGTGAATATGTGTAGCCTAACTGAAACATGATTGTTAAAGCTATTAAATCTTTTTTTTTGTAAGAAGTTTGTCAAATTATGTTATGAAGCTATTCAATGATTCCAACCACTAGCATAAGAACAAATAGGAAACGAATAAAATACCAATTAAAAATCACAATGACTAGTAGAACAACAGAATAAATTATCATGCACAAGTGGAATAGCTTTTGTAGTTGGTGAGCATTTAACAGATACCACTTAAATGCCATTTTAAGATGCCAGCACTTAAAGCCGTGTTGTTTAGGATCAGAAGTAAACTATGCCTGTTCTCTCCACTCTGCTGATTACAGTGGAAGGAAAATGGTTATAGTTAAAGCAAGAATGTTTATTTGAAAATTAATTTTATCACCTTTCAATAACAAAAGTTTTGCTTTCAAATGCTCATCCTTTGTGCAAATAGCCATCTAAAAACCTCATGCTGTATATCTCGCTAAAATTTCCCATTATTTATCACAGTAAACCAAAACCTCATATTTTCTTGTGGCCAGGATATGGGTAATGTAGAAGCAGGTGAGCAACCTTGATGAAAGAGGAGGGAAGGTGTGTGTGTGTGTGTATGTGCATGTGTATGCTCTTTCATCCTTCAAAATAGGTGATTTCAGACCCAAGTGGTTTTTGAACAACAGTGCAGGTACCCTTTATGCCTCCAGCTGTGTCTCTCAGGCATTACTTTTCTGGCAGATCTCTACGCTGTGCTTGCCTGTATAATGATGAGTTGAGACACACATAAACCAGCCATATTACTCTCTGCAACAAGTAACTTTCAGGAATATTAAAACTAGTGTGCATGTATGAGAATCCAATCATATGGATTATTTTGCATTAGCAGGACTTCATGCTTCTCCCTCAGATGATGCTCTGAGAGATGCTGATTGACTGTGAGATTCCAAGGAAGATGCTGTATGATCTAGCTGGCAATAAACTGAAGCCCATCCTTTTGTTTGTTTGTTACTGCATCAAATGCTAAAAGTTGAAGGAGAAAATTATTTGAATGTAATTTCTGTGAATGGTAGGAGAATAGTCTGTGAAATAACTGAGGCTGAATAATTCTTGCTTTTCAACTCAAATTGCATTCTTTTTAATCTCTTCTGCTATTTTAGCAATTGTGGAGCAAACCACTCATGCTATACCTATAGTCAATTCTAAAAAAAGCCCCACGTTTCCAAGGAAGAAAAGTCCATTTTGTAAGGGTTTAAAAATGGCTCAAATAACATCTTTGCTGTTTCTCTTACTTCTCTTGTTCAAAGAGAAGTTACATCAAGCCTGTGATATAGAAGCTTGTTTGATTTTGTCCTAAGATTGAGTAGTTTGAGTTCATCTTAAAATATGCTGGTGGTAAATTGAGATCTGTGCTTTTTCAGTGTTATGCCTACTTTATGTGCTAAAATACAAGAGACATTTTTAATTGCTATCTGCTGAATTTATTTCCACTGAAAGCAGAAATAGCTTTCTGTGTATATTTGAAGTGGAACACCATCCAAAAAGCATTTGATTTTAGGAACAGCAAAAGCCCACTAGAACAGCTATTTTCTTTTTACTGCTAGCATTCCATACTAAAAACTTGGGAAAATTCACAGTATGTACCGAATTTTTACCTCGGGAAGCCAAGGCAAAATAACTGCTCTAGCTGACCAGGTTCTGGAAGGTGGCTTGGACCACATGATCTTCAGTGGTCCCTTGATGATGCTGTGATTTCTGTGCCTGTGGGATGTGTGTCTCAGAGGTGTTGCCGAATGCTGTATACAGACAGCTCACATGTGGCTGAAACAGCACTCTTATGTGCCTGGATGCTCACTGGTAATCTTGTATGACCCAGTTTAACCTAGACACTTTTGCATCAGCTGCCCTGCCTTCTGGCTTGTCACCCACCGCTGAGCACTGCAGCTCCTGTCATTAGAAACTGCTCTGTCCCTGTGACATAAACTGAGTGGTTTCCTTGGTTTCTTTCCAGCAGATAAGGTCAGCTCTACAAATGGAAGATAGTGTTTCTTTTCAGCAGTGACTTCTTCATTACAGTGGAAGTTGAGCAGGATATGCTGTAAGAAGTCGTTTTAATAAGTCTTCACTTTTGTCCTTGTTCATGGTTATTGAGAGCAAATTATGTAATTTAAAGGTCAATGAAAACTGGCTTTAAAGGATGCTATTGTCTAAATACTGGAAATATTCCATGTTTTAATGAGACAGAGCAGCACAAGTTGTTGAAGTAAATAGAAGGACAGTGATTTCCCTTCTTTGACTACTTAACAGTTTAAATAACATTTAAAAGGTTTTTTAAAAAAACATCATTAGCATTGCAACACTTCTAGTGGGTAACATGGTTTATGTTGTTTGTAGATGGTTTTTTATGCAGTTAATATTACTATAATACAAACATGATAGCTTTTGATGCAGAGCAGCGGGTTATTTTTTGTCATAAATGAATGGGTCTGGCTCTGGTAAATGATTCTCTCATTCACAGTCTTCAAATAGTTCTATTTGTGTCTGTTAGAGTGTAAGTAATTAAGTTATTTATTGAGCAACTGTCAGAAGAATTTAAGTACCTTCTGGAGCAAAACAGCTCTGGGTTTTAAAACACAGTATTTCTTAAAGTCTGCCTTTTCCTTTTCAAACAAACACGTCCCATGGAATTGCCATTATGTGGTTAAGCAACAGTATGTGAAAGCTGATTGTCTAAATGAATGGTACTTTAGGAATATAGTTAAATCAACAAATTCATGTTTTAAGAGGTGAATAAAAAGATACTATTTGATCTAATCTGTTCCTGTATGAAGAGGATGCATCATTACAGTCTGAATATTTAGGTTGCAAGATGCTGTGCTGTTTGCTTTTGTAAGTAAAGGAGTGAGGCACCAGTTAAAACCCAGTGTTTTTTACATATACATTAGTATTTTATGTAATAGATGCAAAGCCCATGCAGTGTTGTTTTTATTATGAAATCTTCTTAATTTTCATCTGAAATACATTTGAGTGCACATTCTAAAACGAAGTAGAGACTTTTTCATTATTAGCAAAGTTATAATTGCTTTCTTGTACCATGTAAAATTGGTTTAAAGGTTTTGCTGTGTAACGCTTTTAATACTTTACTCAGGTTATTTTAACAATGTAATGGGGTTTTGTGTTGAATGAGAGCAAGCTGTGAAATTACTTCATTGGATAGGTCTTCTATTATACAAAGATCTGACTTCTTTGCCCAGTTCTGGAGCCTGACTGGCATTTTGACAAAGTGAAAGAAGAATGTTTAAAGCAAAAAGGTTCCTTTTGCAAAAGTCTTTACACACTAATATTGTAGAGTATACATGCTTTACTAGCAAGGAACAGGCTCTCAGAGGGCTGGGAGAGTCCAAACATATTGGAGAAATGTAATAGGATGGCACCCAAGTGCAGGACTTTCTATATTCCTTTTTCTTTTACCTTCATTCTGTACTGCTGTGGTCAACTTCTCCCTGTTTTACTCTCACCCACTCTGTTGTGTTACAATTTATACACTGTATACATGCTGTGGAGCTTGTTTCAAATGAAGAAGGGCAGATGGGGTTATGTCTGTATGATCTGGCTCATGTCTGGAGAGATGGATTAGGAGGGTTACGGCTTGCTGTGTTGCAAGTTATTGAACAGCAGCTCCTTTTTTCCTACTATCCTAATCCTACATAGGGTGGAAGAGCAAATGTGCTGAGACCTGAAGTCTCAGCTCAGGGCAGATCTGGCTGTATCTGAAAATACACCCAGTCCAACTAGTGACATTTTGCCAACTAAGATTGCTGGAAGAAAACACAGGCTATGGGCAAATGGAGTCTATCTGGAAGTTCCTGCTATCCCATGGAGCTGTTTGACCCAGCTTTTCTGACCATAGTACTACCTGGATGAGGTTCTTTGGAGCACACAATATCCATCATCAGAGTCAAGGCAGAAGTATGGGGGTCAGTTGAAGTTCTTGGGCAGGCCAGAGTATAATGCAGGTACTGTGTTTACTTTAGTTCTTGGATGTGCAGCATCTGGAGCATTGTGGCTTGCTGATAATCTTTTAAAAACTACTACCCCAGTAGTCTTTTTTTTTTTTTTTAATCATTTTTATTGTTTAATTTTAAATAATATCTTAACATCTATACTAAAATATCCCCTAATATCTAAATCTTTGTGTCACTACAGTTATGTGCCTTTTACTCCTCCAAACCCTGTTCTTTCTTTTCTGAAACCTCATTCCCCTTAGGTCATATTTTCAAATGCCAGGCTTACAGCTACTGTCTTTCAGGTTAATTTCATCACTTTTCTGCTCTATTATATAATCTTGACAAAAATAGGAGGCAATTTCAACAGGGACTAAGGAAGTAGTTTACCTCTTTCTTGCAAAGTGCTGGAGTTCAGGTCTGTCTAGGCTCAGAAATAAACTGGAGCTGGTCTCAGATTTTATACTGCTGTTTTTATTCAGCTTGCTGATTTAGGCTGCCTGGGGAAGTGAAGTCACCTCTACTATAATTGTATGTGCAGTTCAGAATTCAAATAACGGTTCTGAGCATGTAGGGTTGTGAGAAAAGTTTGAACTTTTTTTCATTAAAAAATGTTTGGCATTTTCTGAGACACGATAGATTGCCTCCTGTTATTATAAGAAGAGGAAAGAAAGGATTATTCTGTTCCCGTGACACATTTTTCTAAACTGTTCTTTAATAGATAATAGACAAATACATTGCTGGTAGACCATTACTTCATTGAAGCATAATAAACAAATACTCCATTTAATTCTGTTTGCTTTGTTCTCATAGATCAGAGTTCTAACAAAACAGAGCCAAACTGTGTGATGTAGAATGACCTCCGCATAATTGGTAAAATGTGCTACAGTGTAGTGAGCTCAGTGACCCAGGATAGAACCATAGAATAATTTGAGTTTGAAGTGACCTTAAAGATCATTTAGATCTGCCCCTTGTTGAGTGAATTCCAGTGTCTTAGCATGGGTTCTCCCCTCACTCTTCAAGGCTCTGGTTTTACTGGTGGTGTGACAAGAAGAGCTTGGTTACTTCTCTGCATAATTATTCCTCAGCTGTAATTTCGGGTATTGTCTGGCTATCTGAAATGGACATAGGTAGAAGTGATCCCTTTGGCTAGACTGGTATAAACCAATGCTGAACTGAAGTCTAACTGGGGTCAAAGTGACTGAAGATGAGCCTTTCTGCATATGCACTCAGACAAGTTCCGTGTAGATTTGCATTGTGCCAGGCTCAAAATGAACACGTTCGTTTGAAGACTAATCTGCTGCTGCAAGCTTCAAGTCAGTTTTAAGCCACAGTTTTGCTGATTGGCCTTTTAAGCCTCAACAGGTCTCAGTTTGTTGCCTCAAAGGAAAAGATAGTATATGTGAGATGTCAGTGAAAAGATCATACGATATTGCAGAGTCAATGCTAACTTTTACAGTGAGTTTGTCAACCTGGGCTGTTCTGAAAGGGCATACAGGAGAACTTAAGCTTTTCTTTTTAGATATGTGAAAACATTGTATTGAAAAACAAGCAGCATATTTTTCCTCTTTTTTTTTATTTTTCCTTTTTAACAAACATTATCTTTAAACATGCTCTTTTTTCCTGTGTCTTGCTTCTCTCTCCATGTGTTGTTTGTCCATCTGCTGTAGCAGCCCCATCCTGAAGTCAGACAGATGCTCATCACGCGGGCTCTCTCTTGCTCTGCATCCAGCAGAGCAGGGTGTGCGCCACTGTCATGACAGCAGTTATCATCGTCATCATCCTCAAATGGATAATTCTGGGTTTTGGTTTGTTTTTTTTCTGGACTGAAATATATATATAGTTTAATCCAATTTAAACTCTGTAGTTTGCCCCTTTCTTGATTCTTCTTATGGCTCTGCTCTGACAGCCAAAATATAAATATGTCCACTAGGTAGCCAAATAGTTGACTACCTTGGCAGCTTGTGTTGTCTAGTCCCAGTTTTAGCAACCTTATGCAGTTGGTGCTTTTCCTGAACATAGCATGACCTCATGGAAATGAAAAATACGTAGTGCTACCTTTTGGTGGTTGCTTGCAGGTAGAATTGCTAGCGAGTTCAGTCCCAATAATGCAAGCTGAATATTGCCGTGGCAGACACCATTGCAAGCTGGGGTTCCTCTTGCAACCTGGTGTAGCTTCCTGCAGAGGACACCTTAAAGGAGAAAAGTGGTTTAGCTAAAGAAATGAAGGATGAGATAAATGTATCCAGATAAAAGAATAAAAGATTCTTATGTCTTATTCTGCGCCCTTAAATCTAAGGGTATCTTCTCTGTCAGGCCAGTGTATCTAGAAACGTTTTACTAATCTACAGAAAGAATGGAGAGAAGAGAAGAAGGAGGGGAGTGAAATGCTTTAAACATGACTCTGTTTACACTTCAGCCCTTATTTTCCATTGTTGTTTGAATGTGATCCTGCTTGGACAGATTTCTGAAGTACACTCTCAATACTTATTCAAATGTCTTTACAAATGTTCTAACAAAATTCCTTCTGGAGCAGCCACCCTGCCTTTATTTTCCTCTGCTGGGGAATTTATTCCATGGAGACCTCTCCCCCTAGCTTTCAAGGAGAAGGTCATTTAACCACACTGGGCTGCGCTCTGACTCTTTAGAAAACCAATACAAAATCTTGCTTCATTTAACACGAATCTATTAGGTCGGTGTAAATTGGAGTGTGGGGACAAGGAGAGGGGTGATGCTTAATAGAGCTTTCCTTCTGCACTCTTCATTTTGTTTGCATGCTCATCTCCCACAACTGACTCTCTGAGGCTAGCAATTTTGATAAGCTGTATTTTATGATTTAACAGTTTACACAGTGCTTTATAAAATGACTCACTGTACAATATGTTGAAAGGCAGCATCTGCATTTACTTTGCTGCTTTACTGTGTTTCACTGTTAGAGCCATCTTTTTTCAGATAGCTGGCTCACAAATAGAAATGCTCATATGCTGTGAATGCCACGACTTCTGAAAAGTGCTGTAATTATTAACTCTCTACTAAGGTGGAGGAATTCATCTTCTGACAGGCATTACTTAATAAGAACCCACCGAAAGACATAATCATCCAGCATGGTGTGTTTGGTCTGAGGGGAATTAATTGGGAATGCCAGGATCAGAGAAAGAATTCCTAGTTTTAGTGGGAAATGTATAAAATGAAATTTAGACACTTAAAAATCTCTAACCAGCAATGGCTGGTTGTTGGTTTTTTTTCCCTTATGTAGTGCATATATATTTTCCTTTCAGAACATGCCAGCTTTTATTTAATTAGCTACTTGAGGTCATAGTTTCTGTTTCTGAATCATTAGCTTTAAAATTTAGAAATACTTTGCTGAATTGCAATGTGCTTTACACTGCCTTTGTCAATGAACAATTTCAGTTGTATATTTTTTGACATCCAAGACACATTGAAGTATGAAATTAAATGTACAATTCAATGTAAAAATATAAATCACATGGTAATATAAAAATACATATAATCTAATATGTATGAAATATATAAACATTTAATATTTGGATTAATTTTGGTGTCTTGACTAACATATTTTTTAACACAGCAGGAAATCTTTTGCTTAACTTGGAATAGTCGCAGTCATATCTGAGAGGAATTTCCCTGAGTTACCAGTTATTTAGACCCACATGGGCACTTAGCCACTTCTATGAATATAGAGATATTGTAGTACACTTACATTCTTTTTCAATACTCTTTTCTCGTTTTTACTTTAGAATTTTTATAATAGGTTTATGAAGTACTTAAGAATAATTCCAGACGAAAACTCCTTGTAGCTACTAACTATACTTATTAAGTTTAATTATAAGAAGGCATCTTTGGCATGTACTTCTTCATGGATGTTTTCTCCATGGTTTTTGAGAGATTGAATTTACTTGGATAATTTTTTTTCACTGTCTCACATGAGAAAAGTAGATAAGAAATGGAATTAAGTCTGAGTGCGCCTGGATGTTTATCTGCATGTCAAGTAAATAAAGCTTAAAATGCTGAACAGTATGATAAGATACTACATCAGTTTTGCTTCTGTAATAAATAAAAAATATGAAATAAGAATTACAGTTTTGTCATTTTGTTTTGTACTCTTCTGTATTGGTGTAACTAAAAACCAATTTACAGTTATTCTTCAAAGTAAGAATTTGGTGTGCTCAGCACTGTAGGATGTGCAACGTGCTTTCAAACCAAAGAGATCTTCATATAGAGAAGATAATTTCCCACTTCTGTAAGTGTCAAAGAGGCATCTAGCTAAATAGGCAGAATGTTTTCTAAACATGCAACTGAATGCATTTTAGTTACTTTATGTAATGATGATATGTGATTTATTTCAGGATTTGTTCATAGATTAAAACTTTGGCCTATTCTTGTCTGTAAAAGTTAGTACTGCTGGGGCAGTAGTGGCCACTGTCACATGATGAATGTGTTTTGTCATCTGGGACAATTAGCAGACACATTTGAACAGATCAAGTGCTCAGTGATCTTTAAAATCAAATTTAGTAGTTTTCAGAAATGACTCGGAGGTTCTCACTGCTCACCGAAGCTTTACTGACTTACATGTTCCCTGACTTCTGTGAAATGGGGACATTTAATTTACTCATTCACAGAATTGAGCACTTATTGAACTGAATCTGTGTATTTTGGAAACACATTTTCATAGAGGTAATTTATTATTTGTTAGATTTATACTGAAGTATTTAATTGCCTGTTTATATAAGAAGGTGGGTTGTTTTTTTTTTTAATTTTCAGAGGTCTTTTTATTACTATCCATGACCGGGGACACATCGCTTCAATGCTTGAATCCTGGCCAGAAAATATCATCAAGGTAAGTTCAGTTTTAGTTTCATGACAAAGCTGACACTGTTTTGTACCCAACTTGACTTGGTTAAGAGATTTTTATAAGCTTTTTATCAATTAGATTTCAGTGATTTCTTAGCTCATTTTTTGAACTAGAAACAATGCTGTTGCAGCCAAACTTTGAGGCTTTTTAAAAGCCTTACTTGTTCAGCTGTAGGCATCCTTTATTGATTAATTGGTCAATCACATTACATATTATGCCTAAAAACACCCCAAACAAACCTGAATTCTTTTTCTGAATTTCGGGGTGTCACAGGGTGGTTGATGTAGGAAGGCACCTCTAGAGATCATGCAGTCCATCCTGCTCAAGCAGAGTCAGACAGGGCAGGTTGCTCAGGGCTGTATCCAGCCTGTGGGTTTTGAGTATCTCCAAGTGTAGAAACTCCACAAAGTCTTCTGGCAACCCAGTCCAGTGTTTGGGTTAATAGTTCTCTGCATATAATACCTGATGAGCTCTATCTCAGAAACTTACTAAATTTCCAACTGAAATGGCTTGTCACAGAGTATGGGAATTAAACTGTTGTGTTGTCAGCTGCTTGCCATACTGAGCACTTCTGTCCTTTACTATTAAAAATTTTCCTTTTTAGCACAGACAGTTTTACGGGGTTTACTGAGTTCTAGTATTTCTGTCAATGAAAACGTATACTTTCTCATACCTTTAAGTACGATGGTGTGTTGTTTGCTTAAGGGAAGAAATACATCTTTGAAGGGTAATAACCAGGTGGCTGTAGACATCCCTGTCAAAGGACAGCAGGAGTGTCTGGTTCCGATTCTGCTGAAAACAGCCATGACAAAATCCAGGAGTCTGGGGCTCTTGTTTTGTCTTTTTTTTTTTTTGTGGATACCATCCTTTCCCTTCTTTTTCTGTTTTCATACTGCTGGCAGAAAAACATAAGAGGGAACAATGCCAGTTTTCGTGTAATATAATACTAAATATCTCTCTTGTGTGTTTTTGAATGTTTTATATGAAAGTCCCATGTATAGTGAAGCAAGAGTCTAAAATAGTGGAACAAAACCACAGTGAAATACAATAAACCAGTTCCGGGCTTTTTTTGTAATATTGATTTGGTTTTACCTGTTAGAATTTATACATGAAAATGAAAAAAATATGGTAAGAAGATAATGGAATACATAGTACATACAAGGAAATAACTGATTTTTACAGTGCTTTTACTTTTACCTCCAGGCTATTGTGGTGACAGACGGAGAACGTATTCTTGGTCTTGGAGACCTTGGCTGTTATGGAATGGGCATTCCAGTTGGTAAACTGGCACTTTATACGGCATGCGGAGGAGTAAAACCTTATGAGTGTCTACCAGTGATGTTGGATGTGGGAACAGATAATAAGGTAAATCCTTTTCTGAGGTCTAGTGAGTATCAGCTGTCAGAAGGGAACTATATGAAAATTTAATTGTGAAAATTTGTTTTTCTTTACTATAATGGCTTTGATTATGTGCAAACTAAGTAGTCCTTTTACCTATAGATAAAGTCTCATTCTAATACACAGTGTACATATACTCATCCTAATGCACAGTGCAGACTGTTTTACAAGACTCAAGTAGTTCAGGATACTGTTGTCTGTAAAAATGCGCTGCATACACTGTACATGTTAAAAAGTGGTGTAAGAAATTAGATCTCAAGAGGGGAATGATAGAGTTAAAAGTACATACAATTTAAGGCAGCATTCTCTCTCAACTTCTGCTGCAGAGTTCCTCCGCAGCCATTTCAGATGTGAGTGCTGATTTTGTCACTTGTTTTAGTGAACAGCTTGAAACTACAGCCTGATCTGTGCTGGGAATGCACGTCTGCGTACTTCAGCTGTACATATACTTTAGCTATAGAAAGCACTGTAATGCTATTAATTTCCCCCAGATGAGGTCCGAGCGCTTCAAGTAAGTGGACCTTACCCTCTGAATGATGTCAAATGAAATATCACCGGCAATATCATTATGCTTTAGCAGAAGTAAACTAATACTATACTATAAGTGATGCAAGTGGTAAACCTTATGCATGATAAATGCATGAGAGGTATGTGTACTGTGGCTAAATAACGTGTTTCTGTACCAGTAAATTTAGCTGGGACTTCTAGATTGTTGGGCTGGGTGTGTACGTCTTCATCTTTATACACACACCTCTACCCTGCCCCACTGGGGTAATTTTAGACAATGCACCATGAAAGCATTACTGAACTGAGAAATAGCCTGCTACCTTCTCTCTCTGTCCCCCAAGAGCCCTCTTCTGAAAGTGGACAGACTTACCTGAGAGATGTACCTGACCACTGCAGCACATCACATGCAAGTGTATCAAATCACATACAAGTCACAGCTATAAAATGTTTTTATTCTTGGTTTGGTTTGGGCAGCTGGGCCTCTTATCTAATCTATTATTGAATTTTTCTAGGCAGCTAATTGCTTCAGATACTTCTGATACTGCAGCAGGCTTTACGTTTTTATGCTTGAGTTTCATTGTAATTTCTATTTTTTCATAGCTCATTGCTTTCTTTAGAGATATGGAACATATACATATATACACGCACAAATAGCAAAACAAGCTTACCCATACCAATAGCTCAACTTTTATGTCACTGTTCTTGTGAATAAACAATGAGTTCAATGCACGTGAAAGAATGGCAAACCTAAAGTATTACAAGGTGTATAAAACTTCGGTGAGCTGGGGTTTGTTAATATTCTGAAATATTAACTTTCTTTTGTTGTTTCACTTTGGAATATGGCTTCTTATTTTGGGATCGTATTATGAAGTGTTACAGTTTGGTCATACAGTGTAGTTAGAGGTTAAGCCAGTTTCAGTCCCCAGCCAGCACACTGTTTAGCAGTAAAGGACGGGACTGCTTCCCCTGGCGTGCTTTTCATTCCTGCCCGGGTGTGTACCAAGCTCAGACATGCACGTGCTGCTCAGTATTCTAAAATCCCCAGCTAAATCTACTGCTACAAGGGACCTAAAACTAAGTTTGAATGAATGGGAGGTTGAGTAAAGAGTTATTTTTGGTTCTGGGTTTGTTTTGTTTTTTTTCCCCCAGTGCTGCAGCAGATGCAGGAAATTATCATTAGTGTATGGATCAGTGCCATGTTTGCTCATCTAGGTTTTTGCAGTGTGAAGAGAAGTCAGTAGCATGAGAGAAATCAAGGCTGAGAATCATGGTCAGGTTATGGTCACCTCTAGAGGCAGAACAATTGCTCTTTCAGGGTTGTGCTAGACTAGCTTACAGGTATTGGGTGGCTTTTTCCAGTGGGGACTTGTTGCTTGGATGTTTAAGCTTTCATGCAACACCTGTAACTGAGAATGAGACCTCTGAATTTTGCTGTTGGTATATGAACAGGTGAGACTTTATTGCTGTACCCCTTGACTGAAGAGGCACATGGGTCTGGTATTTGTTAATGGGAGCATGGGTGTAGTTCTTTGGCTACTTCTGGCAGCCACAGATCCTGAGGCACCAGCTCCCTCACTTTCTTCCCTTTAACACCTTCCTTCTTACCAACCAGCACATCCCTGTTCTCTCCCTAGTGCTGGTATTCGTGTAAATAGTTGGTGAGCCACTGCAGACAACTGAAATGACCAAAAAGCGATCACATTTTGCTGGCTAAGCTGATCATATTAGTCAAGCTGCTGTGAAATTGTACTGCAATTCCTTATCTTAAAATCTAACTTCTTGGACAAATAGCTGGGGTTTTCATGCTATATTTTCATACTCTAGCCAAGGTTTTCCATAATAAGACACAATAGAAATGACTCTCATAACTTGAGCATATATAAATAATAATTACTCTGAACATGTTCTTTGAAATGTGCAGATGTTTCCCATTTAGATTAGTTCCTTCTCTCATTCTGTGGGGGCCTCACTGCGCTAAAATAAGTTTTAAAATATGTGGTTTTGGCAGCTATAATGCAGTTGTGCAGAACCTGCAAATTCTCCAGAAAGATTAAATCTCACTCTAAAGCAGACTGCAAAAAAACCCAACCAACCAACCCTTCGCAAATTGTCATCCTGTATTGCTTTGTTGTGTACAGGACCCAAAACAGTAACTGAGGAGTAACTAATTTGATTTCTGATGTTTACTAAAAGCCTCATTAGTTTTAGCAGAGGCGTTTTTAGCTGGGGTATTATCCTGCTACTCATAAAACCAAGGGAAAAGAAGAGAAGCAGAGAAAGCATGTTTATATGATTTCCTAGATCATTATGCAAGAGAAATGGAAACTGCTTATTTATGCATAAAAATTGACCTAGAAGAAAGACTTGTGTGGACAAACTAGTAAATTACTCCATGTAATCAGTGTGGGACTGAGTGTCCAAAAGAAGTGGTTTTGACCACTGCCGAAGATAATATGCCTGTTTTGTAAGTCTTTGCCAAATTGGAGGCAAGTAATTGCTGACAGGACATTTTATCCAAAGCATTTAAAACATTATTTGGAGTACTGTTAGTTATTCTCTGTGACAATCTCACTGAAAGTTGTGCCTTACCCAGTAGCTGTGAATTTGTCAGGTGTGAGGATAGTGCTTCTCAGGTGGGATTTCAATCCAAGTAAAGCACACTCAGGCACTTGTCACTGTATTGTTGGAGATCCTGAGGTGATGTGACCTCTGGATTCTGGACATTAATCTACTGTTATAGAGGTATAGGTTACCCACCTTGAAATGGTTAAAGAAACAGACTGCAGAAGAAAAAGGAATGGTTATCAAAGTACAAGCAATTACAACTTAATGAAGACGTGCCTGAAACACACGTACTCAGCACTGTAAGTGGAATGGATTAAGGGTGATAGAAATAATGAAGCTGAATCAAGGGAAAACATTTAAATATTAAAATATGAGTGATTGTTTTCTATTTAAAACATGTTACTATCCTTTTGCAAAATAAACGATGTCGAGGCAAGCCTGTTGGTTAAAGATCAGCCTGGTTTACAGGGATGTGAAAACCGGCGGTTAAAAAAACCCCCACAAACTAACGGCAAAACCCAGTAATATAAACCAAGTTAAAACCCTGGGATTATAGGCAATAAAAAAGCAAAAGACAGTAAAGAAAAGAAACTTAATCTTTATTAATTATGGACAGTAATAATGACATTTTCTGTTGCTCCTGATGCTTTGCCTTAATGGTTGGACTTGCGGAAGTATTAGCTTGTCAGTATAAATATGGTAGATATTTCAGTTTTATCTATCTTGGTGAGAAGTCTCATTTTCCATTTAGTCTAATGTTAAAGTGAGTTTACAGATTTTTTTGTTGACACATACTTTTTTACCTTCACTGACTTTATACTGTTCCTTTTAAGAAACTGGACCAATGAAAAAAAGCAAAGCAGGTCTCCTGTGTTAATAGAAAAAAATGCAATTTAACACACATATAGCTGTGGGTTTATGGTATTTCAGGGCTGCTTTTGAGCTCTGCACTGTTTAATATCTTTATCATTGAGTTGGAGTCAATATTTTTACTGTCCAAGAGGTACAGATGAGACATGGTTTGATTAAAGTGCTATTACCCATCCAGAGCAGGAATGAAATCTAGGAAGGCTGATGGCTTGTATTATATGAAAGTCAAACCAGTGGTGAAAGGGTTTCTGCTGACCATAAAGCTCTTAATCTAATAATGGATGCTTAATAGAGACATGAGAAGTGTGTTTATTTGGTACCTTACAAGAGAAGCTCTGATAAGTTCAGGGCTGGGCTTAAACCATGACAGGCTGTCAGAGCAGTCCTGGACTGATGGCATGTGTAAATTCAATACTGGCAATGGCCAGTTGTGGGGGCTTTGGGAAGATTAATTGTGTGTTAGTATTTGAACATAAGCCATTTACTATAAATTACACCTCAGGTAGAAAGCATTCAGCTCTTTTAAATAGTACTTTCACACAACACTGAAAAGCCAAGACAGCTGGTATTGAAAGTAGTTCTTACACAGGCAGTTTCTAGCAGAAGGCGTCTTGGTGCTCTGAATGCCCGGACAGTGGCCATACTCCAGCCACTGGGATTGCTAAGGTGGCAGAACTCATTCCAGCTGCAGCCATAATGGCTTCAATGAAGCTGGACAAGCAGACATTCTTTTGCCCTAAGTAGGCATAGTGAAATAGCTGGCTAGTCATATATATATATATGCTATTAATGTACTGGATCGTGATGTTCAGTTCACTTTTTGAAAGTGTGTATCTGATACCATTGTTTTTATTTGTATAACTGTCAAATACCGACATTTAAGTACTGAACAGTGCACAAGAGATAAAAGGATATGTGAGGCAGCTGCTAGAGCAGCTACTCCTTCATCTGCCACATTTCAGGGACTTGTACACTACTATTTCAATTTATTTCCTGCACGTTTGCTTTGGAATATTTTTCTGCCTTCGCTTAATGCAAATATTTAAATGCAGGAATGTGACAGTTGCCCTAAATAGGTCAAGGAACGTGACTGGGATGGCAGTTCTGATTCCTCTGGAGGAACGACAGGCATCCAGGGTAGAAGACTGACTCCGCAAAAGTTGAGGTGCAAATTCAAGCTCAGCTCTTCAACTTGCGCTAATTAGGTTTCTGCATTTCCCAAAGTTACTTCCAGTCGTCGTGAGAACTGGTACCAGCCTTTCAAGATTCATGTGCTTGAAAAATACCTACCTATGAATGTGCAGATGGAAACTGTTGAGAAAAAACAAACAAACCTGCTTTTATTATTCATATTCCAATGACTATAGAAACTTAGACAAAAGCTGGTATAGAGGAAACCTACAGTTTCATATCTTATCAATCTAAAGATGTAAACTTATCAAGTAAATCATATTAATTGTGTACAGCTTTAGGGATTTCTAAATAAAAGACAGTCACAATTGTCATTGATATGTAGATGAGTGCAGTTTTACACCATTTCTTAATGGAGTAAATGTATTATGAAATGGTTATGCTCTTTTTAATGAGGTAATTTTGCCTTCCTCTTGAATGATGGTTGTTAGAAGTAGACAGCATTTCAGTAATAGTTTTACTGTAAAACAGTGGTAGCATTTCCTGAATTCTAGGAGTAGAGATGATTCCTGTCAATATAAAAAGGATCTGTTTTTGTATCTAGTGCATATATGAGAATCTGATTTTTAGGTTACATTCTCCAGTGCATTCCATGTTAGTCTCATTCGTATTTCAGAAATACTCAAAACTATGAGTAATCAAAACAGGAGGTTTCTAGATAGACAGCTTTTCATTTAGCTATATTAAAATACCACATTAACCTCTTTGACAAAGAGAGGCTTTTACATGTTCAACAAAGCAGTCAGGCCAGGGAAGGTGCTTGAAGGTAGTGATATGGCCCAATGGTGCTGAATTTCAGGCATGAAGATTTGTAAGACTGTTGCTGGAGTAAATCTTAGATATTTTTTTTTGTCATTTGGCAACTGCCTGTCTGAGCTGTTCTGGTAGGAGATAATTGCCCGCTCCTTCACCAATTAAGTTTTGTATTACAAGCGGGATTTTTTTCCCCCATAGATCTTGCTCCTAGATTCTTCCTGGTAGCATGCTGCCAGCACTTGAACAAAGGAGAAAATACATGAATATTCCTTTTTCCTCCACTTTCCATGCTTCCAGTTGGCAAGAAAATATTGTGGTAGGATATTACTTTTCCTAGAGTCAATGTTGTGAGTCATATTTTCTTTTCTCTTTTCCATATTCAGAAGTACTGAAAAGTAAAATGATTTCTGAATTACAGTTCTGTCTAGCCCATTGTGTAGAAGAAAAATCCCACATTTTTTTTATTTGTGGGAATTTGTAGTCTCCTTTTAAAGTTATTCAGTTATTTGGAGAGGACTGAATATGCGTTAGAGGAGGGAATGGACAAGTACAATCTGTTTTTATAGATGCATCTTCTAAAATGGCAGGGGGGAAGGGTAGGGTGATGGTTCTGTTGTGTTTCATAAGATTCCACCACTAAAATAAATATGGCATAGTCCATCACTCCTAAATATGCTTTATTTAAACAGCAGGGACACCTCAGACTGTGCCAGCATCCATATTACACTTGCAGACCCAAAGAATGTATTGGGAAAGGGATGGTACTTACAAGAGCCACCATTTCCCCTCAGTGCAGGGGCGGTCGGGTGATGTGCTTGAATGGACCACAAGTATCTGACAGCTGATGTTTTTCAGTAATTATTTTGAGAGCTTTCCTTTTCTTACTCTTTAATGCTCTTAGTGAAGAGTTACAGTATGTCTGGTAATACATTCACAACTTGAAAGTTTCAAAAGTTGTTTTGATTCAGCATTTTAACTCAGATGCATCAAGAATTTGTAAGTGTAGTAACAAATCTAGATTTACCAGTTGAATACGTTTCTGCAGTATGCTTCTGATTTGTTATTGACACATGTCAAACTCAGTCTTTTGACTAAGTTGTAGCCCGCTTTTTCTGGCCCAAAATATTTCTTTATGTTAGTCTGTTCCGCAAATTCCTAGCTTTCTATTTCTCATGTATTGAGTCTTGTAAGCTCGCCAGGTAAGACTGTCAGTAGAGCACATAGAAAGTAATAAAACAGATGAGGAAGAGAAAATGAAATCACAGGCTTTAGGCAACAGACAAGAAATTATATTAAATAAGATTGTTGCAAGGGAAACTTGAAATTAATTGAAAAGTAAAGGTTTATGTATGTGGTCTTGTGGTGTATTGTATAGCTAAAGCAATAGCCTTACAAGCCAAGTGTACTCTTGGAAAGAAATATTGATCACAACTGTTAAATTTTATCAGAATGAGAGTATAGTTTGTACAGGTTTCTATGCATGCTATTGCAAGTAGTGATTTTAAAATTAGTGTCATGCTGTCACAATTTATTTGTCTATCATGAAGAATCTGCTTTTTAATTTAAAAGTTCAATTGCTGCCCAAATTGCTCCAGATTCTGGGTAATAGTTTTTAGGTGGCATGTTCAGTTAGGTGTAGTTAACCATGCAGTCATGAAATATATGTACTGGAAACGTAATTCATGAAAAACTGAAGGAAAACACCTGTATTGTATTTAAATATTTTAAAGGAGTGGCATTTTTATTATTGCAGAGGAATTTTTCTTTTCTTTTTAATGTTACAGAGGCATTTTAGCTAGATATTAGTGCTTTATCTGTTGCATATACATCAGAAGCATATCATTGGTGAATGCTAACATCTCTTCAGGTCTTCTTTGAACTTTTATATATGTCATCATCTTTGCTTTTTCTTCATGCATATTGAAATTTCTTGGCCTTCTTAAGTCATACGTTATCACTGCTGGTTTTATCTCAGTATTTTTATAGCCTGAATAGATTTCTGTTTGTTGTAAACATGAGGTGAGTACTTCATGGGATATCATAAACTTTATTTTATTTGTTCCATAGAGTAATATGTTTCCTCTGTTACAATCCACTCCAAACTTCAACCCAAACCTCCTGTATTCCAAGTATTCACATCTGTGGTATGTTCTAAAACCACTGATAAACAGGATGATAGCCTAGTTTTGGGGTTTATTTTATATATTTGGTGGAGGGATATTGTCATTTAAAACCTAAAGCTGATTCCAACATTTTCTCTGTATGGCTTATGCCTCAGTATTTTTTCTCTGTGGATTGAATTTCTGCCCGATTATGTTTCCTATGAAGCTTTGTGGCCCCCATGTTGCTGAGCTGGTGAGGTACACTCTCTGATGTGTGAACTGGCGTGGAGCCTTACAAACAGGTTACTGTAGTGAGCAAGTAGGGGCATGGAAATATTTAGTAACAATTACAATTTTCACACAGATTTTGTATGGAAATTTTGTATTTCAAAATATATGATTTGCTCTCAACTGAAGTAACAGAAAAAAAATATATGCAAATATCCATCACAGTATCAGAATGTTCCCTCAGTTCCAGTTTCCAAACGTGTCTTTAATCAAGCCTCAGTCAAAACTCTTTATAATACTTGCTCTCATTATATTCCATCACAAAAAGTTAGGTAGTATTCCTTGAGTAACTTGCTTTGTTCTTTATAACATGATGAGAGGAGGAATGAAGTAATGCATACTGTATTTATACATACTGTATTTTTATTTCAATAATGACAGTAAATTCTACTTACTCCCATCTCAATCGAACCATAGGTGCATATTTAGACTTTGCATTCATATCTGTGGAAGTGTTTGTGCACTGACATGTCCATGACATCATACTTAGAATTAATATTTCTGGGCTGTTACAGAATTCCATGTTTTCATGGGGCCCTGTCATCAACAGAAATGGCGAATTGTTACTGAATAGAGAGGTCTTTATTGCACAGAATATTCCGTGTTTCGGAATACTGTGTTTTATTTGGCAACCACTTTCCTGTTTTAATGTTGTTAAATGTGCCAGTTTGCACTGTAGCTTGCATTTGACTTTTGTCTGTGTTTTTTTTCTCCATATGTTTCTTTACCTTCTGTTCAGATCTGAGAGTTATAATCATCACAGACTTTTTTCCCCAGACATATGCCATGTGATGTGTGTAAGCATGCTCACTGACACGATGCAGCAAGCAATGCTCATGGAGTGTAACAAATAATAACTACAAGAAAGAAAAGCAAGAAAAGGACATAAAAACTTGCGAAATAGTTTCTCTCTTTAGTCTTACAAAAGGAAAACAGCTCATTTGTCGCTGTTGGCTTTTCTTCTTGAGCCACTAAGTGCTCAAAGTCCTACTAAGGTGGACCTCAGCTTTAAGCAAATACCAAGGAAACCAATGTTAATAGTCAATGTTATCTGTCAGGTAGCCTTAAAAACACAGTTCAGTAACATTCGAGGAGACATCTTTCATCATGATTTTCTTGCAAGAAATCATAAACTAATTGCTGATGGTGTGTTCTATACAGTTATTTTCATTGGTTTTAATAATGGATGTTGCAATATTTCAGAATTCACTTCTGCAAATAAAAATATAAGAATCAAAGTTATATTTTCAGTGAATACTCAACTAATAAATTTCCTAATTTATGCTTCTAAGTATATCATCAAAACTGCATATAGCATTAGTCAGGAAGCTTTTTACCCTATATGTCCTAAACCCTTTGCCTGAAGGGCAACATGGTAAGATTGGATTCCAGGAGGGGATCTTGAGAGTCCAGATTTACCCAAGATACTGAGTTTTCCAGTGTGTTTGTGTTTTAAAAACTGCCTTGAAGAATATTTGAGTTTGTCTTCTACTTTGTTCATAATCTTCTGCAATTTATTATTTGTAATTACTATTTCTTCTGTACCTTCTGCCTTGCTATGTATTTCCTTGGTTGTAATAAACCTTCAGTTCTTGCTTCCCAAGGGGTGCATTCTAGTAATCGCATATTGAAAGCTGCAATATCAAACATTGCCTGCCTCGTTTACAAAATAATTGCATACAGAGGGGAACAGCATTTCCCACCATATTTTGAGCCGTTAACTGTTTTGACTTATTTGCAAATGTAGAATATTGTTTGCTGTTCTTTACCATTGTATTCCTAGGGGAAAGCATTACATCACCTCCCTTGTTTTCATTTAGATGCTTTTCTTATATTTCTTAGTCATAGCTCAGCAGCTATGAGTACCAGCAGTTTTACCAATAAAAATCAAATATAAATTGGATTGGCTTTTAAACATTTATTATCTTTAAATATTTTTCTCAACTTCATAATATACGCACTATCAGCATTTTGTTTAATGCTGCATTCATTTATAATGGGCTTTATTCTCTAACAGGAGAAAGAGATTCTCTGTTTACATTACTACTGTTACACTGCTTGTCTCCTTTTAGCCCTAATAAGGGGATGGAAAATACCTTGATTTACATTTCCTTTCAGTAGCAGAAATTCTTAGTCTTTTTAAAAATACATAGATAAATAAATAAACCCTGAGACCATGGAAAATGTGGCAAAGCCAGGTGGTTCTTCAGATTTTCACATTTACCGAACAACATATTTACAATGATTTTAAACCTTGAGAAATTGAAGAGGGGAGGGTTTTAGCAGAAAGAACGTACATGGTGACATGGGATTTAAGCCTCCATTTCATCTGACATTAGGAAGAATGAGCTGTGTGCTTATGTTACCTGCAGTTCTGTCAGTCCATTTAATTTCTTACTTCACTTTTCAGTGTAAAGGGATCTATAAAAGAGGGCAGAAATGAATATCTGGAAATGCTTATTTTGGATAGCATGCATGAGTGTCCATAGACCAAACTGATGGCAGACTTTATTTCAAGATACATTAGACATTTCCAATTCTTCATACTCAGAAGGCAGCAACAGATAGTGTTTGCTTTGGTTGGCTTCCAGTCTTTCTGAAATAGTAACTGCTAGCTGTATGCCTCCTCAGCAATCTGACAGGCAATAGAGAAGACAAGAGAATGAGTGAGCCATAAATATAGCTATTATCACAAAAGGTGGGATAAGATGCATCATTTTTCACTCCATGGAAGTCAGCCTAATGTCTGGGATAAAATGTGTCACCTGTTGACTGATGGCCTTGCACTAGTATTTTGTGCACAGAACTACTTTTCCCTTTTTTCTTCTAGTGCTAGGACAGGTTTCTAGTAAACAGCTGAGATGTCAGAGCTGAAGAAATATCAATAGACTTGTTTGATAATTGTCAGTCAGTCAATAGTACATTGTTGATGTGACTTGTTTGTGTAGGAAGAGGCCCAACACATTTGGCTCTAGTAAAGAAGATGGCTGAATGTCAGCACAGAAGACAGGGATGTCGGGGTCAAAGATGTTTTGCAAAGGACCATATGGGAGTAGCCCATAATTGAAATAAATAGACATAAGTTTAACAGAACTGAGAAGAGGCTGCCACAAGTGATGGAGATTTATAGTTGCATGTGAATGGAAGAAAAAAACCAAAATATCAGAACTGTTAATATAGAAATGAAGTGTACTGATAACAGAACAAGATTTTCAGTTTTGTACATGGTGTATCTGTTGACATGTTAAAAGTCTATTCAATTGTGTGATGGATACAAGACACACTATGTGCTGCCAAAATATGTGAGCTGATACACTATTAGCAAAATCCTTTTTATTAATAGAATATTAAACATGAACGAAAAAGAGATCTTTCAAGACTTTTTATCTTTGTCATTTATCAAATGAAGGAAAATTATTAAGATGGTATTTTTCTGAATGTTATTACTTAATAGCAAAGCATTACCGAGGTCTTCAAAAGAATAAGGCTTTGCTCTTCTCTGATTCATTTTGGTAGTGGTGGTTTGTGATTTGATTGGTATTTTCCTCCATTTTTTTCTGGTTTCAAAGGCTTGATGACTCCATGCATTCGGACATTTCAGCTGCCTGTATTAAAAAAAATAAATTTGGAAACATAAGTGGATGAAAATAAAAGGAGTGTTGTATGTTTGTTGCGTCACAAAAATGACGTAGGGAAGTTTGATGTATTCAGAGTGTTCGAACCACCTCAAGCAGCTATATCTTGTAATATTCTCCTTATTAAGCTGAAGACGATAATTTCTTAAGGTAGCTACACTCCTGATAACTTGTCAAGAAAAATAGAAAAGAAAAATATCTTCAACTTCTGTAAAAAGTTTCACCAAGGCTAGACTTGAGTTCAGGGTACTATGAAGGCTACTGTGGTTACTGTTTTGGCCCTTCTTAATCAACTATTATTGTTTGGCCACCTTCTGTGATTTATCATAAGCATTTACTGCTGGACCCTCAAGGAGGATTCAGCGCATCCTCCCTAGTGTTTTTTGTGAGCAATAAACTTTGAAAGTTTGGTTGTGGTAATCTGACTCTGCAGCTTCCAGTTCCTTTTATCCATCAGCTCTGTTTTAAAATGTAGCATCGTGGGTATTGTTAAATGTTTCTTGATGTGTGACAGGACATGCAGACTGGTATTTTAGCCATGTAGTTGGTGTGATTCAAGAAGAAGAAATGATAGTCATTAACTGCATGGGGGCTGTTGAAGGTCAGTTGTGTAGAGAGCTTAATGATTAGTCTGAGCCTTTTCTGAGATTCGGTAAAAGCTTTTATAGAAAATAGATGCCACGGGATTTAGGAGATTTCTTGTTAGGTGGTCTGAAAAATTATGTGAATAAAATACAGGAGACTTCTCAGATTGCTTTGCTTTCTGACTATTACTTGTGTGTTAAAATATTAGTGATTATATGCAGCATAATCTGCTGAAGTCTTAAATGATGATGCATTTTTCAGGACTATTGTTTTCTCAATAAGCAAATAATTAAGTTTTTCAAGAAATGCCACTGGCATGCAGACAACCATTTGTTTTCAGTTTTACTGTATAAAAGAGTTATGCATCCTAAAATTGTGTCTGATGAAATGTTGATCTGAAACCTTGGTTCTGAACGTCTTCCAAGTTCCAGCTCAAATTACAGGCATTTGTGGAACTGGCATCATCCCTGTCCCTGCAGACAGATACTAACATCAGGAGAGTTCTGAGACTGTTAAACTTAATGCTGAGTATTTTACTGTTTATTGTTCTTAAAATACACAAAGAATTAGGTGTCTCTGATCTTTTTAGTAACTCTGCTAGATACAGTTCTGGGAGTGAATGCATGCTAGCCTGAATTACTGCAGCAGTACCACCTTAGGCATTGTGGTGACGATCTTTTGTTGCTGAGTATTCAGTGGGACTAATGTGTTATGTCTAAGGAAGATAAGGAAGAGAAAGAAATTTATACGGAGAGGATCAGGCTGTTTGAGCTCTATTGGTGGGAAATTGCACTTCCCAGAGATTGTCAGAGTTGCCTAGAATGGAATTTTCTCATGGCTGGCTGGGACTAGTGTCTCCTCCTAAGGGTTTCCTCAGTGCAGGGCATCCTTCAGCCACTCTTGACTTTATCTTGCTACATGAGAATGAGGGGGTTTTGCTCTTATTTCATTTATTGAAAGATAATTGTCAAGCTGAGGAGCTGGGAGAGGTTTTGTTTTGGTTTTGTTTTTGTTTTAGCTTAGTAGCACAACCAAAAAATCCGCATTGAAATAATACCTGTAGCTATTTATGTGCAGTCTTGTATTTCTGTCTGTGGAGAAAAAGACAGGTTATAGCCAGCTGATGATGAGAAGGAAGAAGAGTTAGAAAACCTCTGGTGACCTTTACTTAAATCTGAATTAGAATACTTCAAACAATAAGTAAGTAAGGATAAAATAAAAATTTCAGGGAGGTTTTATGCTGGCTATCCCTACAAAAATTTCAGGCTTCTGCTACGAAATGTGAATTCGGGCTTTTTTAAAGAGTTTTGCAGTATAGAGAAAATGAAATGTTCACTGAAATATGCTACCGTAGATACATTGCTTGTGTCCATTTAGTGCTCCTTCCCGGAATACAGCTGCGTCTGATTTCCGCCCATGGTGACAGTGCCCTCTTTATACAAAGCATGCCATTATATTCAGGTTGGCACAAGTCACACAGAAAATGGATCTTTCTATACTTTTGTATAAATCAAGGGAATTCCAAAATTAGAAATTGTTTCCCCTTCCTCCTGGTAATCAAATGCTTTAGTAATGACCTGCTTGGCACAGCTGCTACTTGGTGTAGAAGTTAAGCGTAGATTTAAGAAGGATCCGATGCATCCATTTTGTGGTAGTACACAAGCTTGATGCTAGGAACAGAACTCTAACGCTATAAACCTAACAAGGACTTTATGATTTTAGTTTTGAAGCTAACTTACAGTTAACAGATGTTGGCACAACCGTATGTTTATGATTGAAAACTGTTTAGTTTTTCATTTTCTGGTCTGAAAAACTGACAAACTAACTTGTTAGCTTTGAAGACGGGTTTTTAATTCAATTACAGTGCTTTCATAGACAACATCTAATCCAGTCCCAAGGAAAAAGCCTGCTTTTCTTCTTCTGAGCAGCGCATGGCTTGTGCTGTAGATTCAGTATTGCGCTTCTATGATATTTGCTTCTAGTAATTTTTAGAAGTTAAGCTTGTTGAAAAGCAGCAGTGTAAGCTGTTTTACTTAAAAAACTTCCAATGGCGTTTAAATTTCAAGCAAAGACCATTATTTTTTGCTTATCTGTTGGCTAGGAAAGATGTAGTCTGTGGTGTGCTGCAGTGCTCAGCCACATTCCCAGGTCTTTCCTAATTGCAAACTGCTATAAAGAACAAAGTTCAAGATCATTTTTTGCTAGATTCTCCAATTAATTTTATTGCAAGAAACATTTTTAATGGCGATGGAAACTTGCTGGAAAAGCTTTATCACTTTTGTGTGAATCTCTTATACTGTGAACCAGGAAGATGAGCAGGTGGAACAAAAGCCTAATTGCTCCGAAAAAGCTGTAATTCATCTGATGTGCTATTGCCTTAAAAAAAAAAAACCCAACGTTTTTTAGTATTCAATATAAAGTATGGCAAAATATACAGTTAGCATAGCTATACTGTGTATTACTTGTATTTTTGAGAACCAATCCGAAAGAGAAGTTCAGTTGTCCCTATGATTTCCAGGTTGTTGAGAATAGAGAAGTCAGTCTAGAAAGGAACTTAAGGAACTTCTTGGGCATATGCATCTTTGATGGGCTGTAGCCAGTATTGTGAGTTTCAAGTGCTCAGAAGTCTTGAATGATGCCTAAAACCATGAGCTAAACTTTGGATTTCTAAAAAATATTTTGGAATTTCCAGTATTTTGAAGGTAAGCTAAGAAAATGACTCTGATGTGCCCGATGGACACAAACCAGAAGGCAGCATTGCTCCCCATCCCTGTACCAGCAACAGCCCTTAAGCTTTTCACCCAGCACCTGATTCCATAAACTGCCTCATGGACACTAACTAACACCAGTGCATTGCTTGAATTGAAGAACAGACAGCACAAGAGCCTCTTGAGAAATAAAGTGCGTCTTGCTTCTTGCTGCAGCAACTTTTTGCACTTGGTGCTCCCTTGCTACTGATTGGCTCAAATAGGTCTGTGTTTATATTTTATATGATTGTGAATGTTACCCTTAGGGGCTGAATGGTTTTAGTTTTGCGTACTCATGTAAGGGAATGAGTTTAACTTCCTAAGAGAGCCCTTCTGGTACCCATAACAAGGAAAGGAGGGATGCAGGCAGAGCGTACTGTGCAAGAAGGCTGGAGGGATGGCGCCCACCCGGCACGCAGCCTGCCATCTGCCCTCAGCTGTCACACACTGGGCCCTTTATTCAGTGCCACATACATGCACCAGAAGCAGCCCACAGAATGTCCTTGGCACAGCCTGGCTTTGTGCAGTCTCTCGCTTGGGGACGGGCTGTGGTAATTGCATAGTATGTTACGAGATTCCTTCATGAAGCATTCTTTCCAGCCATTAAAGTGATTTTTATTCTCTTGTTAAATTAAAGTTTGCTGGAGCTGACAATTTTTCAACTGGGTAAAGCTGTCTGCATGCGTGGGAAATAACTACAATATAAGTAGCAGGGTTTATTACGTATTCAAAGCTACAACTGGTAATTCCTGAGCAGAAAAAATGAGTAAGCTTCCTGGGCAGATAAACAACCTTATAAAAGTAAAGAACAAGTTGAATTGGATACGTAACAAGTTGGATTGGATACGTCAAGGCTGTTTTTAAGGAGAAATAACTGAAAATATCTAGTGTAGCTGTGCAAAACTATAGTATCACTGTACATATATGGAGGAGAATATATTCTCTGTATTTTTTAGGACAATCTTAAATTATTTTAAGCAGAATTTGAAATATTGCAACATCTGTTACATTAGGATATTGCTTCATCAGAGTATTAATAAATAGTTATATTTTGAACTGCCTCAAAAATGTGTAATATTCTTTGCCATTAATTTTTTTTTTCTACAGGAATTTTTCCTGTCAAGAACTGACTGATGTTAAAGGAATACTATAAATGCTTTATCTTTTAAATTCCTGACCGTTTCAGATCTAGAATTCAGGTCTAGAATGTCTGACCAGACAATGAACAGTTTTCACTGATGTTTTTAAAGTTACAGGTGGGAGAACATTAATTATTGTATGACTGTTGGCTGCATATGCAATATCTTTGTCTCTCAAATACTCGCAGCCACGTGGGTTTGGCAAGCCTAGCAGAGTTGGGCTCAACTTTTCAAACTCGTGTCCAATGTGTGTTTTTTTCCTCCTTTATTTATACCTAAAATGACCCATCATGATAACCATTTCTTGGCTTCCTGTTTTGGGATCTTTTGTGACATCTTGTCCTATGGAGGACCGCTGGAGTGAATTGAAAGAGGTTGATGCTCTGTATGTCAGTACCTGTCTGTTGGGGATATCCAGACAGAGTGTTAGCTGAGACTCTCAAAGTTCAGGTCTCCTCCTTTTGGAGAGAGACGGAGGATAAGAACCCTTTTTTCTTGTGCAAGAGGCCCCTTGCAGTTTGCAAATGTGTTGACAAAGGTCTAGTCTTTAGATAGGGGCCATGATCTCTTCTTAAGTATGTCATGGGGCCAGTGTAGGTCAAAGAAATGAAATTAAAAATAATAAATCTTTAGCTCTCAGATTATGAAATTTATTTTTTGCAAAGAATTCTACACCCTCAATCCCAATTAGCAGTGTTCAGCACATCCAAACTTCAGTTATCATTTGGGAGCACAGAATCTGTTACACATTTTGTAGCCATCACCTTGTATTTCAGACTTCAAAATAAGCTTACTCAAAACAAAAAAAGATTCCTAGTCTAATATAAATCAAAATCATATACATTCTTCCTAATGCCATAAAAAACTCTTCCCAGCTCTAAGCAGTTCTTGCGGGACAGAAAATTGTGATTCAGCATGTTGAGTGCTTTCAAACCAAAAATGTAAATGAGCACAGATTGATTACTGCGTAATTAGTATTGATAGAGGCTGGAGTTAAATCCAAAACATTGACATTATTTCTGACTGGCTAACTCTTTTGTTGGAAAAAGTTTCATATCAAGTGAAATTTCAATCTTGTGTGACCGAAAAAAGAGGTTTGAAATATCTGACTTTCCTGGAGAACAGAAATTCCCCCGTGCTCACCAGCCCTTCCCCAACCTGTGAAAACTGACACAAGAAGTTGTTTACGGAAAGAATTTACAGTCTGTTAATCTAGAAAAATGTTAACCTTGAAAAAGCAGCAGCATTCCACCGGTTTTCTTGGTAACTGTGTGCCCTGTTAGACCAGTCATACTCTGAAATGCATTTCATTTCTGGCGTGTCTTTGTCCAGAAGCTTCTGATGATACATACAAATGTAGTTCTCCTTTAATTTTGTAACTGTGGCTCTAATGCAAATAATTTCCCAGTGTAGAACTCTTGGAGGGCTTTGACATTTTAATGGTGTGGGGGGAGTTGCTGAAGCATTGCCATAAATTAGATACTTTCTAGGTGGCACTGAGAGGTTCTGGGTGCTGTCTGCCGCTATCTTTGTGCGTGGAAAGGCTCAGTGTCTTGCAGTTCTCACCTCCAAATTTCCGTGAAGCTGTTCATTAAAATATTTATCTGTTCCAAAGAAACGTCTCAGAGCCAAGCTTGAGAAGAGATGACATTTCAGCATGTTTGTTCGCAACTCATGAAATATATGTGTGCAGTTTTCTGTTTCTCACTAGTTTGGCTTTTATACCTAAATTAGAGCCAGGTGCGCAGCTCAAGCCTTGCTTGAACTTTGATGGTTTGCTGATCTCTTTGCTATAAGTGTGCAAAAGTAAGATGGTATAAATGGCTTGCCTTTTTCTTAAAACCCAAAAGGTCATTACAGTTTTAATACACTCAGGTGGTGCTTCAAAGAACTCTTTGTTATTTTACACAGCTAGTTCTAAGTAGATCTACACGATATTTCCAGTACCAGAACCTTAATTTAGCCCTTTATTCTTGTAAAACCTCATTTGTGTTAAAGCTTGAATGTAGTACATTGCTAAACCTGAATATTTTAGAACTTTTTTCTTTTAAACTTTAAAGTGTGTCTAAAAATAAACTGACATCTACTTTTTCAGTATCATTTAATATGCATAACAAACCCACTAACCTGCAAAAAAGAGGAGAGTTATGTTTTGAAGGAGATTCAATTTCCAAAAGAACAAAACAAAGTTTAAGCTTTGACAACAAGCTGGGGAACAAAAGAAACCCAAGTCGTGGAGGAAAAGTACCTAATCATCATGTCAGCTTGACATACTTGATTGTAGGATAGAACTTTCTTTTCAGTAATCTGTTTTGAAAGCCATGAAATAGTCGATAGCAAATGTTACTCTCTCAAGATGTGTGAACTCTCAAAAAAACCCCAATCACCATGGACCCGTTTTGCATGGTGTTGACCTGAATAAGGGGATAATGTGCTTAAGCAGCTTATTCATTCTTCAGTGCCTTTTGGAAAGAGAGCGGCTCCACAATGATTTGCCACTCAGGGCTCAGACGTGACCACTGTTCTTTTCACTTGCTGAATGTTTCATTCTTTTGTCTTCGCCCCGGGTTTCTCCATATGTTGTTCCAAACAAGACTATAAAGGAACTTTTGGGGGCTATTTCTTGTCGAACTGTAACGTTTGTGAAGCCGAATGCACTGAGCTGTAAAGGAATTTTGAACTCTGGGTATATAGCTGGCCAAGCTTTTAATCAGAGATGTGTCACTGAATTAATTGTCTCTGCTTGTGAGACTTCCCAGGCTGGAAGTTTAAGCATACCCAGAAATATTGCATTAATTGATTTAAGTATTCCAGGTTATATTTCAGCATCAAAGGTATGTGAATAAATTCATGCCTTCTAAACAGAGTTGTTTCAGAGTTCTGAATTTTAGTGTTATTTATAGATTTAAATGCTTGCAGGCATGCGAGATGCAAAAGTGTCAAAAGGAGTGTAAGATCCTATGTTTCAAGGCAAACCCATGGCTTGTTTAGCACTTTCCGAAAAGCATAATGCCCATTTGTCTTGAAGTTTCAGAGAATCACTCCCCAACTTAAGTTGGCTTCTTGAAGAAATCAGCATGACTCAGTCTGGCCCTGAACTGTTTTGGAAACATTATCAGAATTTAAAAAATAAAGGGGCCAAAGATATAGATAGATTGAGTGTGGGTTTTTTTATTATTATTATTTTTTCATTTTAAGCATCATTTTATAAAAAGGGAACACAGACATTGTTTAATAAAAAGCTTGTGGAAGTATGTTAAAAGAGCAGATCAGTTTAGTAAGAGTTATCGGTGTTTGAAAAAGGGTAAGTCACTTGACGCTGAGTTTGACCGTGGAGCATGTGGTATGCTTGCACAGGATATGGAGCAGCAGAAGCCTACTGGTGTGGAAAGCTGTGGCAATGGGATTTTAGAAATGGGTTTTCTCTTTCTGAGTCCTACCTTGATGTTCCTGACAGAGGCTCCTGCCACTTGGCAGTTCTGCTTTCCAACCTTGCATGCTCAGCCTGGTGGGAAGCACATGCATCTCCCACAGGGTTTCCAAACTTGTCTTGTTCTCACATTGCTAAACAGTTCATTTGCAATTTGTGTGAATTTAACTCCCAAAGAAATAAAATTAGCCCTGATTTGTCAGATTTTCCTGTGGCGATTTTAAATAACCAGGCAACCTCAAAAGGGAAATGAGAAAATAAGTCCATAAATAGTTCTTGAGTGCAAAGTTGGAAATAATTATATTAAAAAAGAAGAACCTACAAAAGGGAAAATTACTTTGGAAGAGATCTGACACCAAGCTCATGCCAGTTTTTTCTGCAGTATCTGGAATAGGTACTTGATTTTGATTTTGCTGCTGGAATACCTAGAATAATGTAAATACACAGGCGAATCTGCTACTTAAACATGAATACTACATAGAATTGGTGAAGGGAATTAATAAAATACAGTGTAATGACTTCACCTTCATTTATAAAGAAATTTTAATTTTGAGCTTTAGTCATTCTTCAGTTCAAACAGTTGCACTAACATCTGAAAGTCTGTAAGTAATGTATTGGAAATTGTTTTGAAATGGTGATGGATTGAGCAACAGCTATAGAAAAATAGTCTTTTTATCCTGTATACTTTTTTAAGCATTCATTATAGAAGTGGAGAGAAAAGTGAGGGACAGACAAAGATCTCTCGCTGTAGGTCTACATCAGAATACTCCCAGGGGAGGCAGAATATCACCATGGGTTTTCAGTATCACGCTGGTTCAAGACAGTCTTTAACAGGGGCTTGTGATCCAGAGGGGTTTTGCAGTTCTACAACACAGAAGAGCTATGAAGGGAATTTAGACACTTCTTTAAAATAAAGAAATCAGATTTCTGATTCCTAGCCTGAAGCAGGCTGAGCAAGCTCTCCAGCCTTTTTGCATCATGTTGAACATTGAAGGTGACATGGCCTGTATTTTTTTCTATATGGTGGTTTTCTAGTTAAAGTTGGTGGACACATTTCTGCAACCATGTTGACTTTAGCAAATTGGTTTTGGATGAAAAATGTTTGGTCAAGCTCTTGACCACTTCTGCAAGCTGTTTGGGCATGTGTGGGAGGATTGCACACTAGATACAACAGAGAAATTAGCTTATTCATTTTCAGAGGCCTGTGGAAAAAAATGTCAAACAGTGTCTTTATGTGAGAGTTCCTGGAAGAGCCAGTGAAAGTGTTGAGACTGGGGATTTACTGTAGCTGAAGTGAATTGTCAAAAGTGATTGCAAAACACTTTGAACATGTTTAGCAATTTGTATGTTATGGTTTAGAAATGCATCAGGTGAAACCAGGATCTTCTAGTAGTGAAGACAAGGAGTAATACAGGCTTGCCGTTTTTGTGGACCTAGGGAAAAGTCTGGATCTTAAATCTAGCAGAAGAAAAAGTAAAAGATTTAAGTGTAGACAAGTTCAGAAATCATGCCCAACCGATGGACCTGGGTATCTGAAATGGAGAATGCTGGAATATAAACTGATAATTTAAGAAGCTTGGAAAGAAAAGGTCAAAGGCTTGACATTTTTGGCATACTGAATTTTAAAAAGTAGCACGTTTTCTGAATATCAGGTCATCGACACAGTTGAAATGATGGACTCTGAGAGACAGTTGTGAAACATGATGATAAAAGCAAATAAAATGGCTTTTCAAAAATGTCAGAGCATTGTCAGAATGCAAAGGAAAAAGAGAAGAGGACCAACTGAAGCTTTAAAAGATACTTTTGAAACCTGATTTCCCAGAATAAAGTTTTCCTTTTTCACTGGGAAACAGTATACTTCCTTTGAGACTAGGGTATCCCTTTTCCTTGATACAAAATGGTGTTTCTTTAATCTCTTTGTTGTGTTTCTTAGGTCTTTATATAGAGGTGGATAAATGGGTATGTACTTCATATGCTTGGGTTAATCCTCAAACACTGTGTCGTTGTCCCCTTTTTATTAACTTTGAGTGTACTCATGTAACTTGCTCATGTAATAGTTCTAACTTTTTGTTTTTTAACAGATGTTGTTGAAAGATCCTTTGTATATTGGGCTGAGACACAAGAGAGTCAGAGGTCAAGCCTATGATGATCTTCTTGATGAATTCATGGAAGCTGTAACTTCAAGGTATGTGATGTATCTGTGCTATTCATTGGTGAATTCCACTGTGAACTTCATCTTTGGAGAAATAAAGGTCAGTAGCTTATGAAAGGATACAGAGCTGTTAGGTTACTGATCGTTTTTATTTTGAGCGTAGCATTTTGTAAGTTTATAACTATCTGAACTACATGCCTTTAATGTTGCAGTTCTATGAATTCACTGCATGACTGGTAAAACTCATCTTGAGATAAACTATTTTTTCAAACTTCGTCTTTGAGATTTGGATTCTATTTGCCTAGTAATTTTCTAAGCCTGGTACTGTGCCTACGTGATTTTCTCTTGTCTCTGTGATTTCATGTGTGAGATGTCAGTAGCCTGCAAGAAGCTATCAGACTTGGCAACTGCTGCCTCTGCCCCCACAGATACCACAACAAGACTTCATGTTTTGTTTTTAAATGTCATGGTATGGACCTGTACCAAGTCAGAGCTTTCTCTTGCCTCTTTACTTCCTATACAGAAAGTAGTTAAATTTATTATTGAACCATGATGCATAAAATAGTCTTCTTACATGTCAAATAACACATTTGCTCATATTTTCTGTGTTTGTTAAAATATTTGGAGTTCTAGCCCTGCTTTCAATGTACATACCTAAAATAACCCAAGTGCCAGCATCCTTAGCAGAATGTATTTTCTGCATCTGCTTCACAGAGCTGGGGCTGAGCTGTGGGACCTGAAAATACTTTCCAACTCCTGTCTTTGCTTGTGCCCCAGCTGCATTTTCATTGCATGTTGTGACCCTACCTGGACGTGCACAATCTCTGTTCTTCCTACCCTAGTTTCTGTGCAAAAGAGACTTGTACAGGCTGAAACACATACTTCTTTGTGGATTACTGTACACTTCCCTGTCAGCCCCGTTGGTTGATACCCCTTGTGCATAATCTTGCTATGGAAGTTGCTGATTTGGCTCCCCTACGATGTATTTACTCCTTTTCTGAGTATTCCCTTTCAGCTGAAATTGTTGCATTTTCACCTTCATAATAAAAGGTTTAGAGCATTAGAAACGCTTGATGGACTGTGTTTTGAGGATCTCTAACTTAATGCACTCCTTAACTCACCATTTCTTTAAAATGAACCACAGTTGTTCATACTGAAGGAAATAATCAGAGTCAAATAGATCATCTCAAGAATGTCTGAAGGTCTGGTTGACGTGTTTTTTTTTAATTTAAACATCTTTAAAACTATAATTTTGAGCAATTCCTGTTTGCTTGACCTTCTGAAAGATCACTTAGTTCTCAGCTAAATCTGTCGTGGTCTATAATGGTGCCGTTTCTTGCGTGTTTAAAGTGCAGCACTTACAAATTATATTTCAAACTTTATGTGGTTTGCAAAAGCAAACCAAAAGGATTGTTTTGGCTGTAGTGTGACACGTATATTGATTATGATACTCATTTGATAAGGTGAAGGGAAAAGTGATGGTAAGGCAAACTGAAGTCCATTTGCTCAGTAATTTCCTATGTTCCTAAATACAAGTTAGTGTTTGGCATGCTGCTGGCAGACTCTGCACTTGCAGCTGATTCTGGTGTGGTGGGTCTGACTGTTAAAGATGCAGGTCATGATTTGGTTTATTGTGTATTACTTTATCTTTCCAGCCATTGTGGTGTTCTAGGTATTATTATACTCTTGTTAAATGTTAGTTATCTTTTATTTGTGAAAGTTTATTTTCTGTTTTTTCCTCTTTTCACTTTTCTTAGCCTTCTGCTGGCTGTTGCACAGAGGGAGCATTAGCTTTATTTGTTTTAGATGCATGTTTAGTCAATTACATTTTAGGTTAGTCCTGTTTATTGTTAGTTATTGCCATAGTGGTCCAGAAGAGGCTTTCTTCTTTAGTGTTGTGTAATCAATTCTGACAGTTGGGGAATTTCTGAGGAAATCTGTTGTCATGTTTTCTGTACCATGGAGTATTCATCTCCAACAGATACATAACCACAGACATCATAAAGCACAAGGCTGTCGTGTATTTTTAATAAGCCAAATTTAAAGACAGGCTTTTAAGGTGATGACAAATATTTTCCAGTTGGAAAACTATGTGAAATACCTGTTTTAGATCTTTTTCAGCCTCATAATTTTCCAGAGAAGCCAAATGCTAATAGAAGTGAGAGCCAGGTTTCAGAGGGACTGCCTGGGAACAAACAAAAGCAGGCAAAAGCAGGCAGCTGTACAAAGCAACGCACTTTGTATGGGCTTTTCATTGGCTTCCATGGAATCTTTCCAGACGTGCACATCATCTTGATTGATTGATTGATAAAATTTGAAAATCTACATTTTTATAAGCTCAACATCATTTATAGCGTTTCATGTTGAAACGTCACTTTTACACAGTAAATGTCATGATGCATGATAAGGAAAATGCTTTATAAAAATGCATGTCATATGAGGGTATAGTTTCATCAACTACAACACTTTCCTCTTCTCAGCCTGCACTGTTATTCGGCCCCAAAAAGTTTTTCTGAAATGAAATTATTTATGAAAGAATCAGGATTTGAAGAAAACCCAAAACAACACAAGCCATCCATTACCGACAGATTTTTGTACAGCATCCGGTGTGCTATCATGGCAGAATGGAACTAGTACAAAGTGATTTTTCCCAGATGTGGGAAGGCAGAAGCATATGGAAAGTGTCTGGATTTATGCTGACATAAATCCAGTGAACAGCTTGTATTTATTTACATATGTATACATTTATCTGTTTATTTATTACCAGTGCCAGCAGCTGCTGAGGGCAGGTGTTATAATTTCTTTGGACATTACCAGGTGTTTCTTGCTTTTGTGTCAGTGCGGTCCTTTATGGGAACAGGAATATTCTAATGGAATTCTAATGGAAGGAATGTTTTATAACATGAGAAAAAAAATGGGCAGTTATCTTCATCACTGAAGAACGTAAATCAAGTAGAATTCAGAAACGTTTAAGTTTCTGCCCTATGAAGAAATAGGTCATAAAACATTTTATACAGAGAAGTAAATTTTTCCAAATGACAAGTTGCTCTTTAATATCTCTGTTTACAGAGGAAAGTCTGAGAGGAGGGATTGCTAAGCAAGACTTTGATAGATATGATCGATCCACCAAGGCTTTCTGTGTAACCAGAGGAAATAACTCTTTTTATTCCAGTTCATATCTCTTCCCTATTTGCTTGTGATGGTGCAAAGAGAAATGTATGAGTGGCAAAGAGGTATTCAAGTACAACAGTGAGGGGATTATGGAAATGCTTGAGGTGGAAAAATATGTAGAATGGAGATGGAACAAGAAATGAAAAGAGGGAGAGGGAAAACGCTCCTTTTTAATAACGAGGATTTGAATTTCCTTGTCTCATGCAAAAAGTAGACTTAAAGGGTCTGGAAATTTTTCCCTTACTTTGAAGGACACTTCATTTTCGCAAATCTGGTAAAGATAACTCCACCTTAAACTCCTCTCAAAAATGTCAAGAGTAGGGAAGAGCAGCATCCTACCAGTTTGCTTTCTGCTGCAGACCATCCCCAATGGAATGCGCAATACACTGTGGAGGGACAATACTAACCTGCACCTCTGTTTTTTTAAAAGATAGAAAACTTTTAGAAAATTCAAAGAACCTGGTATAATTCCCATTGGTTATTTCCTTGCCTGTGTACTGCAAGCCCAAAGAGTTTGGCTTGATTATTATGCTGAGTCCCATGGATTTGTGATGCATAGAAGCAACCCTATATCACTGAAATTATCTTTGTGTGTGTGTGATGCTGAGTTTTCAATTTCTCTTCAAGATGCAAATAAGAGTGGTGGACCCCCAAAAAATAATATAATGTAATTTATGTTCTCTTCTGTAATCATGTTTTAATTAAATCCTTCACCCACTCTTTTTATATGCTTAACTTTTCTCATGTTTGTGAACTATAAACCAAGCTGCTGACAATTGTAATTCAGTATGTTCTGTCCTAAATTACCATGATGTAGTCATTATTCCTTATTTGCCTGATTACATTATTCACAGATGTAGCAGAGTTTTATTTCACATCATGTGTTAGTTTTAAGCAGTGATTTATCGTAAATACGGTTTATCTAACTTTGAAAACAAGGATAAAAATAACATGTCCACAAAATAAAAATACACAAATATTTTAATAGATGCTTTCATTTAGTAGATTATATTAGAATATAATTCTATTTATGAATAACTTAATTCAAATGGCCCTTCTGGCAAGAAGTCAACATAAAAATTACTTATGCTATGCATCATTAAGGAAATGGTTGGACTGCACAATGGTTCTGACAGTATGTTCAAGCACAGACTGTGAGTATAAGAGCATTGGTGCCTCTGTCCTCTTTTGCACTATAGTGGTGCAAGACCGAGACTTCTGTCATGCCTATGCATTACCATATCAGAAAGTGTGCAGGAAGAAATACTGCTGCAACAACTCCCTCCTATGGCAGAGCTGGTGAAGATCTTTCTGTTTAGGGATCTTGTCCGTCAGTGGGACTTAGGCCCTTTGAGGTTAGTTTTTCAAGTCTGTGGCTAACTCTCCATCCACTGTTCAGTGAACATTACCTTCCTAGTGAAGATCACTGTGGATAGCAGGATAGGGGAAGGGTGGGTTCTTAGGCAGAAGGCCATATACAGCCTTGACAACAGGTACAGTTGCTGTTTGAACTTACCCTCAGTTCCGTCCTGTGCTTACATCTGAGGTTCAGTTCCAGTCATGGATGGGTTTGTGTTCTTCCTGAAACTGTTTGGTGCCAGGGGTTAGGCTTCTTTGCCAACCTAAGACTCCCAGGTGGACTTTACTTTTATAGTGACTGGCAGGGTAAAACTGCTCAGTAAGATCCTTAGCTTGTTTGCCTATGCAAAAAAGCCCTCAAAAAAACTCAAAAACGTTATGGTTTTAAAATAGGGACTATTGCTTTGGATATTGGAGAGTGTTATGAAAGAAGAAACCTCAAGCAATTTGCTAAGCAGGGTTTATTTTTATTCTAGTTCAGGCAGCTCTAATGGTTTGCCTGAGGAAAATCTTCAAATTTTGTCATTAGCTATTGTTGCTTGTAGCATTTCAGTGCTCAATAAATGATGCCACATCCAGGAAGTTTGTTAAGAAACCTTGAACCCTTCCCGAGAGTGTGGTACTTAGCGAGGTACCCTGCTTGTGGAATCACCATCACCTGCCTGTGTAGAGGAAAAAGGGAAGTAACTTTGCTATAGTGTGTTTTTTGAGATGGGATGCTTGTGCACACATTTGGTGCCCCTTCACTTGCCAAATCCAGGGGACTCTTGAGATGGATGAAAGAAGACTGGGTAGAAGGCATCTACTTCTGTATATTCCCTTAAGGTAGAGCAGGTTAATTAAATCACCCCCAGTGCAAATATCATTATAAACAATGTATCACAGAAAAAAAGAAAAACCCAATGTAAGTAATCTTTCTTTTGGTTATTTGGTGCCTAGTACCCCTCTTTTTCTCTTTCCTACTGGCTCATTTGGTGGTTAAATTGTATCTGATTGCTTGGTATGTGACAAATGTATGCTCTACAGACTTTTCAGACACAGTAAGTGGCATAAGGAAAAGTGAATCCATTAGTAAAGCAAAATCATAGCAGGATAGACAGAGCCTAATCACATCAAGTTTATTTGTAGAAAGAGTCCTATTGTTGTTTGTAATGTGAGACTTCAGAGAAATTCTTAGCAAAGATCAGCAGAGAAGCCTTGAGGAACTAAAACCTCATACATCCCTTAAAGAAAACAAAAAGTAATGAAATCCTCAACCACTGTACTGAGGGGGAAGGTTTGGTTTTGGTTTTGAGAGACAAGATAGAGTGGAATATTTTTTGTATTTTTAATATGCCTCTTATACCAGAACTGATTCTGGAGTGCAGAATTGGATGTATCCATGTTTTAATAATGCTCACTTATGTCCCAGACTTGCTACTGTCATTCAAAACTCAACAAGTGAAGAACATGCTGTTCTCAGGCTTTTTTTCTCTGGGCTATTTAAAGAACAGATTTTTCAGATGGAAAAGGCTTGGGTAATTACAGTTGCTTTCCTTCCTCTTTTATAGCTCCAGCAAATGATGGTCAGAATTCTCAACAAAAGTTAGCTGGTGCAACTGAATTGTAAATGGAGTGAATGTTGATTTATTTGAATAATTTGTGCAAGTGTAGTATTTTAGCAAGGTTTGTATTGTTCTTACAGAAGTATGGTAGTTTTCCAGGCTGTCAGAAGCCATTTCTGAATTTATTTTTTTTCCTTTGGAAACTCTAGTAAAGTAAAATATCAAATTTTTGGCTGAAGTTCACATCAGAATATACTAAGATCTCTGTCCCTCTTATTCTAGCTCTACCTCTCTCCCATTACAAGTCAAGAATGTTTTCTACTTAGATTTAACTCTCGGGCAAACTTTAATCCATTCTCAGTCTGGCTAATGTGATTTGGTACCTCAGTGCTTCATCCCTCCCTGGTCCTTTGCCCCTACCAGAGAGTAACACTTCATGCTTTATGCAGAGTATCCCACCCAAACTGCACTTGCTCCCATCTGAGATTCCTGATCCATGGCAGCGGATCAGCCCTGCCTATGGGTACCCCTGCTGTGGTTCACAGTCTGGATGTCAACAGCAGTGGGACTTTGGTAGTCTAAGATTAGCTAGTAAAATAAAGCCCTGATGTAGGAGAGCAGAAGGCAGCAGATACTGCTGACGCCAGAGTCAATGGTACCCTCCTGGACAGACCTGGATGTCCTAGCCTGCCCAAACAAATCCTGCCTTGCATGAGAGGGCCTGGACCAACTGAGGGCTATGGTCATCTGCCACCTCCAAAAGACTTATATCTCCCATTTTTGTGCACCCTATGAGGTGTATGTGCTAGTTAGAAGAAGGTTTTAACTTGGCTTGTTGGCCATTCTGGATAAATGACATAGATGAAACACTTGGTAGTCTGAATTTCCCGATCTTCTGCTTGAGTACAACTTTTAGAGTTGAATCTGTTTCTTACTGTCACAGAATAAGTATCACAGGGGGGAGAAGGAAATTTGGATATTGCAATCCTGCCTAAACTCCTGACACTGCAAATATTTTTCTCTATTGTGCTTCATAATAGAAAGATGTTTCAGGCAGTAACACAAAACATCAGTTTTGTGTCTAGAACAGTTCTTTTAAAGGAAACAGAAATTACCAGGTGAAATGCGAACTATGGAACACAAAATATTTAAGAAGGGGATGGTGGTGCCACTGTCTTTCAGTTAAGCTTAGTTAATCCGGTTCTTAGGAGGGTGCATGACTTTACCAGACCCAGAATATAAGAGCTTGATAGGACCATGCATTTGATAGGATCTAAAAGCCACCACCACCCGAGTGTCAGTTGTCTGGAGCAATGCAATTGTGGCATGTGTAGAGTGTAATTCCCTTATTTTATATCTGCTATGGATTATTATTGGTGTCTGATTGCATACAAATAATAAGCCATTAATATCATTGACATAACCTATTCATCATTTGGATATTGCTAACTTGTTTTGCCACTGGCTACTTTTAGTAATAAACCACAACTTTTATTTTCCATTGTTAACACATCACTCTTAAATTATTTGTCTGGATTAACCTAAAAATGTAATTAAGTCATATACCTGATAGAGAATTTGGAGCAAGTGTATGAGTGTGGTAGAGAGAAGTTATTAGAGGTGACTGGCAGATTAAATGCTGTGAGAAATTGCATCTTCAGAGTCTGTTCTTTTGGCCCCTGATTCAGAAGGGAAATGCTGGAAAACTGTTAATCAGCAGGCATCGTTTTGAAAATGCAATTTTTATATAATCTGGGCTATTTTTTTTTTTTTTTTTTTAAAGAACTTACACAGAGAGTGGGAATATATATTGTTCTTTGTTATTTTAAGATGATCACTTATCAGTTGCACCTGGGAAAGTTAAGTAACCGGCCAACATAGGTTCTGCCAGAAAGACTGTCTCACTTAGTTGTTCCCAATAGACAGTCTGTGATACTTTCTCTGTTCCTTTGCTGATTTTCTGAGTAAACCTGCATCTGCGTTGATGAAATAAATATAATCATGACCTGTTTGACATTAATGGTGGACAGCATCAATGACCCTAAAAGATTCAGATAATACAAAAGATGGAAAAAAAGTGTTGCAACACAGTAGATGTTTTGATGTGAAAGTCATCCACTATTTTACAAACCTCTAACATGGGTTAGGGAGCTGTAACTGGATACAAGGATATTTTTTACTAACATCTTGCATCCCAGCTTTATGGAGCAGGGTAAGAGACAGTGTTCTTGGGCATCAAGTACATGTCACCAAGGAACTTCATCCCATAGTAGTGTCTGCAGCAGGAGGTGACACTGAGTGGAACTTATTCTGTCCCCAAGTATATGGGCAGCCCCAGCTCAGCATAGGTCTTTCCCTTAGTTATTTCTGGCGTGAGATTCACACAAAGAGATGATAGTATCAATATCTCATGTTTTTCATATGGTATGCTTTTAGATTTCAGATGCTGCTCAGGTGTTTGTGTGTCACTTGTCTCTGATTGCACTTGTCTCTGATGCACTAATGTGTAGTGCGTATATGCTCATATCAAATATTTGTTTCAGTCAAAGGTGCACTTATTACCTTACCTATCATGGCTCACTGTTTGGTATGTAAAGATACTTGCAAATTGCTGTATAACTGTATTCTTATAGCGTTTTTCACTGCAGTTGTACCCTTTTTAAACAGAAGTTGTCATGAGAGGATAGATACATTACCATGGATCCTCAGTGGATATCCTAGAACTGAAGTAAATGACTTTATTTTTTTCATACCTAAATATCAAAAGTTTTTTCTTGTAAGCATTGTCACCACTGTATGAAAAATCCCTAGTGACATTAGATAAACAACTGCACTTCCAGATCAGACGAACCTCAGTATTCCCAGAATTTAATTATCCATGCTCCTTGAGATCATTGCAGGTCAGAGCTCTTGCTAGAATCAAGGGCTCACAAACAAGTTTTTGTACAGTCCTCTCAGGAAATTGCAATGGAAACTTCAGTGGCTTCCCTATCCATCCTAGAATCTGCAGTAGTAATCCATATGTGCTTACACAGCAATATAGCTGACTGAACAAGGGTGACATATGACGCTTCTGAAAATTAGGATACTTTGCTTTTGGTGGTTAACTGTGGATTTAAATGCTGACTTGTAAAATACAAGTATTTCACTGTATCCTGAGATTATGGCCATATTAGTCTTTCAGCTGTGCAAACCTTGTGAATATGAACTGTCTGGCAGAGATTTGAGACTAGAAACTAAAGCATGTCAGGTCTGAATCCTGGAGTTGTATACGTTATCAGTATCAGTAAGTATGATCCATTTAAAAATAATATAGAGTACCTCAAATGAAGTATCTTTTATGTCAAGAAAACCCTACTTACAGACTTTTTCAGTGTCTTTCAGTGTAATAAACATATCCTGTTCTGTTACTGCATTCTCCATCAGTCTGACCTATTTATAGTCCTTAAAGCTGTTTCAGAGTAAAATTTTTCCCCTTCTGTTTGTAGGAACTAGAACATTATATTAAATCAGAATTTGGTTTAGATGTCTTCTTGGGCACAATCCAGTTGCCTAAACACAGGGGTCTGGTGTCATAACCTATCTTGTCAGCTGCTGGTCCATGTACCTTAGTTGCCCCATGCATCTTCAGTCGTATCTGCCAACTCTGTGTGTGTGCTGTGGATACCCTTGAGTGTCTTGGGTGGCACTAGAATCCTGTGTTTGAGCATCTATATTAAGTCTCAATGTCTATCCGTATCTCTAGGTGCCTGAAGGCTTTCTAACACTGACTCTGAGTGACTGTCCTAGTCAATCAGAGGAAGGTTGCAAAGGAAGACTATAAAAAATAGAGGAGAACCCTAAATTTCCTTTGGAGGAGATTTCCACCTATACAAATATCCCTGACCAACCTCTCATATGGATATAGTTCTGGTAAAATGAGAGATCACATGCAGGTTTTGCACTTGACTTGTTTTAGGTGCTTGGAACTGCCTCTCTCCTAGTCCTGCAGTGTCTCTATAGCATTTTCATGCCAATAAGGTATACCGAGAGCTTGCTTAACTACAAGGATCTAAAGATTGCTGCTTTTAATTGCAAGATTGTATAACTGATTTATTGTACTGATTTGTTGTGTTTTTATTTAATCTGGAGGTAAGGAGAGAACATTTGGTATCTGCAGAATTTTTGACACTTTTTGGAAATTCCAGATGCACATCTGATTTCTGCATTAGCAATCACTGGTGTTTATATACTACTGTAAAAAATATTAGCCTGGAAATGGCTGAAAAATGCAATATGACACTTCAGACCCGGTCCATATGTAAATGTGGTCAACTGACACTTTGTTGACACCCACAGTGGTGCCAGTGCTAACAAAACTGAATAAATCATGTAATCTGTTTAGTTAATGTGTTTGTTTACAAAATCACTAAAGTTCTGTGTGGTTTTATAAGTGAGTTTGTTTGAATACCCAGATTTCTGAAGTTCCAAGGGATGCTCACTGTGTCCCCAGAAACAGGTAATAGTTATCTGGTAAGTCGTCTTTATATAACTGGGGGTGGATATGAGAGAGAAAAGGAGCACAGTTTGAGAAATAGGCTGGGTTTGAGTGGTTCAGAGATATTTTTCTCCTAATCCCTCACTCTTTTAGACCTTGCTAATAATTAGGGGCAAGAATTTCTACTGCTCTCACTGCATTGGCTCTTGCAGAAGGAAATTTTTTACTGTTTTATCTCCAGCACAGCATTGCTTTGATATTTCTCCTTCTAAAAATGGGATTCAACTTAGTACAAAACCAGAAAGTTATCTGTTTCAAACATTATACTTTGGAAGCTGCAAGAGAAGTATCACTTAATTGGCTGGCTTTATTTAAGAATTTGGTGGATTTTGCCATCAAAGTTAATCATTCATCTACTTGCTGGTCTGTAGCAAGCCTAAATGGCCACTGGAAAAAGATTGCTGGCAGGGTTTGCTGAAAATGAGCTATGCAGATTTTAATAAAAATGGAATTAAATACTGCTCGAAAAAGTTAAACCTTATTTCTGGACTCATAGAAGTTAATATTTCAGCAAATATTTAGTTAAATAATAGTATAAAATTAACTTTGTTACAATTGCTTTGTGATTAATTCCTAAACTGCTAAAAGTAAAATCCTTCTTTTTTGTTTCCCTGTTTTTAAAGACGTTAATGGAATAGATATTTGGAGTCATTGCTCCTGTTTGGGATAGAGTGCTGATCTAGAAAACATGCACAGAAGTTGTTTTTCCTTTTACAAAACATAGGAGTAGGAGCAAACTTGTGTCTGTTAGATAAATTGAAATATTGTAATGAAAGTTATTAATATCAAAAGAGCCTGCAAATTTGAAAGCATATTGAGAAAAAGTGCAGGAAAAAATAATGCTCTTTAATAAGTGATTAACTGCCAGGTATAATTAAATTTATATAGTATTAATTTTAGGTTTTGTATAAGCTTTGAAAATGTTTAACCAGCTTATTCTTTGCCTGGATGTCATCTGGGTCTGTGGGTCTGTACTTAAGGATAGAAAGCACTTGTAGTGCAAATCTCTGACTACAGTTCTCACACTAATCTTGTATCTCACATACATTAACAATCTATGAGGATCTTCAAATTTAACAATAATATTTAAGTCCACGTGCTTACATATACTTGGTCCTGCACTATTAAAATAATGTGGTGTTTGCCTGTGGTTTTGGGGTTTCTTTGTGGTTTTTTGTGGGTTTTTTTTTTCTGGGGGTGATGGGGGTTGTGTTGATTTGGGGGTTTTTTGTTATCTTCTTTCAGTAGATGCAGAATAGAATGCCTGCCTTGTTAGAAGTTTTGCATCTGTGAGCTCTGGAGTCATCTAAAAACCTATGGAGTCCATTTCTGTGGCTGGGTATAATGGTCCAGGCATTTAGAGATCTTTTTACAGTATCAAGTTTTTATTAAAAAAGCTTTGATTAATCATCTGAAAATTTGATTATGATGTGAGCATGTATTTTACTTCTGGAATACTGCATTTCTTCAGCTGTAGGACTGCAGAGATTCTAATGAATTTATGCTGGAAAAAGAAGTATCATTGATCCTTCACATTTATACCAGCTGATTTAAGAATGTCTTAACAGCTACAGAGAAGTGGTCTATTAAATTTGTTAATGATTCTAAATTTGTATGAAGAAAAGTGACTTTTCGGTGTAAGCCAGACTACACAGTCTTAGGGTTTGTTTCCTTTCTTTTGCCAGAGAAGTATAGAAGCTGTAAATTATATTTTCAGGAAAAGAGAATGGAGTGCAGCTGGTTTTGTATATTTTCCAAATCAGATTTCAGAATGGGAACCAGCTGCTCATCTGTTGCTCTTAGCCAAAATGCCAGCATATGCTGGTTGTTGCACGATGGCCATTTTAGAAATAATATACATGAGGAATATGAATATGGATTTGATCTCCATGTCAGATTCAGTTACAAAGTATCCTCACCTGGTTGCAGCACCATCTTCAAATGCTTCAGGCCCTATCCTAAAGACATTTTGAGTGACTTGTTTGAAAAAAGTCCAAAATAAAACTAAGGAGGGAATTGTGGTGTCCACTGGTCATTTTCCACAAGCTTTCCACCTGAATTAATCAGTGACTTGCAGCTGTGCTGTTCGATTGCATTAGCAGACACCACCATCTGCGCAGGAGGCTCCTGTGCGCTGATCTCTGGGCATAAGAACTGGTGTCACTTTGCTTTTGTCCCAGATGCCTTCTCCTTTGAGCTCTGTAGGCAGGTATGCTTTGATGCTGGTCTTTTGCGCAGGAAGGAAAACTGAGGTAGAGGTGTGCTATGTGGCTTTGTGGTTAATTCATTGGGAGTGTGGGATACATGTGTTTTAAATAAGACATGCCTTTTCAGCAGGCGTGCTGACAAGCAAATTAAGTGGACTGTTAGTAGGAATCAAACACAGGGCTGCAGTGAACAGCGCATTCGTTCTTAAGGCCTTTGGTTTAGACTTGGGGCCAAGTTTCTTTGGCCTCAGTGCAATTTTTGTGTTCGGTAAGTATCACAGGGTTTTGTAGAGCTATGTATTATTTCATATTTCTTTCCTGAGTATTAAACACAAACTTTAATAAACTGAGAGATTTTAAAAGGTAGATTTGGTCAATATGAAAACACACTGTAGCAATTTCTATTTCTAAAAATATATTAAATATTGTAGAGACGCTAGATTTTGTACTTGAAGTACAGGAAGAAATTGCCATTCCTTGTCCTGAAATTATATTCAACAATATTCCTATTACAGTGACTTTGTAACAAAAAAAGTCTTGTCGTGCTGTCCTTGGAGCTAATCCCTATATGCCAGAATTAAACTCATTCCTTCTGTAAACATTCAGCGTTGATGGAAAGCCTCTTCTTCCACAGGATGTGTTGTAGCCGTCCTTCTGCTTCTCTGGGCTTTTGTTATATTACAAAATACCAGATTAGTGGAGTTTATAATTCCATGTATTGGTATAAAAGCATGATACTTGGAAAACTTGAGAGTACAAGACAAGGAAATGGCTGTATTTCCTAGGACTCAAGTACCTGCACAACATAATTTTGTTTTAGAATTAGGTGCTAAAACAGGTTTTCCTACTCTGTGTTTGGGAGCAGGAGGTCAGATGGTTGGGAACAAGGAGCTAATATGCATTTTATGCTTTTAAGCAGTTCAAAAGGTTATTGGAGCTATAGTGTTTTCTCAGTTGAGGCTTGTTGGCAGCAGGTTTAGCTTAAGGAGCAGAGACAATGTCAAATAACCAATTCACAGAACATGGGACAAAACAGATTCTTGACAGAGAACATAGTCTGTGCTCCAAGGAAAACCACTAAACTAGTTTCAGCTTCAGTAAGTACTGCCACACTGTACTATATAACAGTTTCTGAATCTCATTTTTGTCACATTGCCTTCCTTCTTTGTGGAAATCCTACTGTGAAAATCACCTCAGTTACTCTTGTTGGCTGATAAATATAGCTATGTTGCTCACAGAGCTGGAGGTTTGAAGTAATGCTAGCATGCTACTCACTTGTCAGTTATAAGGCACAACAGTGCTATGAACTAACTTAGGTTTTGAGTGGTGCTGATGGTACTGTCACCAAAATCATATATTCAGTGAAATACTAATTTAATTTATTATCAGTACCAAAATAGACCTGGTTTAGATTGCTTTTATCATTGTGAAATGTTGTGCAGTTTATAGTAGTCATAAACTTAACTACCATCTGTGCTAGGGACACTTCATCTGATGCTTGGATTCAGGTAGTCCCTGTGGTTGAAGATGTTGCTTCAATATCACATTTACAGGAACCTGTGTTCCTTCATTTAACTAAGTTAATGTTGTTTTTTTTCTTATTTAGTTATTAGGTAATTAAGTTCAGGGTTCTGCTGCTCAGAAGTGTCACTTTGAGACTCTTAATGCAGGCATGACTGTCATATCCTCAGAAGGAAGGTGTAATAGGAGATGGTCCTCTGATGGGAAAAATCTGTTAGTTTGGGGGTCTTTTTTGTATGCTTTGCTTTTCTATGTGCAAGGACCACTGGTGCCTTACACTTTTTCTGCTTCTAAATGATAGCTGAGATTCCTGACTATAGGGGCCAATATGAGTAAGTGAAATACAGCACCAGTAAATGACTGCAGCTTCTATCACAGCAATGCTATGAATTAAGGATGTGGACGTCATCCAAAAAAAAAAAAAAAAAAAAAGTAAATTGCCAGATTTTGTGGATTCAAGCATTCCTGATGAAGCAGCTGACGGCAGAATGACCAGTTGCCCATTTTTTCCCCTAATATGGTATAGACCTTAGTTGGGTTTTGAATGTCATGGCACAATAATTTGTGGTCTGCTTGAATTTGTCCTTCCCTGGGGGGTTAGAAGCTCTTAAAGACAATAACCTTGTCTGGTGTGATGTGGCTTGGATGTTCTTTGCTTGAGATGACAGCATGCTACCTCACCGGTAAATGAGAAAATGAACCCTCATGTTGCCTGCAGCAGACTGTCTACTGCAGCTGGTTAGTGCAAAGTAGTCCAACTTTGCAGTCTGAGCAGTGCCTGAGCTTTAGATCAGTGTGGAAATCAGACCTAAAAGTTCTGAAATGCTTGCTTGCATGTAGTAAGTCTGCAACGTTTCATTGACTCACTCATTCCACATTTTTTGTCTGTTTATATTTCTGTTTTTGCTTACCTCCCATAGCTGCCTCCTACCAGTGGTATCGCATCCTGTTGCCTTTTTTTCCTGATTGTCTTTTGTAAGTTCCAACTCTGCTTCCTGCTTTATTGCCCAGTTCTGTCTGGAGAGATTTGTTCACTCCTAATTCTACCTGTGTTCTTACCCAGTTTTGTTCTTACCTATAATTATCTCTAATGCTTCTATGTCACAGCTGTTCCCTCCTTCATATCCTTCTGGATTGCTGATTTGTGATTGTGAATCTAAGGTTTTCTAAAAGTATTGATTTTGTCATTTAGTTACCTCATTTCATTATCTCCTAACTTACGTCGTCTCTGTGATGCTTTTGCTGGCTGTGGTATGTCTCGCAACCTTGGTTCCATGGCTGCCTCTGTCATAGGTCCCACCCTTTTAGTCTCTTAAGAAGGGATAAACAGATGATAAGCAACAACTACTACTCTCCAGCTTTTTCACTAAGTCCTTGCTAACACTGTCCCCACTAAAAATAAGAAAAAAAAATGGCATAACGTAACTAAATTGTGTTCATTCTTTCTCAAACTGATTTGCTTGTATATTCAGTCTCAGGAAGGGCACAGGATGGTTTCTTTTCTTTGGACCATTAGCCTTTGAAGGCAGAGAGTCTGTCTTCTGCCACCATCCTGCTGTGGTGGGGTAACAGTTCCTTTTGTCAGCCTCAAGATTGTAAATATTTAAATAGTTTTTATGACTGTTTTTATAGTTTACTGAACCATCTCAAACTTTGCTTCTTAAGTTTTGTCCCACATGGGATGTAAATGAAGTATTTAGTAACCTTGAGCAGTACTGAGGACTCAGCAAGACATTAGAGTCTTATTTTGTAGTGATTAATACATTGTCTGTAGGAAAGGAGACAGAGTTTCTTTCCACAAACATCTGTTTATGATTTAAACTCTGCAAAATATCCAAGAAAAGACTGTGTGGTGAATACTGACTTAGGACTTTTGCCACGTATTCTGCTGTCCCAAGGACTGTTCCTACACTACTATTAATTTTGCTGCTACCATTCCAAATCTGTCGTATGTAGTTTTAAAATATTTGTAGTCAAATACAGTACTACTAAACAAAACTAGAAAGTGAAAACTTTAATATATTGATATATAAAATTACTTGAACATTGATGCTGCAATAAAATTATGGTCAAAAGCATCTGGTCATTATCAGTGAGTTGTGCTGTAAATAGCTCAAGCACATTCAATGCTGCGAATGTGTTTGAGAAAGTCAGGTTTGCTCCACATGCCTTTTTTCTCTTTTTGTGTGTGTAGCTGCTCCTTTCCAGTGACAGAACTCACCTGTTTTCCATGTAATAACCATCTGGTCTCAATGCCTGGGATGCAGCCCCCTTTTCCACGGCTTGCTGGGTCTCTCCCAGTTAGGTCTGCTCTGGTCGAGTAATAACATACAGAATTAATGCGTTTAAAGGGGTCCAGGTAAACATTAAATTTTGTGCAGCTTTACTTTTGCACTAACAAGCTTCTTTCTATTTCCTAGCTGTCCTTTGGACAAAAGAAAAATACATTATGTCAGTGTTTAAGAAACTTTTGGACAATGCCTTTAATAATATGCCTTGATTTTTGGTCAGCACTGAGTTGGTCAGTTAGACTAGATGACCACTGTAGATCCCTTCCAACTGGTACTGTTTTCTATTCTGTGTGAGCTTTGGCTTTGTTGAGAGAAGTATGTATTTTTCACTTTGGATTTTGTAATATGGTGAGGAGTTCTCAATGTTAATCTAAGTATGGATTCTATAGTTCATAGTGTTACAGTTTTCAGACAGAAGGTATGGTCCAGGTAGTCCTGGTTAGGGTATATCCTGTACTTCTAGAAGAACAAGTTGTCTGTCTCTTGGCATGAAGATAAGGCTGTCCCCTATAGCAGCACTATTGGATTGATGTTTAAATTTATATCAAGCAAACACGGCAAGAATATCAGCAAAAATATGAGATTCCAGCATCTAAAACCACTTTGATCTATTAAGAAGTTATTTAAAGTACTTTGAAACTACTAAAAAAAGCAATAGAGATTTTATTGAACTAGAGCTTTAAAGCTGAGAGCTAATGAAGGTATTTTTGCAGGACAGAGTGAAAGATACAGCGTCACTCTTCCTCATGGGGAGGAAGTTCCTTTGGAGCTCAGGTCATGGCATTATTGCTCATGACTTCAGCAGTCTTCTTGAATTTTTGTTGGAGACTCAGGCCAAGCTTTGAAAATGTTTAGCTGCTGAGTACTCCAATTAAGACCCCATCTCTGGGCATGTTTGCCAAGTGCCTGCTAGCTTTCGTGATGCTTCTAGCCTCTGATGCTTGAAGGATAGAAAACATCATCTGGAAGTTGACAGATGGACATCCAGAGCTATTATTTAAAGGGATTGTCTGTGTGGGGATTGTTGGTCTTAATGCTATGCAGTAGCTTGTACTTCCTGGCCATTGTGGACTGACTTTGACTGCATAAGCTCTCTTCTCTGTGTTCAAATGTTGTAACTATTTTCACAGCGCTATCCATGCTCCCAACCAAGAACTTAATGGAGGAATCCCTAGAGACAGTCTCTTCTCACTCTTACGAGTTGTTGTCCCAGAAATGGTATAATATTTATGAATTTACAAAATGTTAATGTGGGTTTTTTGGGGTTTTTTTATTCCTTAATTGCTCAAGCAAACGGAAAGAAACTGAAACTATTTTGGACACATCTATACTTTAAATATTTAGAGGCGGGTGGGGACTTGATTATTTAGCTGAGTTTTGTCAAGATTTGAAGCACCAGCTGTCTACATTGAACATGAGGAAATGTCGACATTTTAAAAGGTACACGTGTATTTATAAGTATGAATTTATAAAACAAAAATAATTCCAGACCTATAACATTGGCTGTAGTCCTAGTTAAAAATAATAGTACTGGAGATACTGAGTGGAATCTCATGGCATTAAAACTGTTTTACCAGATCATTGCTAGATGCTTTTCTTATTTAGTAGACTTTAAACATTTCCAAGAGCTCATTATTGCCATCTCTAGGGAAGAGACTTTGCAGTCAACTACAGTTATTGTACATCTTTCATGGCTTTCTTGAGGGAAGTAGGGGGAGGGAAGCAGTGTAAGGGATATGTGTCTCCTGACCAAAAATCCAGTCCCAGTGTCAGTGACTTTTGAGCATTTGGATCAGAAACTGAATAAATTCAACAGAAAGAAACCCTGACTACAGTAGCTAAGGGCTTGGTCTAGCTCCCTAAATCATATAGGGGAGAGGTGTAGAATAAGGGGAGGCTTTCTTCTGTGAGTTGTCAAATTGTGAGTTTACAGAACTAATCTCGGTTCACCATCTGATCCTAATTTTCAGCTGGGTTCAGTCTATCATTGCCTGTCAGAGCCCAAAGAAAAATGAAAACAAAAAGAAATTGGCTGGGTTCTGTGTAAGAGGAAATTTTCCTGAATTCAGGCGGAGTTTCCTCCAGAATCCTCAGGGGCGATGTTCAACAGTGGTGCAGTCCCCTACCGACAGCGGTCTCCATGGTGGGCGGTTGTTCTTTCACCAAGTGGTTGGGGTCAGATGGCAGTTTTCCCCAAAGTCATGTAAAATACATTTTGCAGTTTATAATTTTCATTAATATAAATCACATAAATAATAATTTTTGTTGATTATTACGGCTCAAAAAAATAAGTTATGAAAATACAAGCTGCTTCAATAGTAGGATAGATGGACACTTTCATATTCCTAATCATTTGCTACTATATGACCTTCCTTTTTAATCTATTAAGCGTAACATTGCAACTGTAAGCAAATAGCTTCAAAGCATAACACTTATTCTCTCTTGTACCGTACTTATTTTTTAGTCAGCCTCTTTTTTTGTAGCTTCTTGAAGTAGAAGCAATGGTCTTTTCATTACCTTTTGCATTGCTTGAACATATGATTAAATATGATACGTGGTTCTGAAACAGTTTTGGTTTTGGTAGAGACATTTGCTGTTTACTTTCTACTTACTTTTTTTTATTCTTATTTTAATGTACAGATTCTTCCAGTATGACAAATTTCTCGATGAAATTATTCTGTCCCTTTTTATGTTTTCAGCTACTAAAGTCTACCAGCAAATAAAAATATTAATCAAACCAAGTTTTAGCTCTGTCTTGAATTCACAAAGATACGTAATTTGGAGACTTAGGGACCAAGTTGAAATATAGATGCCAAGCTGTAAGCTGTCTTGTGTACGAAAAAAGTTATCAGTAAGCAATTTTTCATTGAGGGCATCTGTCTGAGCTACTTCGACAGTTTACATAACAGCAACAGCATTTGATAGCATAATTCTGAATATATTCAGTATGTTATTGATCATATGCATCCACGTGGATTTTGGGGGCCATCTCAGATGCCACAGTGAATGCTTGACATGCACATTTGAATATCTGTCTGATACTGTACAAGTTGGAAGCATTATTTAATCTTCTAAATCACATTTCTTCATAAGACTTCATCCCATGTAAACATTTCTTCCTAGAATGGTAATATGTGCATATGTGCATTTGCTTCTCTGTGACTGGAAGAAAAATTATTGTAGCATCTTCTTTTTGCTTACTCGTGCATTTCTGAAAAAAATAAGTATTTTGAGAGTTATCTAGTGTTACTGCTAAAGATGGAGAAGAATGAGCAGGTTCACTCATTTACAGGCACCCATCAGGGTGCTGGGTCTCACAGTGCTTTTGTGGGTGTTCTGTGCTTGCTGTCATCCCAGCATGTAATGGTTTGGTAGCCTTTAAAAAGGTCACATATATTAGCTGAGTGACAGGGAAAATAGCTTTCAGACAGCTAGTTGAGAAAAATAGATTTTATTATAGAATAAGCGTAATTTACCTTTGGTTACTTTTTTAGACTGTGTAATCTAATACCATGAATACGTTGTCAGACCTCTTTCAGAAAACTCAGTCATAGGAAGCGCACGGACAATTCAGTTGTTTTGCTTTATGTTCGGTAATGATAATTGTTAGTATGCTAGAAAAGCTCAAGCTGAACTTGTTTATTCTCAGGAAGGCACTATGGAAAGAAAAAAATCCTTTGATTTTATTTATTATGGGCTTGATTACATGGTGTAGACAATTGCACAGGAGTAGAATGCCATATTTTTCCCACATCCACATATGTTTTCCTGCAAAACCTATTAAATACAATTTTCTTACCCCAGAAGTTAAGTTTCTGTCTGGCTTGAGGTGACAGGGTGGTTCATCTATGCAAGCAAGATGCTTTGATTTCTTTTGTGATTTAAGATGCTGCTTTTTGGGTTGCAAGGTGGCCTTGGGCATCAGGAGAATCCAACTCTATAGTTTTGTGAGTGAGTAAATGTAAAGAGGAGTAAACTGTATTAACTGGCATTCTTAAACTCTTCCAATATGACCAATCTGAGTAGGTGCTACACTGTTCTGCATATAAGGCACTCAAATAATGAGTACTCAAATAGACTGAGTAATTCTAATTATGAATGTGAACATTTTCGTACTGACCAGGACAACAAAGACCAGAAGTCAGATTGCTGGCTAGTGAAAGCAAGTATTAACTAATCTTAAAAGGCATATGGATCTCTAATCAATGCATCCTGAACAGGTGACTTAAACTTACTGAAGTAACTAAGATGTATTTTTTAGGCAAGAGTACAGCTATTAAAACAATAAAGTCATTGGAATACATATGGATTAATAACTTTGAGTGATTAGACCTAGAATTTACCTCTAATTACAAGAAATTACAATTAATTACAAATAAATACAAGACATTTTTTCTCTTCACACACCAAAGTAAGAGAATCTGGAATGAGTGTAAATTTCTTTCCTTGTAAATGATTTTCCCCAGAAAGGTGTGCCTGTGTCTAGTTTCAGAAATACCGTGCATCTTCAACAGTGATTGAATCCCGTAAGAATTCCAGCAGCTCAACTCTGAAGAACCAATTTACCAAGTCCAATCAAATATATATATAGCTTTGTTAGATTAATATTCAGAAATCCAAGAAATAAGTTAGTTATAGGCAAAAAAAAGGCAAATAATGTAGACAGAAATAAAATTAAAACAAAATCAAAATATTCATGTTAACCATTTGGTACATCACACTTTCTCAGTACACTGAAGTTGGTATCTGAGCCAGCTAATTTGAAGTGCCCATATATTCTGCAAAGTTTATATGCTGCAGTCATATCCAAGGATTCTAGTGTAGGTGTATTGTTAGTTTCTAAACAGCCTGAAATAAAGGCAGAGAAAAACTGCATCTCATTAATGTACTGCCTCTGTAATCTGAAATAACATGTTAAACATTAATTTCTTACTTGACTCTGTGCCAGAAATTGGGAGACCATTTGGTATGCATCCGAAGTTCCCAGAGGAAGGCCTAAATAATACTGTGGAAAGGCTAGATAGCACTGGGCTTAGCAGAGGATGATAAACAGTTCTGAGGAGTGTGCAGCCACTTCCTTTTCTCACCTAGTCCCCAATTATAAGAGCTATAATTTTAAATATTACTCTTTTGAGATCACTGATATAATCCCCAGAATCTTAAATATTTGAGGAGACCATGAGGAGGAGCCATCTAGAACTTCTAACCACCTGTTTCAGATGTTAAAATAGATTTAGAACACTTCTGGGACCTTCATTTAATCTCCAATTAACCTTTTTTCCAGTCATTGTTACTAAATATTTGAATATAAGTTTACCAGGGAGACATTTTTTGGACTGAAAAGTCTGAACTTGCTTCAAAGGCAACTTTAAAAAAAGCTAAATTCATGATGGTGAAATGCAACAATACCCACTAGCACAGGCTGCAGTAATATGTCCAGTGTAGGTCAGCTAAAAGCAATGCCAGTTTTTAAATGTCAAATACAATGTTCATACACCTTCTCTGCAGGGACTTTAGAAAGCTGTTTCTGCAATGAAAGCAAGAGGAGCTATATCTTCTTTATGATGACTTCTGGAGAAAACATTACTCTTATAAATATGCCATTTTATTGAGCTTGAGTATTCCACTTCTGTGGTAAAGTTTATAAACATTCCTCCAATTTTTCCCAAGCACAAATGCAATTAAGGGTGATTTTGAACTTAATATGTGAAGTCTTGACTTTGTTGAAATATAAATAGTGGTGGCAACCTTTTTAGTATCAGAGAGGCGTGAAAATGGGTTTTAATAGTCTTTGAAGGTTTATTCTCTATGGAGCTTTGAACATTGTGATGTATATAAACCATGTTACTAAAGTTGTAGAAAAAATAGTTGATAGTAATAAAATATGAGTTTCCCTTAAATTCTGTCTAATATTTTGAAACAGTTAATTATATGATTACTTCATAGAAGTATTTTCACAGTTTTGTTTTCTTTCCTACCTTTAAACACATAATACTGAATTTCATCCGTACAAAGTTTTGTTTGCGATGGACTTCTGACCTCATTTTCCATGGTCATTGGTGCAAGAATGTTGGGGTTTTTCCCCTTGTGGACTCCTTTCCTGGTCCAGAATAACTGGAGTTGTCCATCACATATGAAATTGGAGAGCAACCAAGAGGTTGCAACCTGGTTTTGTAATGTTGATGTGATTGGTCAGAGCACCACATGTACTAAAGGAGATGCAAACTGTTTTATATTTAGGTAGGAAGTGCTCCAGTTCTAGGCCAACCATTACAAGTCTAGGAGAATTTTTCTTAAAGACAGCTATGTAAAGCCTGTGGAGCCTTTCTGAACCTTCACGAATATCCATGCTCTTTTGAAAGATAATGATTTTACTTTAGCGTGCCGGTGCCAACCTCTGCAGATTAAATGTATATTCACTAACTTGGGTCGCTGCTTCACTTGCAGAGCTGATTGGCAAAGTTTTTTATTAAGACTGAATGGTAATCTTATGGCATGATTCAAAAGTGCCTGATGCATTTATCTCTAGAGGATCTCTGATCCTCTTAGAATAATGCATGGTATGGACGCTATAATCCAGATTCTTACTGCCCTGGAAAGGGCAGAAAAAAGGAAGAATGCTGTCTGAGGAATGGCAGCTCACTAATCCCATGTACTAAAGAGTTTGGCTGATCACATACTTAAATTCATTTTTATGACGTTTTTTGGTTTGAGGTATCTTCTATGTGATGCGCACTGCTAGTGTTACCTATCTTTATTGCTTTTTAATTTCTGATGAATAGCACTGAGCTGGAAAATCAAATTGGACTATCAGTGCTACTTAAACAGAAGCCACCCAGCTTCTCCCAGGGAAGGAACAGCACGCTCCATCTCACTAGGGTGTGTAAGGTAAATGTGATGTTTTTCCCTGGGCATAGTTCTTCTCTGTGCTTTTATTAGAAAAGATTTCGAATCACATAGAGTCTTGAGCAATCTCCCTTGTAAATTACGGTAATTTCTGGCCTTCGTGATACACATTTGGGTTCCTTCCAGGTGGTCCAAATGCTGCTGCCAAACTCTTCTTCCTCTCTGGTGCTTTCTTTAGATAATGTCCTTATTTGATGCACACTGCTTTACTGCACCAAAATAGTTTTGTTTTTTCATGGTTCTACACAGCTTTATTGCTACCTCTGTTTCATCTCTGCTTTAGTTACACAGCTCTGCTACCCACCGCATCATTGGTTTGGGTTTGTTTTGGGTATTTTTCCCCATTTTTTTATTAGGAGGATTTTTTGTCATCTTTAATGTGGAATGCTTTTCCATTACATCAGCAGCGCAACTTTTTTTTGCTTCCTTTGGATTTCTGTTCAAAACCTACCTTTTTTAAGTCCTTTCAAACATCCTGTAAATTGCTGAGTGTGTCAACATAATTGAATGTTTGGAGTTGTATGTTATTTAAGCATTCTTCTAACTATATTCAGTGTATTGCAAGTTTATGAAGCCAGAAAACATTTTTGTAAACTAGTTCAACCTTCTGCATAAAATGGGCCATTTGGTTAGGATCAAATTGTTTTTGATGTTCAGAAATGGTCAGAGTATTATAGCACTGATTATGCTACGCCAATTATAAAGGTGAGAGTATGCCATCTGTATTTGATAATCCCTTGTCTGTACAGCCATTATGCATGTTAACCTTTTTGGCTGTGATATTTGCTGAGCAGTGGTAAATATCCATTACCTTTAGCTTTCTTTGAAATACCTCTTTCGAGTTCTTCACTTTTGGTCTTTGCTTTGTAAATTTGCATTTGGCCATATTGAAATAACTATATATTGCCCAGCTTACAAGATAGCACTCTATCTCATGATTTATGACAATCAGTCTTTGTGTCATGTGTAAACTTTATTAGCAATGATTTTATTTTTTCCCCATGTTTTTGTTACTATAAATATTTAGTAACATTGTGCCTTTGGATTAATTCCTGTAGGGTTCATCAGAGGGATAAATGCTGCTTTCTCTTTCTTTTTCTTCCTCCGTATCTCTTTTATATTCACTTGCCCCTGGACATGTCTTCCCATAATATTTATATTGTATGTAATGAGGAACAGAGATTTAGTTGTATAGTTTAATTGTCTGAATGATGTTAAGAATGCAAATAATGTGGAATGGAAAGAGATCAAATGCTTAAGATGTATTGCAGAAAAACATCCCATGTAGATGGTCTTGGAAAAGAGTCAAAAGAGAAAATGGAATTTGGATGTCCTTTGGGCCTGTATCTGACACAAGATTTAGACCACAGAAGAGTTGTGGCACACTGATCTAGTGTTTTGCAGAGTACTGCCGTCCCAAAAGACATGAGATTAACTTCAGGCAATTGTAAATGCCAAGGTTATTTCTTCATATGTAAAATACTTCTGACCAGGATGGTGGCAGAACCTTCATCATTACAGCATGACTATGAATGAGTTTGAAAATTGCATAAGCTAATTTCAGACTTTGTCTGGGAAGGCCTTTTATAATGCAGTGCTGAGCATAAAGCACATGAACTATCTGGATATCAACATAACACATGGTCCATGCTTCTTTCTTTCTCTTTCGAGTCAGAGTGGAATGAAGAGTTCCCTTCAATAGGTCATATTCCCTCTCTCTTTAAGAAAACCTCTAGGGTTCACTGCGCTCAAGGGCATACAATTTACTGATTTTTCTTAGGAAGCTGTGAGTCCCAGGTTTCTGGGCTCTAGTATTTGATATGGATGACCTGCATATTGGGGAAGCTGGCAAGCACAGACATGGAGATTTTGCTGTTTTCCTGAAATTTGGTCCTTCAGCATCTCCTCTAAGTGTGATGACTAGAAGCTGAGGTTCCTCTTTGTCGTAAGGCTCTGAGAGTTTAGTCTGTTAAGCAGGCATCCTATAGACTGGCTTTGGAAGTAAAGTGCATCACAGAGACTAGACTGCCATATTTCTGTCCAAAATACAGAAGTCCATACTGTCCCAGCTAGCATCTGAAGATACTGCTGATTTTCTCTCCTGCGTACTGTTGCAAGGGCATTCATTCCACAGTGCCTAAGACTTACGGAATGCACCCCAGGCCTAAGATGCAATTCTGCTTCAGGGTGCTTAAGATAAGATGTGACACTTCCTTTCAGCCCTTGTCTATCTGACTGAAATGTCACTTAGATCTCAACCTATGCATTTACTCATCTAGGAAAATTATTCCATATGCCTGAGCCTCTTTTCATGAGTTGGCAGTAATGGGTTCGACTGAAGGGATTCCAAATTAATTTTGAGCTTTTTCTACTTCCCCAGTTTTGGCATGACTGCATGCTAAAAACAGTTTCTAGCATAAACTATTGTTGCTAGAATATATTGGCTACCAGTGGCTGGGGTGAGACATATTACAGCATTCAGTGCTCGCTGGAGCACTGAAGTACCAGCTCTCTTTCCTGGATGTTTGAGATAGATTTCTGTTACATGATTAACTTCCCTCCAAAAAAAAAAAAATGGTTAAGCAAAATAATAATTGGAGGAATACACTGTGCTGTCCAGTTAGGACCGTGGAATAATCTTCATCTAAGTGGATGGCGAGTGTTAACACTATGAGCTATTTCAGAAAAAAGCAACACTGATGTGTCCAAGGTAGACTGCAAATTTTAATGTTATTAACTGTAGAAACTTACAATCAGTAATTGTAAAACCTACAAAAATAGTCTCTTGCAACTACTTTACCTGAGTCCTCAGGAAATATGAGGAGAGACGTAAAGAGCCAGTTTCTTTACCATCAAGCACCATGAGAGTGTGTAGTCCCCGATGGCTTCTCAAATATCCTTACTGAAGTCCCAGAATCTTGTCTGATCCTGGCAATTCTCCACTGAAGTTGATCCTGGACTAAATGTAATAAAGGTGAATCTTCTCTACATAGTGGAATAATAGCTTCATTGTGAAGTACAGGGGTTTCCAGTTTGAGATTTCATACATAATTGAGATTATAGTGGAAAGGCAGTATAGCATGCCATGTTCACTGTTGAACCACTGTGGAAGAAGAAAGTCTGTTCTTCAGATCCGACCCTGTGACATGTCAGGTACCTCCAACTTTAGGCATCTAAAAGCATGCAACTCCTCACAGTTAGTGTGGTGTAGAGAGGCACCAAAGCTGTAATCCAGAAAGGGGAAACCTTAAGAATGGTTCAGAAATGTACTTGTTCTTATATGTATACAGAAGAAACTCCGTTTCCCCCCCATTTCAATTGATGTTGGATAAAGACTGTCATCAAGTTTAGACATAATGGAGTTACGGATTTTGTGTACAATAAAGGGTTTCCTTCATAATTACTGTATGCATCACCTAAATCTACTTCTAAAGACATTAAAAGTGGAAGAGTTTGGCATTTGAAAAGCTGGCCAAATACTATCCTATCCTCATTTTCATTAACTCTCATTACTCATGTATAAATTTTCACACTGCAAAATGTGTCTTGCCTAATTGAATAAGAAATAAGTCTTTGTACTATGTCAAATGATTAATCACGACACTAATCATATGATTAGTTAGATTTTTATCATCTGTATTCACCTGGAGTGCTGAATCCAGTTTTGGCTTACCCAGTACAGGAGAGACATACTGGAGAGTAACTAGTGAAGGGCCACTAAGATGACGGACTAGAGCACCTCTCCTGTGAGGAGAGACTAATTGCTCAGGCTGTTTATCCTGGAGAACAGCAGCTCAGAGAGATCTAATCAGTGTGTAGAAATATTGGAAGGGTTTGTGTAAAGAAGAAGGAGACAGGCTGTTTATAAGTGGTGCCCAGTGGCAGAACAAGAGACATAATCATTGTGCTTGAATGTAAGAGAAGTTTAAGCTTAAGAAAAAACTTCTTACTGTGAGGGTGACTGAGCGTTGGCACAGGTTGCCTAGAGAGATTGTGGAGTCTCCATCCCTGAAATATCCCAAAGCCATCTGGACGTGATCCTGCATAGCCTGTTTTAGCTGACCCTGCTTGAGCAGGAGGGTGGAGGAGATGAACTCCTGAGGTGCCTGCCAGCCTCCGCCATTCTGTGATTCTGTGAAACTCCATTGTAATGTTCAAGTCCAACAGCATGCTGTCCAAATAACGCTTTGAAAATAGTAAGCCCCTTCTTCCTGAAATTCTACCTTCTCCATTTCTTTGGTCTAGCCTCCAGTATGCTTTCTTTTCCACAAGTGTAGTTTGTGTTGCAGGTACCAAAGATATTTTGCTGCCTTAAAAACACCATCAGGACGTTGTGGAGGGAGAGGTGTGTTTCATAAATGATCAAACTGTACAAACATTATGGAGTGTATTGGATCTGTTAGAAATAATTTAAGTATTCCTGACACCACTTCCTTTGACATTTCTGGAAGGTCATTACATTACTTCTTTGCCTTTTAACAATCAAGGTGAAGGCTGTCAGTGGTGGAAGTGAGATTTCCATCTGTTCATTATACCTTAAGTAGCAGGGGAAAATAGCAGATGTGTTGCCCCAGGCTTTGTACTAATTTGGCTATCCAACTGAATCTTTTATTTTAGGGAAAATATCTATAAACGCTTACAAATATAATGAAATATGTAAGCAAATACAGGCTTACAGGCTTGTTTTAAGCTCCTAAAGCCACTTAGCAATCTTTAGAATCTTCAGAATCTGGCGCAAGATGCAATATCTTTTCCAGAAAGGCATTGTATTTGCTGTAAATCACTCAGGCCTGATTCAGTAAGGCATCAAAGCAGGCATTTAAGTCAAAGCAAAGGAATAATCCTGTTGACCCAAGCTGGAATTCTCATGTGTTTAAGTAAATACCTTAATAAATTAGCCTTTATTGAAGTACTATTTTTAAATGCTATTAGATACATTAAATAAATGTGATAGAAATATATGATGAAACTTTCTGGTGTAGAATTATCAGCCAAGGATCTATTTTTATTTCTCTTGCTGGAATGCAAACCCTCTCCCCTTTTTGGAAAATGGGGAAAATTAGTGTCTGGGCAGTGAATATATGAAGGTTCCTTCTCAAGAAAATAAGATGCAGCTTGTATAACCAAAATGCCACCTTAAAATACATACAGTCAATGCAAATCTTATTTGTGCAGCCAAATTGGAACCTTCACGTTTTCCAAGTGCAGCTCTCATTTTAATACTTTTGTATTGTCTGAGAACTTGTCCAGAGAAACATTTCATGTCCAGATTTAGGCACCCAGGCTTCTCAGAATAGGTGGTTCCACTAATCACAGTAATTATGAATAGTGATATATTTATCACTATTTTTATATATATATCTAATGTAATATCTTTCCTGTGACAGCCTTACGCTGTTGTTGATTGTTGTTCAAGTGCTGCTGTACTCACTACTTTTTGATAACATTTGTCAAATTTTAAAGCATTTAAAATCTTACTTATAAAGTGTGCAGGTGTGTGCCAGCACAGGGAAAACCTCAGAACTGTGGCTTTTAGATGCTTTTCTTGGCAGTGCCGATCTAAAACACACACTAATAACCACTGGCTTTTAAACAAATGCTTAAAGACTGCAGTCGCAAGGTGACCAGAAAGCACCCATTTGAAACCAGATTCAAATAATTTAAAATGTGTGGAGTGATTTGTCATGCAGTGTCATGTATTTTATACACTCTTTTTTTTTTTTTTTTAATATATATAATGACAGGGTTTTTTTGCTTTAGTATAAAGCTATTTAATTAAAATAAAAATTAAGCTTGAAGGGCTTACTGGGGATCTATATGTATTTTGGGAGGGCAAGATGTGACACAGCTACAGCTGAAGATTCATGAGGAATAAAGCTGCTCACTATTTACAGCTGAGATAGATTTCTTTCTTGACTCTCTGTTTTTCTGATTTAGCCAGCTCAGACACTTGACCAATCCATCTGTTCAGTACCCTTCCTTCCCTTAGCCAAAGTGTCACAGTGCCAAGTCTCTAAAGAAGAACTGAGGAGGCTGAAAAGAAAAACCCAAATATCTCAGATCATCTGTCTCAAATCTGCACTCATCTCTTTTAAGAGAATGTAAAACTGACGGTAATTTGAGATTGTTCTTTGGTCTAAGTCACAGTTAAAGCAGCTAAGCGGTAACACTGGAAAAAGCAGTCAAATAGCTAGGAGAGGTAGAATGACATTTTCAGGCTCCAGGAGTTTTACTTTCCACTTAGGTGGGGTCAGGATCAGGTAGCAAGTGAGCCAATAGAAATTCATGAGAAAACATCACAGTAATTCAGTTTGCTGTTCAGGTCGAATCCATGTGGAATGTTTTGGGGTTTTTGTTGTTTGTTGTGTTTTTTTAATGCGGAAAACTAAAAAATCGCAGTATAGTTTTCTATCTCCTCAGATTTAACCTGAAGCATCAGCCAAGGCTGCATGCCTCTGTGTTTGTGCAAGTTTGCATAGTATGCTTTTTCAAGGCAGTGATCTAGTCTGCTGGGGCTGATGTTTGTCAAGAACTGAGTGCAAGAGTTTGGCTCATGATTTTGTGAAATATTAAGAATATAATTTATTTTATAACGTGCATTATACTGTATCTCAGCACTGTGTCATCCAGCCACCTTCCTTGCGAGGAGACTGTTTCACAGTGGAGAGAGGGAAACTTGGTGCAGTCCACCACAGGAATTTGACAACACTCAGTGCAAGATCTTATGGGAGTGAGAGGTGGTTTTATTTATGAAATCTCTAAACAAGTTCATTTTATTCAGTCAGTAGCACACCGTGTACTCAAAGCATCAGGATGTATGTGTTCACATGGTCTGGCCAGGATTGCTCATGTGCGACACTGAAGACAAAAAGGGCCTGGCTGTCAAGTCCTCAGTGTTTTTTCTGGGCTTATGGTGATGAGTGGTGGCAAACTTGATTTTATATGGGTCTTTGAAAGCAAGCTGATATAAAAATAAGTTAAGAAAGAAAACCAGACCATCTTTTTTCTGTTAGTAATTGTTTATGTTAATGTACCACAAAAGCTTTCAATTATATTATCTTTTTGCATAAGAGAAGTCATTTATGTAAATAGGGCCTCATTGTGGACGGAGAATCTGGTTTTGCTTCTCTGCTAACAGGCAATGACTTCAGGACCACCAGCTACAAGACCCTCCTAATTCAGAACTGCCCTGCTATTCCCAAGGTGTGTGAAGTCCACGCATGGAGCAGTTCTGCTGGCTGGCAGAAAAAAGAGGGGAAATTATGAGCCAACTCCAGCCTGTTGTCCTCATAACTCCTGGGATAGAAGGGCCATGGAGATGATCACCAAACCTATTCTGGAGAGGGAAGGAGCAAGCAGAGGAGTGTTAGAAGCACTGGTACAAAGCAGGGCTGCACTGCAGGCACTGTAGCACTGTGGTTGTGCCGGGGAATAGTAACGTGGAAAGTTTTTGTAGAATTATATTTCCTTAAGGAGAACGTGAATGAAACAAGGGTCTGATGCTGGTACTAGGGAGGGTGCTAAATGCTGCCATCTTTCCTACACCCATGCATAGCTTGGATGTGTACTGAACTCATCAGGACAAGGCTTGGTTTGGAAACAGAAAATAGCTATGAAACATACTCATAAGAAAGTAAATGCTTTCTGTAGATAAAATAAAAACAATGGCTGTCTGCATAAAAAAAAAAAAAAAGAGGTTCATTCATGTGGAAAGCAGAGATGCTGACAGTTCCTATTAAATCTCTTCCTGTGAGTTATCTGTAATTTAATGATACCTTTTCTGAGAAGGTATTTGCATTCTAGCACTGGCTAGAGCTGAGTACATCTTGGGCAGATTTCTGTCCTGTGCAGCTGTAGCACATCAGGCTGTTAGAGAGCATGAGTAGTAACATCTGCTGCAGAGTGGCTGTAGTGCTTGCTGGAGGGTTTCTCATCTTGGCTACCTTTTTCCACAGAACATATATGTAGCAATTATTGTGGAAAACTCTATCCCCCTTGGTCAAATTTGGTTGAATTTAACCAGCAGGTTAAAATTATAGTGGAAGAGGCGCTAGGATGGATGTATGACCTCATTACAGCAGTTTAGTTACTTTATGAAATGAAGTAAAAGATAGCCTGTAGGAGAGCAGGAAGAGTATGCATCCGGATCGTAAGAGTTGTAAGGGGAGAAGGTGAGAAGGCATCTTTTCATGAAAGCCCTGGCACAAAGAGGAGTTTATAGCAGTAGCCATAGTGCTTTAAATCTGGTTTGAACAGTGGAATATATGGAAATGAACTAGCTTACAGTATTTGGAGTGGGGAGGAAGGAGATGATTTCTACATCGTCCTGATGCACTATAAATGGTCCTGGCTGGTGGAGCAGCTGTGTGACGCACGAGGCAAGGGAGAGAATGCCAATGTTGCTATCATTTTGGTTTTGCTCCTTCTTAGGAATGGGTGACAGCAACCACTTCTGATGGTTTCTAAGGCTTTTTCAGTTCTAGGCCCATATGAACAAAGAAAATAGTCAAATAGGCTTTTGGAAGCTCTGAAAATCTAAAAAGTAACTATTTGATCCTTTAGGAAGGTTTCCAAAACAATGGCTGGCAGTAAGAACAAATGATCCAAATATAATTCCAGAAAAAGTTTCTTAGCTGTAGAAGTAAGCATGGATTTTACTGATCATATGGTTTGAATTCAAAATTATGCCCAAACTTTTATAGCTCCCACTGGATTCTTGAGGGTTTTCCCTGTTTGAGGTTCTTAAGAACATTGGGTTGCCAGAATGTACTGTATATTTGTGATGGTTAAAGAGCTGTGGACATTTTTTTTCAGCCTGTTGCATAAAGATATAACTCATAGAATGATTTGAAATATTAACATTGTTGTCAGAGACAATTGAATATAAATTTGTTTATAAATGGGGAAAGCTAAGCTAAGATTATCACATAAAATATGTTGTAAATTGGGAGAGCTATTGGAAACTGTGTTTTCTGGCAACCACACGTTATTCAGTGGGATGGTTCTTTTTAATCCATTGTCCAGCATTTGCCTCCCATACTTCATGGCAAATCTGATGCTGCATGCTTGCCACCACTGTTGTCAGTATTTTCTGTCCATAACAGAAAAAGGAGAGGTGGCTTTGAACTCCTTTCCAGATGGATCCTATTCAGACTTGCCTGTGTGACTTGGAGCAGGAGACTAAGATTCAAGTACACAAAAAAGACGTGGGTGACAAAACAGGATTTACAACGGGGAACAGTGATCTGGATTATCACTTTCTGGGAATGGTTTATGTATGTTTAATCAGCTCCCACAGTGACAGATTCCAAACAGGCGGAAGAGAGGAATTCACAGCTACAAAACACTTGCCTGCAAGAATCCAGTCATTCTAGCCAGGCTAGAGCTGAGCTATTGCTGTCAGAGGAGTGTTTTCCAGAGCAAAAAAAAAAAAAAAAAAAAAAGTTAAGAATTCACTAGGTCATTTGTTGTGGTTGCATACTGAGGAGAAATGTTTCCCAGATTTTCATTTATTTTCTTAGTTTGGGAAGTCTAGGACTAGATCCATCCTTTCTTTCACATGTTCTGGTTGAGAAAGTTGATGCCCTCTGGATAGGTTCTCTCTTCCATTTATTTGTACTGCCTTTCAGTACGAATATGCATGCTAGTTATGTGTTTCTTGATTTCCTCTATTATCCCCTATGTATCCCTGGATTAAGAGTGTTGGTAGCTGGAGGACTGTTGTCTCTTTTGAGCAAGCAATAGGGCGTGACGTTGTATGTGACTAATGTTTGCAGCATTGTAACCACATGCAACTTACGCTTGCTCCCAAGACTCTCTTGTTGGTGACATGTTCAAATTAAAAGGATTTTATGTTACTGTTTAAATGTGTATGCCTTAAAATTTCATATAGGAAGGTGAAATACTTCTGAGTTATATGATGATGAAGTTTAACTACACATCCATCAGAGTGCAACAGAAGTGGAAGGTTACTGCAGAGTGATACAAGAAGGGAAGTGGAACTAAGCTGTTGGCTGTGAACATAATTTTAGGTTTTGGCTCAACGTTCTACGCTAAGTGATTGCAATAGTAAGATGTGGAAGTTGGAGAAGAATTGATAGCTATTTTAGTGTGGTCATCACTTCCAGAGCTGTGTGGCAGCTTTGTAACCAATTCATTACTGCAGGGGGATTTTCTGGAATGCAGGAGATTAACTATCTCTATGTCTCATCTCTTAGTGGTTTTGAGAAGAGGAATACTCCAAGCAGAGAAACACTGTGTCATTTTCTCGTCTATCATGGGTACCTGGTGGCTGGATTTAATTAGATTTTTTTGAGGACATAGACCTCAAACTTCATGAATCTTACAAGGTATTACTGGTCATAGGCAGCACTGAAGTCTCAGGTTTTTACCTGGGTGCTGTGTATAGCACTTCCAGTGAATAAGAAGGCTGCAATACCAAAGTCTCAGGGGCCCAGAATTAGGTTGCCTGCATTTTTTCCATATTAATTGAACAGCCATGATCTCTTGCTCAGAGAATTAGTATGGATAGTGTGCCCAGTATAGGATGTGTGTTTTCTACAGGGACATGGATTTAATATGATTCACAGGGAGTTTTGATTTGTGTCTATAAAGGCAATGAGTAAGAAAATGGAGAAAAATCAAATGCAGATGAGAAAATGGAATGTTATATATGGTAAAATAAAGAAACAGACATTGGCTTAATGACAACCAAGAAATACTTCGAACCAAGCTTCAGGATTCCAGAGTGTTAATCTCATTAGTTTCATATTAGTATCTGACTGTCAGCTCCTGAACCCCTATGGAATCACAGAAATTTGTGTCAGATACAGAATCAGGTTAGAAATTTAAGTTATTTTTTTAAAAGTAGCTCCAGTTTCTTATTTGAACTTGGTTGTGATTTTCTGTACTGAATTATTGACTTGCCAGATTCTCTTTAAACAGTTGCCTGTCATTGTGCTGCTGAAAAATTCCAGGTTTTTCCATGAAACCTGAAGATGTATTTATTTTCAGCAGGGATTACCATTCCTGCCAGTGGAATCCCAGTAGTTCTGGCTAATTGTAAAATGGCTGTAAATACGTGATTTCCATGGAAATTCATTTAGTCACAGGAATTTTTGTCCTTTTTTTAATATTGATGGCTTTGCTTAACATGGTTGCCAAACACATGTAGGGTTGAAAGAAAAACTCTACTAAACATCAGAGAAGATTGTTTATACGGAACTGCTCAGTACATGTGCGTACTGCTTTTATGGATGAAGCGGGAACTACTTAAACTGTCTTGGAGTTGCGCTGTTAGCAGATAAGGGAAAACCTCCTTTAGCTCAAAGAGGATGTGTTCTGTTAGACCCTACTGGTAATAATTCATAGCAACACCTATGTTTTCTTTTTGTTTTGTTGTTTTAAACCTATATTGTGTTTTTTCTCATATGAGCTTATGAGATTGGACAGAGGAAAAACCAAAACAAAAAACCACCCCCCAAAAAAGCCCCAAACAACAAACAAGCAAACAACCCCAAAAAAACACCCCACCCCCCAAAAAAAAAATCCAAAACCAAAAAACAAAAAACCCCCACAAACACCAAACCAAAACCTCCCCATAACAAAAGGTCCCCCAAACAAGCAAACAAGCCCCCAAACACCAAACCAAAGACCCCATATTTTTTGTCAGTGTGCTGTGAGCTTGAGTTCTGTCTTCATATAATTTTTTGCATAGAAATTTTTGTGATTTTGGGGGGTGGTTCTTGTGCTTCAGGTTTTCTTTGTTTTGTTTTAAGGAAGTGTTTGAAAATGCCATGTGGGAATGTTAAGAAAGGAATCCAGAGACAGTACAGTTACAAAATGCATCTAGTGACTGGAGTATGCAGAGCAGTAATACTGAATTAATTTAACATATTATTAACTTTCATTTTAGGAGTAACCTTATTGGCACACCAAGACAATTTTTTACTTACTAGTTATTAGCATATGAGTCTGGTGCCAGGATTCTGGAGTTTCCTTATTAAAAAAAATCCCAAACAACAAGCTCCTATATTCTTCAGTAATTTTTAGATGTATTTGAGATGCTTTATGCCTCATGAAGTCAACATAGGCACCTATCTATACTAGAAATGTGCTGTTGTTTCCACCCGGTTGGGTAGTGTAGCCTTGGTACACGATGGGTCCAAGGCAGCAAGGTAACACAGTATATTGTTTCAAAGAAATTCGGTGATTTGCATTGACTTTGAGAGTATTACCAAAAGGTTTGTCAGAAGTTACTTACCACTGTACCCCTGTTGAGCTGACTTGGTCATATCAGCTAAATGGCAGAAATTGTTCATCCAATGCAACTACATACTATATTTTCAAAATATAGTACGTAGATTTCAAAGTACTATAGAAAATGTCAATTTTAATTGTTTCAATAGCTAGAAGGATGAGAAAATATTCAAGCGGGTGATAACTTTGATTCTTAGTGTTTAAGAAACGTCTACTATTCATATGGAAAATTCAGTTCTGACAACCCAGTGGAACAGTAGACAAAAGAAGTGTAACTTCATTTCTGTGTATACACAAAGTTTATGTTAGCCAAGTGTAACTCAAATCAAATTTGCAGCTAGCATTTTCCTTCCTTTAAGTGTTCTCACATGGTTATCATCTGTCTAGATTAACCTTGTTTCTGATCTCTGTTATAATAATGGTTGAACATCATGTTGAGAGTGATGTCATGCTGCTCACTTGTGTAACGACAATAAAATAAAATCCATGTTCTGAATGTTTAACCTTTTTACTACCTTCTTTATGGGGCCAGCTTTGTTTGCTCACTAGCAAAATAGATTGCTCAGTGAAGACTACTGTTGAGATGTCTGCAGAGAGATAAAAGCCTTTTCTCCTGGTCTTTCATTCTTAGAACTGAGTAAAGCATATTAGTAGTCTAATTATGCCTTCTAAATAATTTATATGAATGCAAAGATACAGAATATAGCAGAAACATATTAGTAGATATATAAATCACATTATACTTGTATTCAAAAGCTGACTACAAATGTTAATAGCTTTTTAATGTACAATTATGTATTATTTTTAATGTAATGCACATTTTTTTGTCTTTCTAGGTATGGCATGAACTGCCTCATTCAGTTTGAGGATTTTGCTAATGCTAATGCATTCCGCCTCCTGAATAAGTACCGTAACAAATATTGCACTTTCAATGATGACATTCAAGGTAATATACTCTTTCTTGTCTGTTCACTCCTGTGATACTCACAAGCCAGAAAAAAATGAGTCTTAACTGATACACCAGAGGAAAAAAAATGCATCAGCTTTTCTGTGATGTTTGATGATGTTCAGTACAGGTCACATTTTCCCTCGGGTTTCCTCAGCATGGGCTTCTGGTGAGCTGTCTTTGCTCTTAACCTTTCCCCTCCCATGTATGCCCATGCTTTATTTAGATGTTTGCTTTTCAGGTTTTGTTTTTTTAACAATTTAGTCTGTGAATGGCTATTTCATATAAATTATTAACTTCAGATCTCTGGGCGAATGTCAGAGCTCAAGCCTGGCCTGTATTTCCTTCTGTTTTTTTATCACTGCAGTGACAAGTGCCCCACTGTTCCTTCATGTGACAGAGCTTGCTTGATAAATGTCAAACTGTATTTCAGTTCTTAAATTGGCAACTCAGTTAATTATCCTCCTAGTTTTCCTTGCAGTCTTAGGGCTGCATTCAATTTTATAGGGAAATTATCTTGTGACTCTGCTTTCCCATCTGAATCATCTGTAGCAGCTGGCAAAAGAAAAAGATCACAGATGGAAATGTCAGGAGTGGTCAGTTTAGATGGGCATCTTGTCTCTTCCTTCCCGAGGATAAGGACAAGGAGAGCTGAAGTAGCAGATGTTGCTGCTTGCATTGCCTTATTTCTTAACAGGAATAGAGCACTGGGAAAAATAACTTATTCTAGGACAGTAAGGCTGCCATCCTTATGAGAGGACTGAAGTCAGACAGACTGCTAGAGAGAGATACCTAAGGAGGACCCTGGGTACCCAGATGCCTCTTACCTCCTCATTTTAACTTGGGTAGATGGAGGTCCTTAGCCATGACAGGATCAAAAATATCAGTTTAACTGGCTTTCTTTCTCTCTGTTTACAGTGACACTTTAAGCCAATCATTAGGAACTTGAGTTTTCCAGAAATCCTTCTTAAGTCATTCTTGTATCTTAGATCTTACTTCAGGAACTCAATGCATAGTGTTAGATTGAAATAGCCCGTGTCTTTCTGATGTTAGGGATTTTGCTAGCTACATGGCAGGGGGGTTGGAACTAGATGATCTTAAGGTCCTTTCCAACCCTAACTATTCTATGATTCTATGAACTATGTTTCTGTTGCAAGCCTGGCTGAGTTTTACTCCTGCATCTGAAACAGATTATGGAGGACAAACTCCTAGATGGGAAATAAACTAATTATAAAATATAATTTCTCTTTGTAAGAAGCATGGTGCTTCTTACCTTGCAGGGTCTGGGTGTAGCCGTGGCTATGACAGTCCAATACAGCAGACCAAACAGCATCTGGTAGTTTCCCTAGTTATTTGGAGACCCAGCTCCCACAGGGAATTACCTTTCCCTGCAGGATGAAAGTCCTCACCCCAAATCAGAGGGAGGCTCAACTAGAATGTAGTTTCAAAGAAACAGAGGGGAAGCTTATCAGCAGAAGTGTACCAAATATGGGTAAACTAAGCTGAGAAAGTCTTCTGTGTCTCCAGATGCATTTTCAAACCACTGCATTCCCTCTCCTGCTCCTTGGAAGGAGGTGTCTTCACATTCAAAACTGTTGGAAGGTATCTGTTTGGCTTTTGGCTGAACTGCTATAGTAGCTATTGGTCTTCCTTAGAAGTGCAGCCATGTGCAGGGTTTTAATTTATTCAGTTTCTGCAATATGTGTTTCTGGGTCTTTTGATGTTTTCATAAAATGATATCTGGGACTTCTGGGTAATCTCCATGCTTAATGCTTGTATAGCTTCCAAGAGGTGAAATCGGAGGTATTTAGTCTGCTCTGATCTTTGTCATTTGTCATCATATCCCCATAAATACCTTTTGTACATTGCTTACTTTTTTTTGTGGGCTGTCAAATTGTAAAGAAGGTTTGGGGTTTGTTGTTGTGGTTGTGATGGGCATGGGGCTTCCAATTCATTCTCTAACCTAGGATGTGAAGAACACGAAGTTGAATGACGTGTTATAGTTAATATGTTGATATCGTATATCTCAAATCCTGATATTACGTGCAGACAGTAGAAAAGCTCTTCCATAATAGGAAGTGACATTTGCTTCCAGGTGAACCAGACACTGGGATTTTTAAAAATAAAATAATAAAAATAGCCTTTTAAGACATAGGGTTATGTGAAGTTTTGTTTTGGATTTATTTTTTTTTTTCAGTATATTCAGGATGTCACCTCTCCATTACTCAGTGTAAATTTACATTGAAATCAGTATGCTTTCAAGAACCCTCCCACTGGTTTTTTTGTATACTTTTCCATGTGTATATACAAGTATGTGTATGTACAAGTAGTCTTCTGTTTCATTTATTGCTCATTATCAATTAAGAAAAACCTGTTCTCACCATGTTCCTGAGCAGCCAACCCCTGCTTGAGCAGGGGGACTTGCACAAGATGACCTCGTAGCCTCAGCCACCCTGGGCTTCTGGGACCCTGTATCCCTTTCCAAATACACTGAGTGGTTTCTCTTTTAAGAAGGCTCCCTTTTCTCCTTGGCTAGAGCCTTTCTCCCTCTTCACGCTGGCTGCCTGTTGCAGCTGCAGAGCAGGTCGGCATGCATACAAAGCTTTGAAAAGCCAGTTCATGATGGGGAGAAGGAGCTCCCATCTCTTAAGAGGGTCCTTTTGAACTACCACATCCATAGCATCTGCCTTTCTAGCAGCTATTACACCTTTTATGTAGGCTCTTTACTCTCACCTTTTTTTCCCAGTAAGTGTAGGAGAGGGAAATGGATTTGTTTTTAATCTGACACTATGCAGTGTTACTGACTGGCCATGTTACCATGTGATTTCTATTATGCCGCGTATTGAGAAATATGATTTTTACTTTTACCACTTCCTAATATTTTAGTCGAGAATGAATACCTCAGATTTTAGGATATGCTGCAGGAATTCCTCCCCTCCTTGTTTGCAAGCTTTTTAAGCTGAGGTAGGGAAAATGACAAAGAGGAATTACTAATACTTGATGACAATTCTATATTTTAAAATTTTAAATAATGGACAAATGCTTTCCTGCTGTAGGCCATTTCTTGCTAGTTTAAATTAAATTAAATAAAACTACATGAAATTAAAGTTAAATCCTTGTTCCTCAAGTTTTGGGGCTTTTTTTTCCCCCTTTTTACTTTAATTGTTGCATCTGCTGAAAGAAGACTCTGTGCTCCAAAACAGTTATAATGTTCCAACCCCAAAAGGCTGTGGTCTCTAGGATTGCCTTTGACATATTCATGCTCAACCATGCAGTTTACAGTAAAAAGTAAGGCTAAAGAATCTTGGACAGGAAACAAAGACTTGATAAAGAATAGTGTACTTTAAAATTTAACATCTACCATATTTTTACAAGATATGACTTGCCTTCCTAGAAAGCTGTAATGAAGTGTTTTCTGTTGCAGCAGCTGCAGTGCATTAGAGAAATATTCTTCTTTTAAATTTGCTGAGGTTATTCTTCTAGCAATTTGGGGAAAACAGAATCAGTTTTCAAAATCATATCCATCAACAGTGTCTGTCTTATTCTGCACACAAGGGATTTAACGTGTGCTCTGTGAGGGAGAAAGGTAAAGCCATTTCTCTCCTTCCTATAGCGATGACAGTCGGAAAAGCAGTAAAATTCTGTTTCTGCTTTGTAATGTTTGCGCGAAGTGGTTAGGCTTTGGCAGATGGATGTGAATTGCATTTTGATTCTTTTCAAAAACTCGAGTCAGTATTCAGGGTGAAATTTAAGGTCATGCTGTTAGCCAGAGCAGTTCCGGTTAAACAGATCTGCTATTCATGCTGACGGTGCCCCCCTTTCAATAGGGAGGAATAAGGGAAGCTGCTGAGGACGAGTGATGACAGGCACTGCCAGCAGCAGTGATAGTAGGCTCAGTAATTTAATAAACTGGGTTATTATGCTTTTTAGAGTCAAATGGCTGAATAAAACCAATGTTGAGTGCTTTTAAAATACCATTTTTAGAGCAGTTCTGTACAAAACATGATTCGTGAGAAACGCAATTTTAAGCCTTTATACATTGTTGTTATAGCCTTTCTTCTAAATCACCCTCATAATGAACATACAGGTAATGGTAACTCACATCCCATGTAAGTAATCATCGCAAAATGTTACTGACATTCAATGTAGCATTTTATTCACGTTTTGTATCTCATCTTTTTCCTTAAAAGAGAAGATAGTATTGTAACAGAGTTTGTCAATGAATCCTAACTGGTAATATGTAACTGTAGTTGATTTTTGTGGCTAACAAACTTAGCAACAGTGCATCAACCAAGAAAGGATGCAGCATCCCAGTATTCCCATTCGTTAGAAATTTATGGTGTTTCACTTTGCCTCTGTCATCGGGAAGTGGCTTGAAGAGCAGCTTTCCCAGCTTTCTGAGAAGTCCTCTGTCAAGGGTAGGGTGCTGCAGTGACCACAACTTCTGTCTTCAAGGGCTCAAAAGAAAGAGGACCTTACACTGCTCTGGCTCAGCTTTCCAGGAGACCAGATCAATGGTTATGTTATGTAGGCTTCCTCCTCCCCTGCAAGCACAGCTGTGCAATATAAAATAGAAGAAAGAATTTGGCATCCAACTAGCGGATGGGATTTATATTGTTGGGTGTTGGGTTTTTTTGCTGGTTATAAGGGTTATTTGGTAGAGTACCAAGGGAAATTGAGAGCACATTCTGACTTCTGTCTTTTGCCATTTTTGGTCTTTGCCAATTTGGCACTCACCAGAGGAAGACTTAATTTCATCTGGGAAAGAAACAAGCTAGCTCTTGGATACTGTGGGGTGGAAGTGTCTCAGTCCAATGGTTGTTGTTCCCAAAGCCATGCCTCAAAGGAACTTTTTTTTTTTTTAGGGTTTTTTTGTTTTTGTTTTTGGTTTTTTTTTATTTGAGAAATGAGGGAGAAGAGAGTAAATGATCTCAGCTCTCAGAACAAGTCATAAAAGTGACTAAATCCTTAAAAATGACAAATCTGTATGGTCTAAACATTAATTGGGCTGAGAACAAGGTGTCCTGTATTTCTCGTGTTTTAAGGGAAAAGTCACCAGCAAAAGCACGTAACAAACCTAGTTCTAAAGACACGTTTTTGAACTCTTCAGGCAGATTTACTTCAAAAAATTACTTTCTAAAGGACTTCCTAACATTAACTCTTAGTAACATTTACATTTTATTTTTGGAGAAGAGAAGGCTGCGTGGAGACCTCATAGCAGCCTTCCAGTATCTGAAGGGGGGCTATAGGGATGCGGGGGAGGGACTCTTCATTAGGGACTGTAGTGACAGGACAAGGGGTAATGGGTTAAAACTTACAGAGGGGAAGTTTAGACTGGATATAAGGAGGAAGTTCTTTCCTGTTAGGGTGGTGAGACACTGGAATGGGTTGCCCAGGGAGGTTGTGAGTGCTCCATCCCTGGCAGTGTTCAGGGCCAGCTTGGACGAAGCCTTGGGTAAGATGGTTTAGTGTGAGGTGTCCCTGCCCATGGCAGGGGGGTTGGAACTAGATTATCTTGAGGTCCTTTCCAACCCTAACTATTCTATGATTCTATGATTCTATAAACCACATATTCAAACCCGGCCTTCAACACCCAAATGATGTCTTTTAAGGAAAGGTTTACCCAGTACTAGGCTTCTTACTACTACTGTTCTTTTAGCTCCTTAGATACATGTATTTGAAACTTAATGGTCGGGGTACCTGCAATATGAATACCTGCTTTGAGCATCTCCTTGAGTTTAATATAGAGATAACTGCTATCTCAGCTTTAAACTTTGCCTTGTTTATGAGAAAGTGGATTTGTGAATAGCAAAAGTACATCCTTCAGGTGAGCTGCACATTGGGGGCAAATGTCCAAAGTTCGGATTCTGGACCAAATGCTTTTAGAGGGCTGGTTATATCCATTTCATACTTTTTCTGAAGGAAAAATCAGTAGCAATGTGAATTCTCCCCTCAGAAGGAATCAGGCAGCTTGTAGTCAATTGCAGTTAGGACTGTGGTGATCAGGAACAGAACTGCAGAAATCGGCAGATCTACTTGCGAGTTCTTGAAGGCTTCTCAAAATCATTTATGGCCTCATCTTTGGTTTCCTCGGGTCAGTTAATGGCAGCTGCTGTCTGGAGAAGGAGGAATTCAGTTCTTAGTCCCAGAACTGAACAAAGAGGACATCTCAGGGCCTATGTTTGTCTCCCTGTGGTTCAGCTGTCACTGAATCAGATAGGCATCGTAACTCTTCAATGACAGTTGAAACCCATTTTTCCACATTGAATACCTTTTTGTTAGTGGCTGATAGAGCTTTTTCAGTCTTAATGAAATCAGTGCTGTCCACTGTCAATCCTTCAGAATCTTCTCTAAAAAGACACATTGAGCACAAAATTTCTGCTGGCATCATCCACCTCACTACCTTATCCCCATTCACAGGATGTCTTTATGGGTTCTCCAAACTTGTCGAAAACTGATGCACTTTCTCAGGGGTTATTATTCTAATATTAGGTGGGTCCCAGTTCCTGGCAGGAACTGTCTTTTTTGGTCCACCTTATGCCTGGGAGTTAGTGACAATGATAATTTGTGAAAAATACAAGCTTGTTACCTGAAGCCAATAATCTGTGGAAAAAGGCCTTCCCTCTCCTGTAGGCTTTGCTGGGGAGAAGGAACAACTGGTCTTCAGATAAGAACCAGGTATCAGGCCCTGGTGACTAAATACTACTTCTTTGAGCATGACAGAAGCTGAGAGCTAGACTCAGCAGTGGTGATGATTCACCTGCAGTGTTGTATATAGATTTGGATGCTGCAACTCAAGAAAGATAAGAAATGGATAGATAAAGTCCAGAGGAGAGAGATGAGTGCTAAGTGTTTCAGAAAACATAACTTTCTGAAAGAGTGGAAGAATTGGAATTGTTCCATGTAAGAAAAGCAGGCTGGGACAGCCTTAGTCTTCAAATATGTCTTGCTGCAAGGAGAAAAGAACAAGTGATAGATTAAGACAGGAGGCCAAAATAGGAGAAGAACTAAAAAGCCATTCAGATTTGATTTTTCAACAGAAAGTATTGAAGCACTGGAATAGCTTGCTGGGTAGATCATAGGGATATTTGAAAGAAGATGTTAGGAACAAGTTAGACAAAGGTCTGTCAGAAATCACAGAGGTATGGTTGATCCTGCCATTGTGAATAGGCTTGAGTTAGATGTCTGCTTGAGATCCCTTTATTGCCCTGTTTTTTATTAATAGGTGTTTCTCATGATGAGGACCAAAATCTTTCCATTCAAAGACAGACAAGTACCTCATTCTTAGTGAATCTGCTTTGGAGAAGAAAGGCCTCATGGCATTGATCATAAAATTAAATGTTAGACTTTTTCCCTGTGTGAGGTAACTCAAAAATAGATTTGAAAGGTACTTCTAGTGTTTTAGATGCCAGCAAGCTGGAACCCCTTTCACAGTGAACTGGAGTCCTGAGGGCTTTCAGATGCAGTAGAACAGTCAATGCCCTAAATAAGCTGGCCTTACTCTTTCAGGTAGTTTAGGTTCTCTGTAAATGTTCACAGTCTGCTTTTCTACTCTGACAAACTCCCCATGAGAAATAAAGTTTTATTTTAGTCTTGTCTTGTACTGTATTCTAAGTATAACTACTTGAAGAGTAAGACCAGTATTTTCATTTTCAGTATCTGGAGTCCTTCAAAATACTCTTGTCTGGACTCCCACACCCTTTCTTTCTAGCAAAGGTCATAACTAGAATATTTTGTAATAGCTTGAATGGCCCAGCTGTTATGCCCATCCAGCAGAATCAATCAATCATATTTTATGTAATGTTACTCTGAAGATATTCCCGCTTACATTTATCTTTGGTGAGAATAAAATAGAGCAAACTCTAATTCCATTGAACGTTTTTGTTACTACCCTAAGTACTTTTATCTTTTAGCCAAAAGATGCTGTGGAATTACTTAAAATGCAATGCTTTGTAATTCTTTCCAAAATAACCAAATATATTCTTGTTTTATTTTTATTCCTTCAGGAACTGCATCTGTGGCTGTTGCGGGTCTTCTTGCAGCTCTGCGTATCACCAAGAACAGGTTATCGGATCACACAGTGCTGTTTCAGGGAGCTGGAGAGGTAGGTATGAAAAAAGAAACTTAAGCAAGTTATGTGTATTCAGTTAACAAGATAAAATGTGTAGAAACATCACTAACGTCTGATGAAAGTTGGCTCTTAATTTAAATGTAAACTTACAGAAAAATCTGATCAACTGGTCAAGCCTTGTATTTTTCATGAGGCATTTTACAGAAATCTCTTTTTAACACTTCAGGGTTTAGCTCTTCAGTTGTAAATTACTGAACTGCTGTCATTATAAATAAGCAAACTTTTTTGAAAGGTGAGGAAATATATCAGGCCACCATGGAGATGTGAAATAAAATGCATTTACCAAGTCAGTGTTATTTAGGATGAAGCAGTGTACCTTTGAATGTTCCTGTCATTAAATACAGCTTTTCGGCATTCTGCATGTTAAGATTGTCCATTCCTGAAGATTTTTATGCACATAATTTTTTTATACTAATTTTTAAGTATAAATTGCTAAGCCACTGACATGTAAGTGAATGTTGTACTTATGTGCAGTGTGGGTAACTGTCATTTCTTGTATGAAGTCTACAACCCCATGAAGGCTTCTGAAAGAGATTATTCATGGTCACCAAACCCCCTTATAGGTACAATATACTAATCCATCTTTGTGGAGTACAGATATCTTTAATCTGATTCAATAATCTGGTGCTACTAAGATGAGGTGTGTAATCTTCAGAATGACTTGCATCCACGTCTGACATATTAACACCTTTGTACATCAAGACTGTCTATCTCTTTGAAGTTCTGCCCTCTGATTTTGCTCCATGTTCAACAGGTGGATGTATCCATGGTCTAATGTTTATTTTTTTTCAGTAGTATTGTCCGTGTGCCTCTTGTGGTAATTACAGATATCATCCCTGTTGTGGGAGCTCATTCCTAACAAAGCTACTTATTTCTGAACTAAAAAAGGCGAATTTTGCTTGATTCTCACTGAAGCTGAAAAATAAAGAACAAGAAACAGAATCAATTCCATAAAGATGTATATGAGTAATCAGAAACACTGAGTGGTCTGTTGGCTCGTTTTGTTGCCTACTTTTCAATCTGTACCTGTGTGACATTTGATCTGCTGGATGAAATATTATAAAATCCAGTAAGAATGATACATGTTTCAGCAAAGTATTGATAAGCTATTTTTTTCTTGCCCCTTTTTTCACTGGGACCACAGCCAAGTCTAAAGTTACCAAACACATGAATAGTAGGTAAAAGGAGACTTTTTAAAAAGGAGACATTTAAAAAAAAAAAGATAAAAGCAAAAAGTCTTTTAGGACTGCATTTTGCTTTCTGGCATGCAGCATTTGGTGTCCTTTGGTTTAAATTGCCAAAACTGTGGTGTAAGTTAAAAAAAAAACCCTAAAACAAACGAGTGAAAAAAAATTTCAAAGAAGCAACACTAATTAATGTATTCTGAGATGATTATGTGGAGTAAATATTAGTTCTAGTATCTTTCATTAGAGTTTAAACATTTATTACACTCTCCGCACTGTAAATGCCACCTATACCATGATTTATCTGTATGATTGAAGATTTAACTATACTATTTAGCTACATTATGGTTTCTAATTACCGAATGGTAGCAACAGTTGATTAGTGTTTATGAAAAAATAACAATGTAGTTTTATTGTTAGATAAAATTACAAAACTTACCCAAAGAGTGCGTAGAGGAAACAAGTGAGCATGGCGTTTCTTTCATTTCCGCTGTTGTATGCTACTTTTCTTCTCTGTCCTTCAGGCTGCACTGGGGATAGCAAACCTCATTGTTATGGCCATGGAAAAAGAAGGGGTATCTAAAGATGCAGCTATCAAAAGGATATGGATGGTTGACTCAAAGGGATTAATAGTCAAGGTAATACAAATTTCTTATTCCTTTAAATATCTTGATAGTTATTTACAGTCTGTAGATAAAGGCAAGACCATATTATTTGTGAAAGCAATGACAACAATCTATCTTGACACAGCAAGCTGTTTTTCTTTTCTGAAGTGTATTAAATGAATGACAGACTCCCATGTTGCTCTGAGAGGAGTGGGGGGACATGATTATGCTTGGAGTTCCTGCTCTATTTCTATTAGGGATGAGCATATAATGAAGAGAATTTTTTCAGCAGTTCATTAAAATACGTGTAAGGAAAGAAATGCTCAATTTGTGGGTTTAATATTTCCCATGTTAATGCAACTCTTGTTAGTGCAGTCTCGCACGAAGATGTACAGATACATTATTAGGATTGCAAGCATGTCATCCTTATGTAAGGAATGAGATATATTGCATCAAATAGCTTCTATGCACAGTGATCTAGCTCATGTCGCAGATGTTGTGGTCTGTACTGCTATCAACACTGGTCAGAATTTGAAGCTGCTGAGAGACTTCATCTGTCACCCTTACCTCATTCCTTCCATGTGCCAAAATAAAGAAACATATGAATTCCATGTGCCAGAATAAAGAAACTGGTATGTTTTAAAAGGTGGTTATATATTTAATGGTTTGTGAGCTACTTAAAAGAAATGGATCAGAGGCTGGTTGGCTTTGCTTTTCCACTGTGCCTGTTGCTTAGTAGTGTTTATAGTCATCTTTGTTGGTACTGCACACTTGTGCGGTGTTCTTTAGCTGTCTAATATCTAAGATCTTTCGTGGTTCATGTTCCTTTGCTGCTGGAGCATGCGTTCTTCAGTCAGTATCTCTGTTGGCTTATCGAACAGCATCATGGCACCTTTCACTCATACTGTTAAAGCAAAAATGGTAGGATCACAGACATTGAGACAGGAGAGTATTAATTAAGGTCATCTTGAACATCCCTTGCCAGAAAGCACAAAAGTAGCCTGATCAGGTACAGAAGAATGCTGGTATTTCCTACTATATATGGCACTTTTGTCTTGGTGTGTGTTTGTTTTAATGAGTGTTTTTAATCCTTTAGGTTTTCATCTAACAATCCTAAAGTGCTTTTGCATTCAAACACAGATGACTGAGGGCGCAAAACCTAGAGGTTGCCTAAGAAGAATGTTGTGTCACACATTTCCTTCACCATAGAGACTGGGATTATCAACTAATATTGCTGAACTAAAATCACTCCTGGTGGTGTTAAGGAAACAAACTGACAGGGGGAGAAGTATAGAAACTTCACAACCCTAAAGTGGTAAAACAGGCCTTGGCTGCATGTCTGCCCAGCCAAGGTGGTTAACCAGCCCTTCGCTCCTGCTCGTTTCGTCTTCCCGCTTCTTTTACACCTCTCACTGCTAATTTGCTAGTCAGCTGAGAAGCTGGGTTGTTGCTCTTGGTACGCAGCAACTCAGTCTTTTCACACTTTCTAAATTTTTAGTGACTTGGTGACTATATACTTTCCTCACCATCTTCTAGCTTTAGTGCTCTCAAGTAGTGCCAAAACCAATCAGCATCACACACAGCCTCAAAGTTCCTTTCCTCTGCTTATTCTTCTTGGTGGGGATTTAATTTGGGGTTTGTCCAAAAATCAGTCCACTGAATTTCATGTTCTGCCTGGAATCTATTTGTGAACTGTTTGTGATAGCCAGACATAACAGCTCTCTGAGACAGATTAGGGATGAATTTGTGGCCAGATGTTGATACATCAGCAGGAGCTGACGGTGCACATTTCAGGTCACTGCTGGTGTTCCTGGAAGACTTTGGAGTGCAAGTCTCCCCTTCTGGCTCAGGTCCTATGAGAACTGGTGGGTGCTTATGGCTGTACTGTGTTTGTGTGCAGAGCCTGCTGGACTTAGGAGCTGGGTATACTTCACTGCAAGTCCTGAGCTGCGTATAAGGAAACCCATCCTTGGTCTAGGGCTCTGCAAATCCTCTCTTGGATTTCTTCTGCAGCTAAATGTGCCTCCTAAAAAATAAAAAAAAAAAATTAAAAAATGCCATCCCCCAAAAGAACAAAAATACAACTTAAACCTCTTGAAGCTTGTGATTTGACTGCTGGGAAGTCATGTATCCAGAAAGTAAATAATTAAGCTATTCCTGGTTCCTTTTGCTGGCCTGAGGGATAATGCTGTACTTAGGTCTGCGAGGGATAATGCTGTACTTAGGTCTGTGAGGGAGAATGCTATACTTAGGTCTGCGAGGGAGAATGCTGTACTTAGGTCTGCTTAGGAAATTATTTTGGCTTTGGCTGGTTGCAGAAAAGTGCTGCAAGACTTGAAGGACTTTCCAAATGCTCAGAAATGAAGTAAGAGAAATAAAATGAGGAAGATTTGTGAGAAAAATATACAATGGGAAGGACTCTGTTTTTTGGAAACCTTTTCATTGTTGCAACAGTAAGATTTGACAAGCAACAGCTAACCCACTTTTGCATAAGCTAAACTGACTTTTGTTTCTTACTACAAAGGGGGTGTATAAGTGGAAACCCATTCAATTAGAGTCCCTTAAAGTTTTCCTCACCAAAATGTGTTTGATCAAAAGAGTTTTACTTGAAGAAGGGAGACCTTTTCAGTCCTAGAAATACACTTATCTGTTGCTTTAGCAGTATGAGAAATAGCAGAATCTCTTAACACTCAGCAATTTCTTTGTCCAACTAAACATATTTTTACATAATTTTTATACCATGCTGTCCTTTGATCATAAATTTCACAGTGCACGATCACAGATTTAAACATTGTTTCTCTTTTCATCTCTTTTCTGTAGTATTTCAACCAGTGCAAACCAAAGAAATATAAACTTGGAACTTTTGTTGTCCTGACCACAAACATTTCCCACCTTTTTCTTCTTCTCCCACCAAGAGCTGCCACGAAGTCACTTATCAGGCTTTTGTGGCTGGTTTTTCCTTTATGGCTTTTTAATTTCAGTTGAAGTGCAGCTGTGTTTTCATTTTCCTGTTAATATTTCTCTTCTCCTGCTCCCTGAACCATCTTTTTTCATTAAACCAAGTTTGATGACCAACTTTTATGCTATGTTGTGGTGAAATAGTTGGTCATGAAGGTTATGTTTGTTATACTGCCTATAGTTGTGTTCTCCATTCTAGAGACTTTATAATGTTGGGAGTTTTGTTTTGATTTATTCAGTATGCTTTCACCTTTTCAAACTTATTCTTTCTCCAAGTGTGGATAAAGAAAGTTTCCAGATCAAAATATCCTTGGAATTTTGTTGTTTGAACTATAAGGCTTTTTGAAACAGATATTACTCCCCTTGAAATGCCTGTCTTATGTATTCCAGTGCATTCAGATGGATATTTTAATGTTTACTCAAACAACACTTTTATTTTAAAGTTGCTTTTTCAGTCTTGCATACTTGGATATTATTATGCATAAGCAGTTGGGACTCCTGTTTAAGTCTGAACTTCTGAATACTGCCACATTGTCACATTCTGTCTGATGGATATATATTTACTTATATGAACACACTGATGGGTAATAGCTCCCTCATTCCTTTTTTTCCCCATAGTCTCAGTTCCCTTTTCTGTTAATCACACAATATGCATAAATATGTGGTGTGTGCTGAACACATTTTGTGTCTTTAAAGCTGTCATAGTGTCATAGAATCATAGAATAGTTAGGATTGGAAAGGAACTTAAGATCATCTAGTTCCAACCCCCCTGCCAAGGGCAGGGACACCTCACACTAAACCATGTCACCCAAGGCTCTGTGCAGCCTAGCCTTGAACACCACGAGGGATGCAGCATTCACAGCTTCCTTGGGCAACCCATTCCAGTGCCTCACCACCTTCACAGTAAAGAATTTCTTACTTATATCCAATCTAAACTTCCCCTGTTTATCCCCTGTTTAAGTCTGAACCCGTTACCCCTTGTCCTGTCACTACAGTCCCTGATGAAGAGTCCCTCCCCAGCATCCCTATAGGCCCCCTTCAGATACTGGAAGGCTGCTATGAGGTCCCCACGCAGCCTTCTCTTCTCCAGGCTGAACAGCCCCAACTTTCTCAGCCCATCTTCATACAGGAGATGCTCCAGTCCCCTGATCATCCTCGTGGCCCTCCTCTGGACTGGACTTGTTCCAGCAGTTCCATGGCCTTTTTATGTTGAGGACACCAGAACTGCACACAATACTCCAAGTGAGGTCTTACAAGAGCAGAGTAGAGGGGCAGGATCACCTCCTTCAACCTGCTGGTCACGCTCCTTTTGATGCAGCCCAGGATACAGCTGGCTCTCTGGGCTGCGAGTGCACACTGCCAGCTCATGTTCATTTTCTCATCATGTTGAGTTTCTCATTCATGCTTGGCTATATTAGTGGCCAGATCTTTACCCATGAGCTTCAAAGACAGTAAATTATTTTGTGTCAAGTAGTTGAGAAGAGGCAGAAAATGATAACCAGTATATGGATATTCATGAGGTTCACCATTGCTTGAGGATTTCAGTTATGTGCTGCAAATGCTTCTTTTTTCTTCTTTTTTTGTTTGTTTTTTTTTTTTTTAAGGCAATACAAAGCAGGGAGATAGGCAATATGGTTCTTGGAACTGACCAGGAATATGGTGAAAATAATAAAGCATTTTTAATACTTAAGGGGACTCTAGAAACCCTCTGCCCTCTGTCAACGATGGATGCTTCTCTGCCAAAAGTGGACAGGCTGATTGGAATGTTCCTGAGCTGCAGAACATGCCTCTCTTGCAGTGATGTTTATCTGTCATTTGCAAGACAGCATTAGATTTTTGTGCGTCACAATCTCTAGTGCACAAATGAAGCCCCCTCGCGTAGACATGAATGCCATCCTTAATTTTAAAGAGTGTGTCAACATGGAGTAATGTAGCTTTTGACAGTTTTGTGCTCTGTGCTTTCTAGATCAGCACAGTAATACTTGTATCTAATCATGTATTTTGTATTTTAGATGTCCATTAGATGTGTGATAGATATGTGATTATATGTCCCCTGTAAGACTGCGGTTCATCTGAGTGAATCCCAAACTGAATGGCAAGCACAAGAACAGCAGTTGAGGTCTGATAGTTGAAGGTCACAGAATATTGATTTTTCTAAGAGAATCCCCCAAAATTACCAGTTTCTGTGGTCCTAATTTATTAGAATAGAGATACCCAGTAATCCTTTAGATATTCCTCTAAAATGTTTACATTTTCCCTTCTCCTTCCCCCATTTGAATATCCCTGGCAGTCTTGTACAGAGAAGTCCCTCACAACCAAATAGCTGGTGGTGGATACTACTCTTATTAGAGTTTATTTTTTCATTAAAAATATACATACGTAGTTCAGTATCTACTTAAGAGAAGGATGGAAGAGAAATTGGGAAATTTGGGACTGATACCAGAATTTCAGTGCCAAATAGGTGTGGTCGCTCCCATTACAGTCAACACAGCTCATACAATGTGTGGAAGAGCCTTTAGAGCTCACAGTCGCGAATCTTAATACTGAACTGAATCCCCTGCAGACTATCTGATTGTTACTGAATTTTCTTATATTTTAGCAATAATCACTTTCTTCAAGAGTTTGGATTTCATTCTAGATACTAATTTGAGAATGATTTTAATGTTAAGTTTGATACTGCTTAATATTCTCTCTGCCTCTTCTGCTAACTTTTAATCATTTCCAACTTGCCTTTTACCAGCAGTCAGTTATTCTGACTCTTTACTTTTGTCCTTCATCAATTCATTATGGCTGACTGCAACTAGCTAGGACTTTTTGAGCCAAAAAAATTAAAAATGATTTGGGCCTTGGGTATCTCCAAGGCACCGCAATTGCTTAAAGCAGTTTCTGCCATATGTAACTCATGTTCTATCCCAACGAAGCAATCCTTGTTTGCTTTGTCAGTTATTCTGATGTCTGGGGAATTAATCTGTGCAGTTTCATCTTGCATTTATCTTGTTCTGTGTGAAGTATAGGTTTTGTAGAAAGGAAAGACATTAATTTGTCTTTGAATACTCATTGCATTACTCATACTTGGTCAGAAATGAAAACAAGCGAGGACAAGGCAAAAGGATGATTGGTGGGGTGTGCTCAAGGAATACCCACTTTATTTTCTCTAAACAAGACTCCACCAAAAATTCAGGTGTTAAATTTGCTAGCATGTAACTATTTCCTCTTTGACAACGTGTACTTTAGATGTACTGATGAGATGGTAACTTAATTCAGATGGTTGATGATTTCTTTAGCTTACGCTCTGTTTAATCATTGAAATGAATTACTGTTTTACTCCATTATGTTTCTGTTGTTCTGTGGCTTCCTGACTTGCCCAGCTTCTCAGATCTTGTTTTCTCCAAGTAATTGTCATTATAAATTTGGTCTTGCCCGTTAACTATGTGTACTTATTTACACAGGAAGGGTATTTTATAAATCATACAGGACTTAAACACCTCTAATCTTCTAACCATGTCTTTTAAAGTCAACACCAGCATCGCATTTCTTACCTAAATCGTATCTTTTGCTGCTACCATTATGACATTATCACCTCAAAATGTTGCATTTTTTTCACACAGTTCGCAACAAACTGTTTATTAAATCTGTGTCCAAGTTGCCTGTCCCTTCCCTTTCATGTTTCTGGGTGACTCCCCAGGGAGGTCTCTCAGCATTCAGCACTGTCTATGGTCCCTGCCTAGATGGTTCATCAACAACCTTTAGACCATGGGCTTACTTGTGATGAAAGAAATAAGAAGCCCTGTAGAGATCATCTCCCAACAGGGAGATGTTTCACCACCTTCTCCCATGACTATTAACCACATCCTTTTTTCCCCTTCTTCCTTGATGCTTTTAACAACTGCTTCTTTGTTTGTTTTGCTCTTAACTCTGCAGTAGGGAGAAAAAAATCACATGAAAAATACAAGTAAAACTAAAACACTTGCAATTGGAAATTCTCTGCTTATTAATGGACTGCTTTAGTCTACAGTTCTCATGGCTTTTATGGTTCTCATGTCTTCAATATTTAAGGACCTCAAATGAATTTATTAATTTATCTGTGTGCTGATCTCTGTCCTCTTGTTTAAATAAGCCACAGTTGACACAGTCAAATGGAGGCAAGTGTTTATATAAATAGACTTGTGCCTCCCTGGTTGTGAGACGGGACAAGTGCCAGCACCGCCTCTAATGTGGGACAGTGCAGTCGTCAGGGTGCTCTGGCTTATTCTCAGCTGCCTCCCAGCTGATGGAGAGAGCAAACCTTGAAGAGCTTCCAACCCTGCCTCTCTCGCCTTCCTGACATAAATCTGCTCTGCTCTTCAGCCTTAGTTCATGGGGCAGCCCTGGCAGGACCAGCTCAAACAGGCCATGGCATTAGACTTCACATTGGAGGTATTTGTAAGACTTGCCTTCTGTTTTGTAATATCCCACTGTGCAGTCTGGTCTCCTGTTTTTACAGCTGTTTTCTATAAATTTTCTCAGGGTTTTATTGATGGGTGGCTTTTGTTTGTTATCTGAGCCTCAACTTGGTTCTATAATATGATGATGATATGAGTTATTTTCTGTGGAAACTGTGATGCACATTTGCTTGAAGCCTGATCCCAGTATCTCCTTTGCCGCTTCTGCTGTTGATCAGCCACTAAAACTAAAAGCTGAAGAACCCACCCTGAAGCTATGAGCTACTTTCAGTTCAAATCCAGAATACAAGAAGTTTTTGATAAAACTATTAACTACTGAGGCCTGCTACTAACTTTTTCTTCTTGAATGAAAGACCCTGGTGTCCAAGTGACTATGGTTTACTATTTGTAATAATAATAATACATAATACCGATAACTCATCCTATAGGGAGTATAGACATTTTAGGATTGCCAAGGTCTTTCTTACATAATGTCACCATCAGAGAATGAATGCTACTATTGTTTCTTTATCTCCATACTTCATCTGCTAACTTAACACAGTCCACATTGTAGCTCATTTGCTAATAAAAAATTTAGCTCACATTACTTTCCATTGGAGACACCACGGTGGCTTCTAATATAGAAACGTATCCGTTTTCAGGTTGTTCTCTTTTGTTCAAACCCAAAGTATCCCATAAGTTTCTTGGTAAAAACTGAAACTGTGATAGAAGGAATCCTTTTGCCCTCTGAAGTAATTTCTCACATCTTCACTCAGTCTTTGGACTTACGGTTTATTATTCTGTGTTTTTAATATTCTTCACCTTCAGCATCCTAGTGAAGTTGTATTGAATAGTTTATTCAGGCACGCTGAATACACACTGAAGATGCTGTAGTTGTCTTCCTGGTTACCTAGTATGTAGTTTGTTGGGATTTTTTCTTTTTCGAGCAAACTTATTGTAATGCAATGTTTCGAGCAAACTTAATGTAATGTGCAGAAAAAGTGCTTGTTATACATAGTAGAAAGCATAACAACTTAAGACAGCTGCTGTCTGGCCTAGAAGAGTCTTTATTCTGCTATTTGAACAACAGTGAATTGCATCGTTTGGTAGGATCCCCTGGGAAAATTCCTCCCCTGCATGGCAAGCACTGAAGTCCTTCAGTGAAATGGTGAGGCTGTATTGAGGCTTGGTGTACTGAAAGGGGCACGTCTTCAGAGTGCTGTCTTTTCTGAGCCCTTTTCATTGAGTGAATGATTTTTTTAATAATGATAAAAGAGCAAGACAGTGGACTTAGATGACAAATACAAATACAACTGAAGATTATGTTTCTACTTAAAAGAGCTTCAGAGACAGAAAGACACAGAACCCCAGAGCTTTTACAAATTTTGTCTTAGTATGGAGTACTTTGTCTTTTTCCTCTGGGAAGAAGGGAAGTACCAGTGAGCTGTGAGCTGTGTTGGTGTCTTAGGATTATAGACACAAGCAGAGCAGAGCAGTTTCTGATTTATGCTGCCTTGTGTTGATCCTCTACAGCTCATTCCTAGCAGCAGCAGCCACAGTACAAAAGCTACCTAAGCCGGGGCTAGAAATGGAAATGTCAGAAGATGGGTTCTGTAGAGGATCTTTTAGTCAGATCAGTTCTGCACTGACAGATCCATCTGCTTTGCATCTCTCCAGCATCAGGAGAGAGACAAGACAGAAAACACACAAATCCAGAGCTGAGACTTCTGCATTTCCGCTCCATCCTCTTCTCTCTGCTGACTGACAAAAACTCTGTGATTTCTTATTCTGGCTATAAGCATGCAGAGGCGGATGTCTGGAAGCTTGTAGTAAATGGACTGGCAACCCCTTAGTTTGAGGCTAAGCATGCACAAAACTCAGTTCTTTCTTTACTGCAAGTCATTGCTTGCCCTGTTGGCAGGGCACAGAGGAAAGATAGCCAGGCTCTTGCTGCTGCCTCTCTACTTTGTGGAGAGCAGAACTTAAGAACTTGCCAATCTGGAGAAAAAAATAAAACACAACACTATTAAAGCACAGTTTTCTAAATCATTGGCATTTTGTAACCAAATCAGCTGGCTGGTCTTGAAATCTTGGACACGTTTTTGAGGGAAGTGTTATGTCGCTCTTCTAGGATCACTGAATTTATTTCAAAATGCATTTCTGACCATCTACTTAAAAATATATGTTAAAAAAACCCCAAACCCTAACTGTGAAATTTCTTTTATAAGCATTTTCCAAGCAAAAATCTCTATTTCCATAGCTGTTAGTATTTTTGCTAAGCCACAGAATTTCATATTTCAATCTTAGTTAATATACTAGAAAAATATTTGCTTGGAGACATGATTCATTCTGACTAATGGGATCGAGCTAATTCAGAGCAAAGCTAAATAAAGAAATAAAGTTGTTTGGGGTTTGGATTGGGGATTTTTTGTTTGTTACAGGTAGTAGGATGTCTTGTGTGAAATTAAGATACAGCAGAAGTGAATCTCACCTAAACTGACCCCATCTGGCTAGTGCTAGTCTCACCAGCCAGTGGCCCAGAAAGGGTTGCAGTGGATCACATCCATCTTACTGTTTGAGCGCTCCTTTGTAGCTAAATAAATGAGAGAGGATCATCAATGTCAGTGAGAAATGGGGCTTTGAATCCTTGGTGTTACATCAATAAGTGTTTTAACAGCTCTGCCATTATCTTAATATAAAAATGTTGAAGTACCCCCTCAAAAGCCAATCAGGTGTAAAGCTGTATAAAGAAGTAACTGTTTCAAGCAGGATTGTGGTCATTTGTTCTGGCTGAAAATGAAAATGAGATTTTTCTCCACTGAGAGGTCAGCCTGGCCTCCTAGCTGTTATGCACTGGGGAAAAAAATTAGAGGTCATCTTTCCTGAGAGATCTGCAGATCCTGGAGGCACTCAAGGGCTACCAGCCTGCCACAGCCTGAAGAGTGAGCTGGTCAGCCCTCTTGGAGGTGATTTCTTTTTTCCATTGGTAGCCCAAGGCAGTCTCCTGGAGGCTGAGTTTTAAGGCCAGATCAAAAACTAGCTTTCTCAATAGCAGCCTGATAAGCTATTAAGGAACCAACTGAAGCAGCAGTGTGGAATCGGATGGTGGCCCACAGCACACATTCCCAGCTCCCCGGGAAACCTGCCTCCAGGTTGGGCTCCATTGAGCATTTTGATTTCAACCAACCAGCCGATTAGAATGAAAAGTGGGTTTTATTGTAGTCATTCCTAGCAACAAGCTTTTGGCCTGGAAGTCATAAATGCATTTTTTTTTTTTTCCTTTGGTGAGTAAAAAGAGGACTTTGTGGTTTTCCCTTGAAAATATTAAGGAAAAGTCCTGCTTTAAAATGAGACGGAGCTAAACCTTGTGTATAGACTTGTGGGGACATCTGCTGGAATGCTAGGAAACGGCAGACTTCAAAATGTGTCTTTATGGTGGAAAAGATTCGAGCCTGAATATGCCAAAAATTGGTAATATTGCGGCATTCTCTCGAGGCTCAGAAATTCACATTTTACCCACGTAGAAAACCAAGTTCCTGTATTGCAGTATTTCCGTGCTAATTGCTCTAGGAGAACGCTTAAGACCTGCATAAGCCCGTCTGGACATAACCCTCTTAAATCTAAAAACTCTGTAATTTGGTCATATAAAAAATCTGTAGAAGAGGAGAAATCTCTGGAAATTCCTTGTAATCATGGGTGAGCCGGGATAAGTAGGTATCCTGTGAGGCAGACCAGCTCAGTCAGCCCCAACCACATAACAGCCTTCCGTAGCTTCCTGTGGTACCCTTGGGATAGAAATGCTTTTTTGCAGCTGGAAATGAAAAATGTCCTTCCCTTCTGTCTACCAGCTCTTGCAGTGGCTGTCCAAAGGACCAGTAGAAGAGCCATTTTTGTTAAAATGAAGCAAAAGTGCTATTGGGAAACTAATCCCACCCTGAATTCAATAGTATGCACAGCCCTAAATTGAGCTAAAATTGTCAAATTCATAGACTTTGGTGGAATCATAGAATAAATTCTGTTCCAATACGTGAGTATAGTCTTAATTAACTTGCTAAGTTTAAGGAAACTTTCATCTTATCGGTCGAAGAAGATGCGGCTGGGGAGATGATATGTATCTGTTCTGGCTATTTGGTCGAGATTACATTTAGTGTTGCATCTTTCATGTGCACTTCCCTATATATCTGTATAATCTGCTTCTTGCTGTCTGACTGTGTAGGATGTTTGCAGGGCTGGCACTGTCTGAAGAATGCCTTTGCAGTAATGTTTTCTTCAGGCATGATAATAAAACGAGGGGTGGAGGTGTATGCATTTTAAACTCTTCAGGTGAAGTTTTCAGGTCCCTGTGTACAGAGAGAGGTCCATGTAGTTAGATAACTGATACAATTTTCACAGATTGTGGCCCCTTCTCGCCTTGTGCTCCACGTTACTTACACCGTTTGCCACCTAGTCAATGTCAATGATATTCTATAGCCCTTTTTCCAGCATCTATCATATTCCACTTGGAAACCTTGTTGGGCATCGATGGGTGGAAATTGCCAGTGTAGATCAGGATGAAAGTTTTTTCACAGCTGTGTCAATTTTGTTAATGCAAAAACGGTGAACCAGACATCTGGATAGAATTTCTTTTCATTCCATACCTAAGACTGAATAACTTAAATATGAAAAATGTGGAGCACAATATAGGCTCACCTATAGTCTATAGACTCCCCTCACATAGTCTCTATGCTTTCAGACAAGAGAAAAGCTGAGAAAAAATAGGAGAAACTTTTTGTTTTGCTGAGTAACAAATCCCCCTGCCCTGGTGCGTACATATTGTTTGCTATATAAATATATTTATCCTTTATCATTAGTAACTTTAAGCATTTGACCAAATGTTTTCACATAAACCAGCATGAAGAATGTTTGAAAGAAGAAATTAATTATGCTTTCATTTCACTGCTAATACAGTGGTGTTCTACAGCTGTTACTCATTCCAAGTAAAAATACTGAATTTAATTTACCTACTGGTTAGAGAAATCCATTAGTTCTAAATTATCCTGAAGGTGTTAGCTGTACACAGTGTAACTTCGTCCAATATGGTACTTAGTGACAGAAGCAAAAGTAGAAATGAAAATAGGGCATGTTAAACCAGATACTTTGTGAACTGTTTATCCCAAGTTATTAGGTTCCATTAAACTTATAATAAGTATCTTCTTTTTCCCTTGCTCAGGGCCGTGCCTTGCTGACATCTGAGAAACAGCATTTCGCCCATGAACATGCTGAAATGAAAAATCTAGAAGATATTGTTAGAGATATAAAACCATCCGTGCTAATAGGTAATTCCTTTTACTTTAAAGCAATGACCTTCTTCTTTGTTGGAAAAAAATGGAGATGTGGCTTTGTCTGAAGACAAGATCAAGTTCCTCTGAACAGACTTTACCTTTGTGTGTTTTTAGAAAACACTAGGTGCATAATGGACTCTATTAAGCAACTGAACAAATAGTAACTATCCAAGCATGTAACACTGCTTTCACTCTGAGCCATCCATTTTACAGGGAGAATAATCCAAGTTGCTTTAAACATCTGATGGAGACCCTTATCACGTTCCTAAATTACTTCTGTGTATAGTGTAATACAAATAACCTCAAACTTAGACTGAGAAAACTGAGCTAAGCACAGATGAAGCTGTGCAAATATGAGCATGCTGTATCCGAATCATTTCCCCTCATATTTAGGTCCTTAGCCACCAGTCCTTTATGCAGACCAAACCACAGATTTTACAAAGACTTTTTCTTCAGTAAAAGCTGCAGGACTGTGATCTCAGTAAAGAATTGCTGGGCTCTCTGTAGGTTGGTTATTATTTCAGTGACAGTTTCAGGAATGAACTGCAAGTACTCTATGGAAGACTTGAAAATGAATCTGTCTGGCTAGTAAAACCATTCATCACAGGCTGGAAAATCTGAAATGCCACAGTGAAAATTATCCTACATTTTAAGAGCTACCTTTTTGACTATGTCTAGACCACACAGTCCTTGTTCGGTAAAATCTGCTTTTCACAGTGATCATGAATGAGGTAAATGAAGCTTGTCTTTTCCTATGCTGGAAAAGACCATGACTTCCTATGACTGGAAGACAAAGACCAAGTAATCTGTAGAAATCATTTAGAAGAATACAAGGCTGAAAAAGCTAGTGGAACAGAAGAACAGATTGATCCATCTGTGATATTTTTCTAGATAATGGTGTGTGGATACCTAGGGAAGATTTGCTGTCATGAAATACAGATGTTACTGTATATCATTTATATATATATAAAACTATGCAGCACTCCCTCAAGGTAACTTTCTCCTATCCATACTATATAATGAAGGCTGTTCATTATATATTACAGAAACAGCATCTTAAATTAATATTGTTTTTTGTTTCATTTGGGTGACTTGTCATTCACTATCTTCCCCTGGGCAGCAGGAGTCATGGGGAAATATGTTAATGTCCTTCTACCAGTGTTTTACTTAACTGTCTCAGGGAATCCTCATACACATTTCATTGCCTGCAGTGGCTCAAGGAAAAGCCTGTTTAGCCTGAAGAAGACATTAAACATTTGGCAACTGCAGACTTAACCAGAAAATAAGGTGTATACCAGGCTCTTACACAAGTGGGTCAAAATGGTTGGAACTAGATGATCTTAAGGTCCTTTCCAACCCTAACTATTCTATGATTCTATGGTGACTGCCGTGACTGTTCATCAAACAGAGAGTGGCCCAACTGGTCTAGTAGACCTTTTGCACCTAAGCGTCCTTGTCCATTCACAGAAGGTGAATTGACAGAGAGCTCAGATTTGCAAAAATAGTATGTGACAGATGACACGCTGCTTTATACAGAAGCAGACAGAAAATACTCAGAGAGACCTTAGAGGAATGTTAGTTCTGAAGCATGCATGACCTCCTAGCCAGTTCTGCAAGCTGAGGACCCCTTTTACCTCCCTCCAGGTACCTTCTTCTCTCCTTAGGCAGATACCAAGCTGCCCTTTTAGACTGGGCAATGTTGGGATGCCCATTTGAGCATGAGTGATGAGAGGTTTGAGTACAGACTTGAGAGAGATCCGAGTTCCAGTCACTTCTCTCCCAGCCTGGGTTTTAATCCATTCCGACTCCCCCAGGAGAGAGGAAACCAGCTTTTTTCTGCTTTTGAAAGTGGGATGCTGTGTGGAAAGCTGAGCGGGGTGCCAGGCATCAGGGGCTCTAGGCAAGAAGGAGGCTACCTTCTCTACAAGGCAGGTGAGAGGGGCCTCCCCCAAAATAAATATCCTTAGTTTTACTGCAAGGTCTGTTTATTTGTTTTCCACTGAAGGTGTGGGGAGCAAGGACCTGATCCTTGGATTCCCAGCTCTTGTAGATTAGGCAGAAATGCAGGTGTACTTGACATCTCAAAAACATCACACACCTCTTTTTGGTTGTGAAGCATCTAAGGTCCAAGACATGATACTGGCTACGTGTCTGCAATGCAGCAGAATCCAACTTAAGATGGTTTCATACTAGATGCTTTCATACTGCAAAACTGGCAGTTAGTCCCCGTGAAAAGCATTTAGAAGCGTGGACTCTATGGAGAATAGAAAAGCATGTCTGGTGGGATGGATACGGATGTATTAAAAAGATCGTTGCTGACAGGTTAGACTCCAAATTGGGATTATTCGTCAGCTGAGGCTGGAGATGACAAAATGTTCAGCTGTAGAAGGCAGAGACTTGACCAGTCAGAAAAAAATGAAATCGGACAGACTGGATTTTGGGAGAAACTATCCAGTCTGTTGCATGAGACTAGAAGAGCCAGAGCTGAACCTCTCTATTCCTTATGGAACTTACCTGCAGGTTGGGTGACACACTTCTAATATATATAAAGGGCCTGAGAAAAGTGAAGTGATAAATGCACCAGTGATAAATGTACAGGGGTGAATAGGTCCTGCCTTACGTTAGGGATACTGAAGTTTCACTTCCACAAAATCTTTTATATAAAACTTTATTTTAGCCACATTTTAGAAAAAAGGTTGAACTCCCATTTTAAAGAGGGAAGCCTGCAGTAAAAGGAGCTTGGTTCTTTTAAAAGTGACACGCATGTCTTACCTGAACTGATTTTATTTGTCTGTTTGTTCTGTCTGGTTTTCTTCTTTAGGAGTTGCTGCAATTGGTGGTGCTTTCACTAAACAAATTCTTCAGGATATGGCTGCTTTGAATGAACGTCCTATTATTTTTGCTCTCAGCAACCCTACCAGCAAAGCAGAATGCACTGCTGAGCAGTGCTACAAATATACAGAGGTAACCAAAGATTAACATCTCTCCAGTGTACATAGTGAAAAGTAAAACTGAAATTAAAATGGGAGGAAGGGAGAGGGTGGCGTAGCAAGTACCAATCATGTCTCTGTGTGTAGAGAAAATGAGTTAAATAACATGTTTTTCAGATGTTATCAAGACAATTTCACTGAAGTCAATACATGCTTGCACCCTCGTAAAAACATTTAATAGCTTTTCTTGGTGTCAGGCAAGACTTAAAATCTTTATTATAACCCAAGCATCAGTAACTGTCAATCATTAAAGCCTTATGCCTGTTTTTGAGCTGCACCACTTTGTGTAATATATACACACAGTGGCATGGTTTTAATTTGACATTTTATAAATACTCTTTAGGGTAAGAAAATACTTCAATACATGAAATAGAATCTTTAAAAGAATTCTTTATTAAGAACTGGGGTAATTGACTCCTCCTTACAAAGATTTCTATTATGGAAACACGGGTGAAAATGAAGAGAATTGCACTCATTTATTATTGTATTCAGTCTAGAGTTTGAAATGTGTGAGTACTTGACTGTATGTGTTTCACAGTGCATTGTGTTTGGATTTCTTGTCAAATACAGGGCAGTTTGAATGACAGTTTCTCAGTGTTTAAACGACAGATTTAGCATGCTCATTCCCCACTGCACACAATTACAGCACGATGCAAGAGCCAGGGAAGCGGCCTACATGAAGGGTTGGTTACAGTGTATAACATCTGGTAGGCAGAGTAGAAGACACACTGAAGTATTTGATCTGTCACCAAAATGTATAATAAGCTGGCCATGATAATACTGTATGACACCAAACCAGAATATTCTTCTGAAGAGCTGAATAGCAACAGTGGCATATTTTAAAATGCACATTTCCAGTTCTCTGAAATAGATGCAGATATTTCTGATACAAAGCACCTCTGAAGTATTTAACAGTGACATTTATCACTTCAGCAGTGCTAGCATAAATAAAGGCTGGCTGTTCTTCCCCACCTAAATTCACAGGGGCCTTTGGGCTGTGGGCATAGAGCCTGTACAATGTTACTCCCCTCAGTCCAAACCTGCATTGCCTGCTGTAGAAATTACTTCTCTCTCTATGTAGCAGGAATGATCTGGGGAGAATCAGTAGTGCTGTAGGTGAGTCACCTCTGAGGTGCCTTGATGAACAGCACTTGATGGTTTCAGCATGTGCTCCCATAAGGGTGTTCCTTACTCCAGGGGAACAGTGAGACTACATCTGCCTGAGAGCCCATCTCTTAGTGCTCTGATGGTATCACAACTCTGATCATGCATACTACTGAATGACACCAGACCTAATATTCCTCTTAGCTATTGTTAAGCCCCTGTTGCTGCTTCTGGGCCACCCCACACTCGTTGCTACCATGACAATATTGTCTGCTTTGAGTTTTACAGCTCCACATGCATACCTTCTTCCCACATACCCTTCTTCAGATGCAGGTGCACAGAGTGCCTAATGAGGGCGGGCTTTCAGTTTCTCCTGAATTGTACAGATAGCTCTTACCCGAATAAGGCAGCCATTACTCTTTGACATCAGATAGTCACAGAGAATCACCACTGATCTCTAGGATCAGCAGCCTGATGTTCTTGAAACATAGTCAAATAGCTCTTAACACCCTCTTGGAAGAGATACTAAATAGATGCAACCCAGCTTCCAAGGTGATAAATACTTAAAAGGATGTGTGAAATATTTCAACAGTGTCCTCTTAACTTAACGTGCTTTGTTCCGCTTTCTTGTTCCAATTTAGGGCCGGGGTATTTTTGCCAGTGGAAGTCCTTTTGATCCTGTCACTCTTCCAAACGGAAAAACTCTCTATCCTGGACAGGGTAACAACTCCTATGTGTTCCCAGGAGTTGCCCTTGGTGTCATTTCGTGTGGACTGAGACATATTAGTGAGGATGTGTTCCTCACAACTGCTGAGGTACTGTTAAAAATTACTTAAATTCCTTAATTTAGTAACTTGGTAATAATGAGCAGTTAAACAGAAAATGCTAAGCATTATCTTCAGAATTGATAAAATAGTGTTTTCTGTGTAAGGTCTTTATTTACAAGGTGTATTGGTTTTTATAAATCCCATTTGAAGAAGTTACTTCAGAAAAAAGTGAATTTGTGTTCCATAGATAATCTGACACAAACCATACCTCCTGTCGGCAAAGGAAAAAAACCTCAGTACTGTATTATCGTAGGTGAAGGCACATATGTTTGCGTACACACGCACACAAGTTTGATTTTTAGATTGAAAGGAACTCTGGTTTGATGTTGGCAGCGTTGGGGTGACTTGTGGGTGTGTTTTGCTTGCAAAAATAGACTGAATTTCTTTTAGCTTTCTGCTATTTTTAAATAGAGCTGTTGGAGTCATCTTTTGTGGATGGCGGAAGTGCTCCATTGCCTTGTGGCTCCTTCACCACAGTTTGACACAATTGCCACATTATTCTTGCCATTTTCTTTTCTATCCTTTTCTGCATTAGTTATTTTCTTTCTATTTTCTATCTATTTTCTATCTATTTACGATATCATAAGTGCATAGGATTGTATCTCCACATATGAGAGAAGCATCTGGCCTTTATTATTTTAGAATCCCTTATTCAAACGAACTCGATTACGAGCAGTGGTTGGAATCAAACATTTAACACTTCGGGTTTTTATTTTTGTTACCAAAAAAATATCCCCCAAAACAGTAAGTTAATCTGTCTGTAGCTGTTTCTCACTTAAAAAAATTGTAACTTTGATTTTCTGGGTCCAGCATCTTTTTCCTCATCTGCTATAGTGTCGTCACTGCACCCTTACCACTCCTGCATCTCACCCTTCCCTTCTCCTCTTCCCGCTCTGTCCTTGAGTTCCTGCCTCCTTCATTGCCTCTGTTGGTTCTGATTTTGGCTGGCACCAAAATCAATATAACGAGCCTCGCAAGACTCATCTTCCTTCTATCCAGAGTGATGGGGGCTATCCTTGCTCAGGTTCCTTGCTGCTCAGCTCCCAGGAATGTCCCCCCAAGCTTGATCTTCTCCGAGAGAGCTCAGGTTCAGAGATTAGAAGTGCATGATGGTCTGACTGTGTCCAGACAAAGCCATTAAAAGCTTGATGCTTTTGGGGTTTTTTTTTAAGGTATTGCAATAAGGAAGAAGTCTAGACTCACTTTACCAAGTTAACTCTAATTGACCTAGATTCAATTCAGTGGTAATTTCCTTCTATAGGAGAGAAAGCTGCACTGATTAGCAGCGAGAGAATGCCTGACTCAGTTCTTGCAGCTTCTGTAAGGGGCATTGCATTCCAATTCTTGCTCCTTGTGTCCTCTTCATGGATTAGAGGAAGAAAATAGTCCTTTACTATCACTCAGAGGCAACTGATAGGCAACGTGATCCTATGACTGGCAGTATGTCGTATGAAGCTTTCATAAACAGCAGGCCCTGCATGCTGCCCTTGCTGGATTTTTGAAAGCTTTTTTTAAGGTCCAAACTATGGCATCTTTAAAGCAGTTTGCCAGCAGCTTGCCCTTTATAAGAAAGAGATTCACAATTGCCATCTTTAAAATTAGTAAAAAGCCCAGACTGTCTCCACTGGCTTTAACCATCCTAGGAGGGCAATGATCCATCTTGTAAGTTTTGGGGTAATTATATCCTCCCTTTAAATCCTCCCCTGTAATTTCAGTTGGATACGGTGATCCTCGCCTGCTGGTCTAAAGTGCCGTGTTAAACAGTTGCCTTATTTCGTTCTAGGAGTTGCTTCATTTTGGTTTGAGTGAAATGGTTCCTATATATAGCGTGCTGATGATGAAAAGTGGCATATGTGTGGATTCAACTGCGTTTCAAGTGGCAGTCTACTCAGAAAAAAATCTGTTCAGAACAAGGAAATTTAACTGAACAGAGACCTGTAACAGGGAAGTAAAATGTATCAGAAACTGCAAGGAAGCCTTAAAATTCTCTCTTGAGGTAGAGGTTCTCGCCTGACTTGTTCTTCTTTTGGTAAAGGTTTTGCTACACAATTGCCTTCCTCCAGTAAAATCCCTAGAAAAGGTTGACCTGTGAAAATGTTGGTGGGTTTCTCTGTATAGAACGTCTCTGTTGGTGGCAAGATCAGTGGATGGCTACTGGCCTCACAGCTGGAGCTAAGAGCCTTCACATCTGGTCTCCTTACCTTGTGCGAGGCAGTGTGTGAGTGGGGCTTGGGTGAGGGACAGGCAGTTACGGAGCAAGGCAACCACAGGTGGATTTCAGAGGAGTCTTTGCCAGAAGATGCATCAGGGGTGTGAAGGCTTGGGAGGGCTGTGTAGGCCCTCAGCTGAAATTGCAGTACATAGCAAAAGCAAAAGTGCTTTTTGTTAGGTTTTCTTGGCTTTTTAAATGGAAGGATAAAATCAAAATAGTTTAACGTGGGTTTTAGAAGAGTGGTCTGTATTCTCCATTTGACATGGAAGCACCCAATATGGTGCCAAATTGAAAGCACCAAACCCCTTCATTTTAGACAGAGAGACCTTCTCAGATGGTAGCAGTAGCTTACCTGAAAAAAGCAGTTACAAAAAAGAAGCATCGCAGGCTGCATGCCTGCACCTCCTGTCTTCTTGCTTTGCCACCTCTCCAATTAAATCCAATAAAAGTCACAAACAGCTTATTGTAACTACAACAAATTCTACTTGCAGTGTTCTTTTCTTTCTGCCAAGTAAAATAGGATGTAACTTTGATTTTAGACAATAAATCTAAGGTGCTGAGAGCTGTAATAACTCTTAATTGTCGGCAATTACTCAGTGATGACAAGGGACATTACCTATTATTCTAAGTTATACCAAACACAACAAAGGGGCAGAGAATTATGAACTAATGAAATATTCTTGGCATGTATGACCTACAGTTAAGTTACTCCAGAAATAATCCTATTAAATCCTTTCATTATAGAGAATTTGTCCTCCAAAACCCAAGAAGCCCCACTTGCTTTATGCCATTTGTTGTCTTGATTGCCGTTCATTGAAGTTCTGCAGTAAGGCTTAGCTAATTTCTGTATTAAAAACTTGAATTAACTAAAATTTAAAACATGAAAATAGCCAAATAACCATACTGGGTTGCACGTAAGAGTGGGCTGCAACCTGCTCAGTGCCTTCCTGTGAAAAGATGCAGTAGCAGAAGCTGAGGAGAATACAGAGGGGAAGATACAGAATGATCCTTTTGTTGAAATGGCTTCTCAGCTTCTGGCAGTCTATTGTATATGGCATTCCTGCTCTGGAAATGTTATCCCTGTATGGATTATCTTTCATAAACGAGCCTGGTGGCTTTTAAAACATGTTTATACATTTGAACATCATTTGGCAATTAGTGTCACAGTCTAATTATGAGTTGTGTGGAAAAAGGAACTCCCATAATTTCCTACTCTCTGATGAGTTGGGTTCCCTATAGTGCCATGAGAAACATTCATCTTTGATTGTCTGATGTATTTTCTTTTCAATAGTCTCTTCTTTTTCCTCCCAAGACTTGTTTCTCATTTTGTTTCTTTTCTTGTAAAACAAAAATAGCCTTTTGATCATACCCCTCTTGATTCTGTGCCATTCTTATTTGAAGCAGGAGGAGCAAAAATGCACACTGTTCAAGCAGTGGCACATTGTGGATTTATTACATTGGTGCAATTACATTTTCTGTGTCACCTCTTCTTTTCTTAATAACTCCCAGTGTGGATTCATCATTCTGCCCCCTGCCACTGAACTGGCGTTCTTGAGCATTTTTCAGAGACCACACGAGGAAGGCATCATTCGCTTTGAAAATGCTTGTTTCTGTGGTTTTGCTTAGTTTCTAATGAGGAGTCTGTCAGAAGGAATAGCCTGGCATCTAAATAGATAAGCTTGCTACCTCTCCCACTTCCAGCAGCACTCAAACGTTTTGTGGCTTGCTTTCCATCAACCCCATCACACAACAGAAGCACTCTACTCCTGACCTTTTTTTTCAGTGACACATCCCACTAACAGCAACTTGCTGTTGATTTCTTCAGATTTCATCTTTCCTGCTGAGCCCCACTGAACTGCTGACAGCAGAAACCTCATGTTGTCAGCTCCTCATTACACATTCAGGTGCACATCCTGTTTTATCTGAGGGCTGCCGATCGATTTTAACTAACGTAGTTGCTATTGTGGTAAGCAAAACCTACGTTTTACGTTGCCTTAGCTCCCCCTAGTGTGGTTTTGTCTCTGCTGCATTTCTCAATATCGGATTAAAATGTAAGTAATTTTCCTTCACTTGTTATACTCAGCAAGAGGATAAACTCTTGTTGCTCTTGTTACCATTTGCACTCTGAATGGAAAAACTTACTACGCCTACCAGCATGCTGTGTAGATTGCAGAAGAGAACTTTGTTGTTTCTCTTTGAACCTGGAGTTACTGTAGCATTTGCTATTTAATTCAAACTATTTACCTACTTCTGTCAGAAAGGCTGAATTGATGATAACCAGGCATCTCTTCTGATACAGTCCTACCTGTTAGCAAGCAACATACACAAGGTCCTGTTTCCCGTATACAACGGGAACTGTAGGAAGCAGTTCGTGCTCTGTTACTAGTGTCTTCCTAGGATGTTCCCTCAAAAGTGCACTCCTTGCTTTCTCTCTGGGCCATGTTAGCAGCTTCATTTCACAGTGTTTCCTGGACTTCCCTGGTGTTTTCAGAGCCTCTTGATGGGTCATACATGACAACACAAGATGCTATCCAGACCGGTTTCCCTTTCATCCACGGAGTACTCTTTGCAGGTCACATCACACAGTAGTATCCTTGCACTCCTGGATCAGTCAGTGATTTGGTTCTAAGCTTTCATTGTCTAAGTTTTATTTCTACAAAAGTATATAATTTCTACTGATGAGAACACAAAGGGTGCCTCTGTATCACTCTTCTGTTTTGCATCAGAATGGTCTTCTGGCGCACATCTCCCTGCTGTCCCTATAGCCTCTACCTGTGTGCACAGTGTGGCATGGTCTTGGGCGGAGAGGGGCACTGGTTTCCTTTTGGATTAAACTAAATGGAAGGACACACTCCAGGAGCAAGCCTAATGTACTAAATGTCAATGGAAACTGCTTATAAACTGTAACAGCTTTAAGAAGTATGAGCTTGCACTGTACAAAGAACTTCCTTTCCCTGTGACTGTTACGTGTTCCCAGCTGTTCAAAGGGCAAGTGGCATCCCCTCCCCAGAGTCATTCCTTTCTGTCCCAAAGCAAGGTAGAGAAATTTGGATTCTGCTGACACAAATCTCTCCTAATGTTTTTTGCTAGTTTGAGAGTTGTAGCAGAGGATGTTAGTGGAGGTAGCCATTAAAAACTCCATGCAGTCAGAGCATTTTTAATATATTGATTTTGTGCTTAGTTTGCTTAGAAGATATTTAGATTTGGTTCTAACTAGCTGTTCCCTAGAAGGTACAAATATGGGCACTGAAGATATTAAACCCTCAAGTCCACCAATGAGATTACAAGGTAGAAGACAGGTTAGCTAACTGGCATCAGCTGAATCCCAATCTGGATCACCCTGAAAGGCTATTTGCTATGTCAGATCTCCAAATGACAAACAGATTTTTGTTAATGATAGCAGAACTATCAGGAGACCCAAAGGCAGCCCCAGGACACTTCATTTCTTAAAATGGATCTGTTGGACTTGAATAAGTCTTACTGTCTGAGTGAGAAAAGCCTGTAACTCCCTAAATTTCCAGCTCTTGTGTAGCTACTCCTATTGATAAGGCTGGTTGTAAACCACACTGCCTAGGTGGATTAAGCAGTATCTGTTTGATTTGAGAAAGCAAAACCATTTCTTTGCCTAAGACCAGATCAGTGTCTCATAGAGGCAGAGCTGCATCTGGATTTCAAGTTAAACATGTCTGCTTTTTTTTTTCTAGGTAATAGCTCAGCAAGTTTCGGATGAGAATTTACAGGAGGGTCGTCTGTACCCTCCGTTAGTCGCTATTCAGCAAGTATCACTGAAAATTGCTGTAAGGGTAAGTCGTTTATTTCAGTCTCTTGTGGCTTCTCTTCTCCCCACGCTCTCTATGTCATTCAGCATTTGATTTGATCAGCTAACACACCTCCACACAAGTTGAAGTTGGTTCACGTCAATCAGTCTTGGACAAGTAGCAGTTTCAAAATTGAATTTAAATTCATAAATGTAAATGTAACCCAAGCACAAGAAGGAAGGATTTATATTAACAGCAAGTGTTTATGTCTGAGGAGCCCAAACTGAGCTGTGCACCAGTTATGAGTGGGTCCCCAGGCTTACAGTCATGAGAGGTGCGCAGCCGAGGGTGTTGGCCCTTTGTGGTGATCAGTTGCCTGTCAAAATGTCACCCTGTGTCCAGGGACTACTCCCTTTTTATCCCATTCTTACTCTGGCCTATCAAAATAACTAACTACAAGGGATGCTTTTTGTTTATGGCTCAGGTTCGGGCCAGCGGTTGTTCGTTCGGTTGGTTTTTACTGGTAAATATTGAGCTGATGCAGGTGGATTTTCAGTAACCGACTTAAACCCACAGAGAGAAGAGGAAGTTTTCAAATAATGTATTTATCCCAGTTCCTCCCTTGTTCTGTTCTTTAGGAAGGGGTTTTTTTTTTCAGCATTTTAGGTTATTTTGCTACTCTTCCATGACCTTTTTTTCTCAATTACTGTTTTCTCCCTTGGTCACCATGCTGTGAATAATTCCACTTAATGCATATTCTTTGGAAAGAACAAGGAGCCCTCATGTGTGAAACAGTTCCCCTAGCTTCACTCATTCTGTGTATTTAACAGAAATCCTTCTCACAGTTCACATCATCTTAGGCAAGTAATAACTGTTCTGTAGGTGTCAAAACGTTAACCCGGTTCCCCAGGCAAAATCAAACTGCCCGTGCGTTTGGCAGAAACACAGTGATAGAAATTCCTCCTGTGCTTGTGCATGTTACAGCAAATACAAGAAAGGAAAATGTTACCAAACAATTCTGTCTCCCTGATCTTTGTTGAAACTTTATTCTTGCAAGTACCTACTCTGGCTTATACAGCCCAGGAGGTTTAGCAATGGCCTCTGCCTCTTCCAGGAGAGGAATACTCTCAACATTTTTTGGAATACCAAACATGGGGTGTAAATTCAGACCGTATTCAGCTACGATAATTATGTGCACAGACCTGAAGATGAACTCTTACATCAACATCCAAAGTGCTGCTCAGTCAAATCAGGTTGGGCTTCAGATTAATCCTAGAAGGGAAGACTAAATACAGTAACTTGAGGTCTCAGCTTCTCACCAAGCCAAGACATTTATGTTTTAAAGAGAGAGCTAGGGCAAGCAGGAAGGAGACCATCTTCCTTTTATTCAAAGCAGCAGCATGTGTCTGATTGCCAAATACAGTTTGAAGCCGATCTTTCGAAAGAGCGCTGCTGCATAAAAGCAGTCTGTCAAACTTCTTTGGTTTCATAGCTGAATGTCCAGTCTAAAGACAGACATTTCTCTAGTAAGTGTTCTGTGGATGTGAGAGGCTACCTTGATGTGTTGAGTGGGCTCCAACTCCTTCTAAACTTCACTTTTGCTACAGCTATACTTGTGGTGCATAACTGAATTCACTCAGGTATGGTCTGAGGGAGAAAAAAGCAAGCAAATACTCATATTCCCCCCAACCATCTCTAGAACTGAACACATGCATTTTACAGGACTAATTTTTTCTCCTCAGTTTACCTTTAAGAAATATATTATCAGACTATGGTGAATAATAAACTTCTTTGACATGCAGGGAGTGTGGAGGCTTGGAACAAAGTTTTCTTACAGCGCTTTGGAGAAGGTGGTAAACCAGAGTAACCTGATGGTGAAAACGCATAAATGGTATCTCAGTGCTTGGCGTTTGTGGAATGTATTATCCAGTGCTGCACAACAAAAGCCAAGATATTACTGGATGAGGAGAAGTGCTGTATTTGTAACAGCAATGACACGTAATCCTGTTCAAAAGTAGCATGTGTCAGATTCACTTAAATGCAAACATTGCCTTTTCCCAGTCTTTCTCACTGTATACGAGCCTAGATTCAGTGTGAATATAGGTGACTATCAGCACTGGAGAAGATGATGTTTTACCTTGATTTTGAACTAATTCCAACTTTTAAATCCTATTAAAAGTACTCAAATAGTTTATAAATCAGCGCTAATTATGAGTTTAATGCATCTTTCTAGATCGCAGAAGAAGCCTACAGGAATAAAACTGCCTCCACCTATCCGCAGCCCAAGGACCTAGAAGCCTTCATCCGCTCTCAGGTTTACAGTACCGATTACAACAGCTTTTTGGCCGACTCCTACACCTGGCCTGCAGAAGCCATGAAACTGTAAATACTGAACGAAGACTGAACAAACTAGCAGCAACTAGAAAGCACTACACTATCCAGAACATCCCTGCCTAGGAAGCCTAAGAATAGCTAATTTTTTAAGATGCAGAAAACTTTTTCTAAATTGTAATATTCAGTTAGAAACTCAGATCAAGAAACCGTAATAACTACACATCAGAAAATAAAAGTTAATCTTGAAATGTATTTGTGGTGGTTGGTTATTTTGTTATTTTAGTTGCGATATCCTACACTGTGTTTTGAGAGATTTTTCTTGTTACCAAAATAAGTGGTTGTATCTTGAGAGTTTTATCACAGATGTCAGTAAGAACTCCAAACTGTCTGACCATCCTCCTGCACAGACTTTCTGACCTATGACAGTGTTGCCTTTCTCATTTCCTTCTGGTTGAAATCTCATGGATAAGGCCTATTTCTAAACCAGCTTGTTTTGCTACTTTAAAGGAAAAAGTTTGTAATTGACAACTTCCCAACAGGACTGGATGCAAATTGGCTTATTGTTTTTGAGTCATGATCATGTGGAATCTGCACTCATGCATCAGTGTTCTAAAAAAACCCCAAAACTCTGAGGAATTATTGCTTATTACAGAATTACCACTCCAAGACAAATGTAGTGTGCATCTTTGGACCATTCTGGAAACAAAGTGTACCTGATTTTTTTTTCCTGCTATCATGCTATAGAGAGTATTTCTACAAAATTAACTTCATCTGTCCAGCCCCTCAGCTCTGCCACAGCTCAGCCTGCAGGTCCTCAGTTCCAAAGAGGAGAGGCACCTTCTCCCGCACTGCAAAATGCCTGATTGTAAATACTTTTTCCTTACTGTGATTTTGGCCAAAGTTATGATCATACAAAGAAGGTACTTAACCACAGTGAAGGAATGTAGGTTAATCTTCATTCCGGGCAACCAGAAATACTGTCTTCCTCTGTATTTTGATTTTTGGCTATTAGGAGAGAAGTACTAAAACACTTCCTTGTATTTTATTTGAAATAATATCTGGCATTTTTGTAGTCATCAGCTGAGCATACTGAAACAGTCTTTAGATAGCTGCTGTCAAAACAGGCTGATTGTTGGAGTCAAACAGCCAGAGTTCTACAGCTCAACAGTAAGTCTGCTTTTATTGCTTGGCACCAGTGTTCACAGCATGGTGCTCAAAGACGAAGTGGAAAGCAGTAAGCTAGTGATCCTGTAAGGCCCGTTCTTCTTCCACATGTTATATTGATGATCTTTAAACATGATAATCTATTATGAATTGGAAGACTGAATTACGATTCACTACCTAAATACACACACTCAGCATGCTACCCCTCAGGAAAGTGTTGCCTAGAACTGTTAATATCATTTCCTGTTAAAAGCTGCTGGAAAATTGTCTCTCAGTACTAATTCGACAGAGAAAAGATGGGTAAAATTACATGTATTTTTATTTAATATATAACATATATATAGGGCTTTAATTTTTCCATATTTTACATGTATTTCCTTATGTAGCATAGAGGAAAACAAGAGGAAACACTTAAGTTTTGTCCCATTTTACACATTTTCATTTCAAAGGTGCTTGACCTAATAATGTAAATGTAAAATGCCATGAGCTGGGCAGCTGAAAAACTACTATTAACATAACCAGACCGTGTAATGAGATGATAGGAAGAGGATTGCTACAATGCTGGTACTGGCAATATAACGGTATAGCTACTACCTACAGCGTACAAGGAATAGGGTGATGTGGGCTTCTTTCTCATTCCCCACACCCTTTATTTAAAAAGTAAACCTTATTCCTGTGGTTGGCCTTTGCATTTCATGGATTAGTTGAATGAAGTGAGAGCAGATGCTTTGTGAGGCAGCAAAAGACACTAACCCATGAATGCAGCAGTGAGACTTCCTTGAGCTGGGTGTGCTTTTATATTGGCAACCATGTTCAGCTGTGACTGCAGGCACGTTGGTATCCCACAACTGTATGTAGAAGTTAACTACAGGTCTGCACTGCAGCTTAGTAACACACAGCACATACGATGAGACAGCAGTGTGTAATTAAGGATAGGTGTGGAATGTTTATCACCTTGCAAGCACTTTGGGGTATGGCTCATAGTGACAAATGCCAATTTTAGGGTCACAGAAAATAAGCAAACACCTCTCAGAGATATGGGGCAAATCTGAAGAGAAGCTAAGATGAACTACTTGACCATTCTTCTTGTATGTTAAACTGTTTCCCTTTTCACAGTAGCTGTAAGGCACAGTATTTCAATGTCAGAGTCATCTGTTGCTGTCCAAAATTAGAACTCCTTCCAAAGTTTCTCTTACTTGTCTGAAAGTTTGCCTTCAACATCAAATAAGATCTGAAAAATGTGTCCACTTTGATGCTGTTTCAGGAATTCTAGGAACTGGCCAAGATCCATGTGGTAGTCATTCCTCAGGCCATAATCACCATGTGCCTGAAACTGTAGGTCTTCGAAAGCATGAAAGAGCCTAAGATCATCGATGCTTCCCTCTGTTTCTATGTTCTCCACATGCTTGCATGAAATGTGCTTCCAGTTGGGATACCTAATAACCCGCCAGAACTCTTCACAGTGTTCTCGGAGTCCCTCCACACAGATGACACCAGGTTTCCCTGTCAGGCAGAAGCCAGTCAGATTTAATTTCTTTGCACAGTCAAAAATCTTTTTCCTCAGTTCCTGCCTATATATATGATGGCTGTAGATCCACATACGGCGCAACGTTTCTTTAACTGCCACTTTTTCTGAAGCACTTTCAGAAGAGATCTTGCTGTTTTCCAAGTAAGGCAGGCTGTTGTCTTTCAGCCACTGCACAGCTTCACATATACACAGTTCACCTGAATCCAAAGAGCTCATGTGAGAAGTGAGATGAGTGTTGAGCTCCAGCTGTTGCTGTCTGTGCAGTGCATCTGATCTTGCAAAAAGCTGAGGGGCTACATGAGGGTACATACGAGGCAGCAGTACCTGCAGTTCCACTTTTACCTTAAAAACAGAACACACACACACACACACACACACACAAAAGGAAAATTAATTCTGCAGCTACGGAAAGACATGTTAGATTCTTTGTCCCTGTCAAAAGCAGGTTACAAGGAGATGTAATTAAGATTGCAGTATCCTTATGACTGGAATTATTTCCACTTTCCTTTTCCCCATAATGTATTCTTTTGTCTGCTCCTTTTCTTTTGTTGCACCATGCTGTGACTTTCCCAACATACCTAATGATATCAAGGCTACTCTCTTCTGCTGTTTAGAGGTACTGCTGGAAAGAAGGCACACAGTTACCTTCCAGGGATACTTCTAGTGCACGTACTCAGTATGTGCTCAGTGCTGCTACAGCAATAAACGACAAGTCTGTCAGTCAAGGGGCAAGTGGCTTCTGAGAACCTTGTCCCTTACCAAACGTACAGCTGCCCAACAAACTCAGCCAACTCCCGGGATCTACACCAGGGAAACAAGGCCAAGAGTTGTATGAGAGACTGTTTATGATTAGAGACACATGGCAAGGGACTTGGAATAAGATGAGCTTTAGAATCCTTTCCAACCCAAACCATTCTATGATTCCATGCATTATTACCATTATTTTAAGCAAGTATTCATCCTAACAGAGGAAGCATTCTCAGGATTACAGGGGATAAGAAAATTTACATGCATTTTAGGCCAGGGAAACCTCTAGATTGGGTAAAATAATCTCCTACAAACCCTGGGCTGTGGAGTTTCTCTTGATTATTCCTATAGCGCCTTAAAATGGAGCACCTCAAAATGGAGCACTTCAGTTCTTTGGCAACCAAGCCCTGCCTCTGGGCCAAGAGCAGAAGAGAATTCACAAGTCCTCAGTGCTTGGGGCACCCGTGTACTCCCATTAGGGGACCTTCACTACAGTATACATCATATGATTAGTCCTGCAGAGAGAGAAGTGAATCGTGAAATGACCAATCACCTTTCCATGGAAAAAAAAATCTTCCTGCACAAGCCCTCCCTGCACAGTTCATAGAACCTCTCTGAAGGCTGGTAAAAGGGTGTGTTTTAAAGAGACACCGAAGCTTGTACTTAAGTTTCCAAATAATCATGAGGTTGCGTCATTACCCAGCACATTGTTCTAATGTTTAGTTGTCCTTACTCTGAGAAAAATGGCTTCTAGATTGTGTTTGTCTCTTCTCAATTTCCAGTTACTGCAGCATTATACACTCAGACCTAAGTTCTCTATGCAAGTATTTGCATCACTTCGTTGTCATATATAACTTTTTCTTGAAGCAGATAAATTACTGGAACTCCTTTATGCTGTTAAGTTTTGTTTCCCTATTCATAGGCTGGCTTTGTTTTAGTGTGTGACTCTTAATAGTATTCTGCCATTTGGGGCTACTTTTAACATTACCATATTTCAGATACAGATCAATGAATTTCAGTACATGTGGCAAGGGATCAAAGAGAGAACTACTAGGGCAATTTTCCTAGAATAATATAAAGTCCAACATATGTATTCCCACAGGGGCAGCACTGCCTTTGTAACACACAACTCTTTGTAAACCAGTAAACCACCAACCCTGATACGAGCACAACCCTAGCTAAACACTTGTTTGCTGCGCATACCGCTGGTGTTGGCTGTCTATTCCTATCTGTGATTCTATCAGCCTTTCTTGCCCAAAGGAAGTTCAGGCTCAAATAAATGATAAAAAACAATACTTTGTTGTTGTTGTTGTTACTCTTGACTTCTGAAGCAACAAACAGAAATTAGGTGGGTTTTTTTCCCTTTTGTTTTTAGGTCAGAGTTTAAGTAAGTGTGTGCACAAGGAGTGAAAATCCAACACACACGGCCACATCTCACCTTCGCCTCTCCCACATCAATAGTGACTGAATACTCGAGCTGTGGGGGCAGAGCGCCATCAGTGCTTCTCAGGTAGCGCTGCACGCTGGGCACAGCGTCCTCATCCAGATTTACTTCCCCTTTTTTGGGAAACATGGAAAGGAGCATTTCCACTTCTACCAGCTGCAGCTCCAGGCACTCTTTTACTGCGACAGCCATTACGCTGCCCTCCACACACACCTGGAACAAGAGGCGTTTAACGCACGGTTAAGTTCAGCGCCACACCATGCAACCCAACAAGCCGGCTTTCGCTGGGCAGCCCCGTTACTTCAGGACAGAGGACGGTTAAATACGGCTACGAAGCGCTTAGGAGTTAGTCCCTTACAGGCATGTTCCACAACCAAGATGGAGATGCCTCACCTGGGCTGTGCGTTTCAACCCGCCACGGCAGAGCACAGCCGCCACCGGGAGCAGAGGCGAGAGAAGGGAAGCGGAGAGAACGGGATACGGCTCCTCCTGCGGCGGCCGCTGAGGGGACGGAGCACCGCAAACCTTACAGCTCGGTGCCACCACCCAGCGACAGGGCAGGGGCGCGCATGCGCGGTCAGCGGGGCCGGGCCGGGCCCGGTGTCACGGGGAGCTTTGATCCGTTACGGACGGAAACGCGCAGCGCTGACGTTAACGGCGGGTTTGCCGTTAACGGTTACAGCTCTCCGGAACGGTCGCGCCGGGGGAGGCGGGCGCGCCACCGCCTCCCGCAGCCCCCACCGCCGCCGCCGGCAACGACTGCCGAGTGGGCGGGGCCCAAGTGCCACGTGGCGGTACCGTGCCGGCCCTGCGCGTTGCCATTGGCTGGGCGGGGCTTGGGGGCGTGGCCACGCCGGCTGTGGAAGAGGAGGGCGGCAGTGGCGGTAGGAGCTGAGGGGGAGCGGCTGCCGGTGAGGGGGCGGAGGAGCGGGGTGCGGTCCCGTCGGGCCCGGGTGGCGGTGCTGGGTGCTCCCCGAAGGCCGCAGCTGTGAGGGAGGTGGCTGCTGGAGCTGGTTATGCGGTTATGGTGGCCTGTGTCCGGCTGGCTGGCCCTCCCCGGCCTCGGGTGGCTGGGGCGGGGTGTTGGCGGGGTGGGTTGGTACAGAGCTACCTTAGCAGGGCTGCGATGCTGGTAAAACGTCGGTGTTGGGGATTTCCCTAAAGGAGAACGGGCTGCTTCGGAGCTCAGAAGTTAATCAATATATGGCCAAGTGCACCGAGGGGGGCACGTTACAGGGAGAAATGGCCAGCCCTTTGCAATAAGTTTGTTCGGATTCCCGGATCCAGCCAATTGGAAATTGTGGCTCTCCTCACCCAAATCACATCATCCCTTCATGTTCTGGCGAAGCTATGTTTATCTACTGCTGCACTGGGAATGTAGAGGCTCCTTCAAGGATGGCTTGGTAGTGGTCCCCCTTTCAGTGCCACCAAGGGATTTGATAGGACAAGGGGGAATGGCTTTAAAGTGAAGAAAGGTAGGTTCAGATTAGACATTAGGAAGGAATTCTTTCCTGTGAGGGTGGTGAGGCACTGGCACAGGTCGTCCAGAGAATCTGTGGCTGCCTCATCCCTGGCGGTGTTCAAGGCCAGGTTGGACGGGGCTTGGGGCAATCTGGTCTAGTGGAGGGTGTCTGTGCCCATGGTGGGGGGTTACAGCTACATTGTCTTTGAGGTCCCTTCCAACCCAGACCATTCTATGGTGTGAATGGTTTAAGATACCTATGGGCTTTAAAATAACATAAAGTGCAGATTGTGAAACTAAGTACAATGTCTTCACTCATTTGCATCTGTGTTACTTCCTTCTCTAGAAATGGATTTTGAAGCCCTTAAGAAATACTCATCATTACATCCTAAACCTGCTGGACTTACACTTCAGTATGGCACTGCTGGATTTCGCACCAGGGCTGAACAGCTTGATCACGTAATGTTCCGCATGGGTTTGCTGGCAGTTCTCAGGTCCAAAGCTGTGGCATCTACTATTGGCATCATGGTTACAGCATCTCACAATCCTGAAGTAAGAACAACTTTTCCTTTGAAAAGAAGGTAGATGTGATCTGTTTGGTAAAGTCCAAGTTCTTCATGGTACCAGGAGACCAGATCCTGAAGGCACTTGGACCCACTTAAAGCATATGTTTAGCCTGCTCCCTGTAAATATGATCTCCAGCATGTTTGAGGTTACTTTTCCCTGTACCTGGTGTTGTGGTTTAGACCCAGCTGGTAACACAGCACCATGCAGCTGTTTGCTCCTACCCTCCTTTCTCCTCTTTGTGGGATGGGGAGGAGAATTGAAAGAATGTAAACTCCAGAGATTGAGATAAGATCAGTTTAATAACTAAAGTACTAACTACTACTATCAGTTTAATAACTAAACTACTACTATTACTAATAAACAAAATAACAAGGGGGGAGAATATGAAACTAAAAGTGGAAAGGAAAACAAACAATAAACACATGTGGTGCACAATACAATTGCTCACCACCCACTGACCGTTACCCAGCCTGACCCAAGCAGCGATCTGAGCCTTCTGGGTAGCTCCCCCCAGTTTGTATACTGGGCATGATGTGCTATGGTATGAAATACCCCTTTGGCTAGTTTGGGTCAGGTGTCCTGTCTCTGCTTCCTCCCGGTTTCCTGTGCCCCTGCTCACTGACAGAGCATGAGACTGAAAAGTAGCAGAGTACCCTTGAGAAGAGATGAACCTTTGAGCACAATCTACAAGTTTAAAAAATAAAGAGATACAGCAGTTACAAATCAGACATTTAGACTTCTGCAGCTGCTATGGAGCATTTGAGCTTATTAGAATCAATCTCTATGTCAAATCAATTTCATACCAAAATTACAAGGAGGAAAAAGTTGGTATATTAAGCATAATGTGCTGGTTACATTACTTTGCGGGGCTTGCAGGAGGTTTAAGTAGACAGCTAACCTATTGGTTCCCAGAAATGCTCCCATTTAAAGCAGCAATGTGATGGAATCATGTGTCAGCTGTCTTTAGAGAGATTTTATCAAGTTTCTCCCTTCTAAGCTTGCTATCTTTTTTTCTGTTTTCTTCCAAGGAAGATAATGGTGTAAAGCTGGTTGATCCTCTTGGAGAAATGCTGCACCCTTCCTGGGAAGAGTATGCCACACAGCTAGCAAATGCAGAGGAGCACGAATTACAGCAAACAATAACTGCGATCTGCCAAAAAGCAGGAGTGAACCAGCACAAAGATGCTTCAGTTTTTATTGGTAGAGACACCAGGTAATTCAAAATGCTGTGGAGGTATGCTGCTTTTATGGGAGTGCCAATATTTTGTTCATTGGTGCTTTTGGATGTTCAGCCCTCTGCAGCCAGATTATGCTGCTTTTTTTTTTTATTTATGCTTATTCTGCTACATGTTAATTTATGATTATAGCAAAAAAAAAAAAAAAACACTTTTCCAATGCTGTTCCTATGTCAGCTTCCCTGATAGTTATGACCTAGCACTGTTTCTGGACAGAATGATTTAGTGTGGGTTTGAGTTACTTTTGGAAGGTACGGTGCAACATCCACATCTATTCAGCAGTTTACTTGCCTTTGTAATTCTCTGGGGTGGTGGCTTTCAGGCTCCGATATTGGCAGGTGCCTACAACAGGTAAAAGTATAGATTTCTTCATATTATATCTAAGTCTAGTGGCAGGAAGCTTGTAGAGTCTTCCTCCACATGTGCTTCCTTCCCAAGTTCATACATAAGTGTCTCTCCTGCAGAGGTTAACAGTTCTGTTTGTTGTTTTCCAGGCCAAGCAGTGAGAAACTTTCACAGTCAGTCATAGATGGTATCTTTGTTCTAGGTGGTCAGTACCGTGGTATGTTAAGCTTTTGCAATTCTAATCTGATGTAAATTTTATGTAAATGTGACTCCGTTATGCAGACCTAAACCAGTAGCCTAGATGTCATTTCCGTTTTTGGTAGTAATGATCTTCTTTCAGGGCAGTTGTATGGCTTTAATGCAAGGGGGGTGGGGTGGGGGTGGTGTGTGTGTTATTTTGTCCTAACAGAACCTGAAAACTTTCGTATGGTTTTCCTGCACTGCATTTGTCTGTTTATTGAGAATAGCAAATACTGTGCAACTTTTAAGGAGCAATTAATTTAGTACGCTATTTCTGAATATTTGGCCTTTTACTTTATGCTAGATTATGGTCTGGTGACAACACCACAACTACATTACATGGTCTGCTGTCAAAACACCCAAGGGCAGTATGGGAAAGCAACGCTGGAAGGTTACTATGAAAAACTATCCAAAGCTTTTACAGAACTGATAAAACAGGTGAGTACTGGGTGTTGTCTTCTTCATGCAGATGTTCAAAATCAATATCTTCTGTCTGTTATCCTGTCTGGATCTGAAGTTTTGAATGCAGCATGCCTCTAGGTGTGGTTTCACTAGGGTATGAGTTCACTTTGCCCCTTTTCCCTTGTGCTAAGTCTTCCAGCTCTGGAGAGAGTCAGAAGCACCTGAAGATTGACTGTGCCAATGGAATAGGAGCCCTGAAACTATCAGAAATGGAGCCCTACCTTCCAAAGGAGATGTTAATTCAGATATATAACGATGGAACCAAGGAGAAACTCAATCACTTATGTGGTGCAGATTTTGTGAAGGTTCACCAGAAACCCCCTAGAGGTACATAATCAGCAGTTTTATATCCTTTCACCTCCTCTCCAGATCTGAAAGTTCAGGGTCTAGCAATGGTGTATCATCTTTGGGTGAGCTGAGCTCCCCGTTTTCATTAAGTGACTGTACAAATGGTTCTGCTTGTGCAATGGAAAGAAAGAGAGGATCGTACTCCTGGGTTTGACACATCCCTCAACTATGTTAGTCTGAATGGTTTGGAGGAGCACAGTACATCTTTGCCTGGCTGAAATGTGTTTGTTTGACAATCCAGTCTGAATGTTAAGATGGTGGAGGTGGTGACATGTATCTTGGTGTGCTCTTTGGTGACTAAGTGCATGAGAAAAGAGGTGGGAGTTCTGCTGCTGCAAGGTTTTTAACCTTGTGCCATAACTGACATTCAGCACTTATTTCCAAAAGCTAGAACTATGACTTCACACAGTAGTTCTGGGACTTATTTTCATATACAGCTAGGGAGAAGGTGTAGCATAATAAACATTCAGAGAACCTGTTTTTTTGTTTTACTAATGTTTTTGATGTGAATGTGCACTGTTCAGTTGCATTCAGTACAGCATCCCTGTTTCAAGCCTCTTAGTAAAAGCAATGTTTGTTTCAGAGCATTAGTTTTGTGTGTGTGTCTGCACAGAGCTGATATCCACATGAGATCCACACTGGCACTAATTTAAACATTTTGTGTTTTTCTTTTTCCATCTCTAACTTGCATTTGTAACTCTGTACACGAGGGCTGGACATGAAACCCAATGAGAGATGCTGTTCATTTGATGGTGATGCAGATAGAATTATTTATTACTATCAGGATGCAACGGGCCTTTTCCACCTAATCGATGGAGATAAAATAGCGACTTTAATTAGTATCTTCCTTAAAGAACTTCTTGCCAAGGTAATTCTAACATAGAAAATTAATGCTGACACTTTCATTTGTAAAGTGTAAAATAGTGTAAGGAAGCTGTAGTAATTTGTATGTATGCGGTCTCTATCTAAAGTGAACCCAGTTTAAAGGGAGATCAGGCCTGTACCCCATTGTTAGGGCCAAATGTTGTTTTTACAAGGGTGTGACTTCCATACTCCAAATAAAAATCTGAGCACTGATTTTTTTTCTTTAACCTAGAAACTTTTCTTAGTGGGAAAGAACTTTTCCAGTTTTAGTGTACTAAGTATTGATATTCCATTCTCTTTGTTTTGGTATCATCTTTCATGTATTTTGGGTTTAGTCCTTCTCTCAGCTTTTTTGTGAAGCTTTCAATTTTTTTGTGGGCATTCCATTTGCATGAGAACTTGGTTGTGGCAGCCAAAGGGTTTGTACGTCCTCATTCCAAAATCCCTATCTGCCATATAGCATCCTTTCCTCACAGGAGATAGAGAAAAAGCTTTTCTTTTTCAGAAGTCCTCTTAGACTTGGTGTCTGTAATACCAAGCCTAGACAAGGTCTACTGGTTTTGTGCTCTTGGGAGACCAGCTTGTTTTTTACCCTGTGGCAGAGAAGCTGGCCAGTGAGGAAAACTTGTGCTTGCCACCAGCCTTTGCTTGCTTTGCACTGGACGCTTTGGTATTACTGCTTGTGTGTATGGCCTCATGCAATGCCATGTGTATGGCCAGGGCATTGACCTTGCTGAATCTGAAAAGGGGGTTGAAAAGCCTTAAACTGCTTTATGCTATCCACAAAAAAAAAAAAGTGATATACAAAGACTTGAACAGAATTTGCTTGTCTTAAACATATAGAAGTTATCTGTGAGCTGGTACCTTCATGTGGTGCCTGGGAGTTTTATGTGTCAGTAGGAGAACCTGTGTTTAATGATTCCTATTATCCTTCCATTTATCCTGCTCATCTGGCTATGTACCTATTGGACAGTAAAGCTGTTTTCTTCTTGGTTTGCTCAGGTGGGACAGACTTTAAAGATGGCAGTGGTACAGACAGCGTATGCCAATGGGAGTTCCACACGCTATCTCGAGGAAACACTGAAGGTATTCTCCTTTTTTTCCAGGTAGTTTTCTACAAAGGTTGTTTACTGCAAATTTGTTTACTCATAAATGCTACTATAATATGATTGCTAAGATTTAAACTAGGCTAAAATAAATGACTCTTTCAAACCTGCCAAAGTGACTAAGTTCATGGTGGTAAAGGAGACATAAGAGAACAGAACTGAAAAAGTTCTGGTCAGCTTTTACTAGTTAAAAAAAAAAAGTTTGGCAACAAGTTGAGGACTTTGTAGCAAAGCCATAAAGTGAGTAGTTAAGGGCTCATTGATACTTTGACACTGGTGGTTTAATTTTTTACAACAGGCTAAATGTGTTTCACTACATAAACTGAATGAAGGTGGTATTTCAGCTTGGATAGAAAATTGGATATGTTCCCTGAAACCTTAAAATGAATTAAGTTTTCTTGGCTTGGGGGTTTGCTTATTAAAAAGAAATATCTGCCCTGAATAAATCTTCTTTTTAATTGGGTCTGCAGAACTAGGGGATAGTTCTGGCTGTGCGGAGTCAGTACCTGTGAATCACAGGTTGGTTTGTAACAGCCCGTGCTCAGTTGCTAGCACTTCGCCTGTGGGTCCTGCCTGCTGCAGAGTCTATAACACTTACATTTCTCTGCTGCAGGTACCTGTGCACTGTGTTAAAACAGGAGTGAAACACTTGCATCACAAGGCCCAGGAGTTTGACGTTGGTGTTTATTTTGAGGCAAACGGCCATGGAACGGTGAGTATGCCAATATGTAAAGAAGTTTAGCTGGATTAGCTAGAGAAGGAGGTCTTTTCACTCTGTGCTTACATTTATAAATGAAATGTCCTGTCCTTGTTTGAGAACAGACTTGTTTCCTCATTCTGTCTTTATCATAGCATTGTCACTAATTCCTCTGTTTTATGTGGGAATGGAAATTCATGGTAGCAAACATTAATGATTGTTATTTTGGCTTAAACAGTAAAAGTGTGCTGCAAATACCCTAGATTGTGACATCGGTTGATCTTGACATGTTGTCATTGTTTAATTCTAGGTGTTATTTAGCAAAGCTGCTGAAACTCAAATAAGACGACTGGCAAAAGAGGAGAAAGACAATGAAAAGAGAGAAGCAGCAAAGATGCTTGAAAACATGATTGACCTGATTAATCAGGTAAAAACTGACAGAAACTGTGTCTTGACAGTCATTGGGCTAACCCTGTGAGTACCAGTGAGGCTAATGCCAGGGCCTGCTGGTGCAAGAACAGGGTTGCCATCATACAAGGGGCCAGGAAGAAAAGGGCAGGAACAGTCATCTCTCTTTAGAAAGTTGTAATGCTTTCTCAGTGAGTGGATGTAGGCTTCTGACATCACCACCCAAAGAGGGAGCAGGATAACATGGGGTCCCAGTGATAGGATGGGACTTGGTCATGATTCAAGAGCAAGTCATCTCTTGTCTGCTGTTTTTCACTGAGGGGGCATGGGAGGCTGGGGGTGTTCCAGTGCCCATGCCCACGCAGCCCTGGGAGTCCCTGTCTTAGCACAGATGTTATTCATCTGGGGCAGTGCCAGCTTTAATCGTCATGACCCCAGAAAAAAGGTGATGTGCCAGTCCTCCTTAGGAGAGGCGAGGACTAGCACTTGTCCTTGGCATAGCAGTACAAGTTTGTTGCTGTTCTCCTTCTTACTTTGTGGTAAGGAGGAAAAACTGAAACACCCCCCAGACTAACCAACCAAACTACCTCAGCTACCCAGACTGGGACAGGTCAGCCTGGCTGCATTTTCACTCTCTTCAGCTGAAAGGCTACTGCCTTCATTTCTTTGCTGTTAACTGCTCCAGTGTCTCTTCCCTTCCCGTCAACAGACAGTTGGAGATGCTGTGTCAGACATGTTGGTTATCGAAGCAATCCTGGCTTTGAAAGGTCTGACTGTGCAACAGTGGGATGCTGTCTACACTGACCTTCCAAATCGGCTGCTCAAAATTCAGGTGAGTTACATACCATGCTGGCTCAAGTGACAGCAGGCTCTTGGGGCCCTGCTGTGAGCACCTCTTGCCTGCATCTATTTAGATAACCTTTAGTTTAAAGCTGGAACAGCCTGTTAAAGGGCAGAAGGCCAAACAAGCCATGAAACCACCCAGAGGAGGGACCAGAATTTCACTTGGACTAAGATATGAATTGTATGAATGATGAAATAGTGGCCAGCTATGGTAAATGGAAAAACCTGACCGAAGCTGTTAAAATTTTGACTTAGGATTTTTCTCTTAAGTTTCAGATTAGAAAAATCCTGTTTTTTCTAAGGCCCCTACTTCATGGGCAGCTGGATTTTTCTTGCTGTGCCACTTTGTATAATTCAAGTATTGAAGCTCTTCTTTATCTTTGCCAATATTCAGACAAAGAGCATAAGCCAAATGACTTCCTATGTGGCAGTATTTTGTTGGATGCAGCAAGGGAGCTCTGGGCTCTAAATTAACCAGAGGAGAGAGCTTAAGCTTTCTGATCAATGGAAGAAGCTGCAGTTTCAGCTCAGAGGCTGGCCAAGGGGGCATGTTCAGAACTGAGCCCTTTTCCAAACCAAGCAGCTGAGTCCTATCAGGACTTGGTTAATACATGCTGAGCAGAGATCCTAGGGATCCCAAAGTGTTTGTTAGCCCCAAATGAGCTCTTCTTCAGGCAGTGCACTGCATCAATACCTCAAGTTCTGTCTTACCTGTGACCTTTTTCATTCTGCTGTCACTGTACAGCTCCAGCACACAAATAAATTGGCTGCTTCTGATGCTGCAGGTTGCAGACAGGAGAGTCATTGACACAACAGATGCAGAACGGCGAGCAGTTACACCCCCAGGACTGCAGGAGAAAATTGATGCCCTTGTAAAGAAGTACAAATTGTCACGAGCATTTGTCCGTCCATCAGGAACAGAAGATGTGGTTCGAATATATGCTGAAGCAGACACACAGGTCAGAGCCTAAACAACTCATATATGAAATGATGTCAGTCTTCTGCTTAGCACTGGGTGATGGAGAAGTAGTATGCTTACATACTCCTCATCTAATCATGTGAACAGATGCTAAAATTGGAAAGCAACTTCGTGATCACCAGAAGTGTCTTTGAATTATCCTTTATTTATAAAAATGATATAAAGAAGAAATTCTTTACTGTGAGGTGGTGAGGCACTGGCACAGGTTGCCCAAAGAGGTGGTAAATGCTGCATCGCTGACAGTGTTCAAGGCCAGGTTGGACAAAGCCTTGGACAACATGGTTTAGTGCAAGGTGTCCCTGCCCATAGCAGGGGGGTTGTAACTGGATGATCTTAAGGTCCTTTCCAAGCCAAACCACTCTGTGAATCTATGATTCTATATTTAATGTTCTCAGTGTTTATCTTTAAAAGTTAAATGTTTAGAAAGACGCATTTGACACTAGGTGCTTTAAAAAGAAAATATGCTTTCTGAGAACTTGTTTTAGGAGAGTTATGAAAGAAGCCCCAACCACACGATTTCATGAGAGGCGAAATGAAATAAAAAAATAAGCAAACTTTGGCTTCTGTTAAGAATTAGTCCACATGTGAACTGAAAGTTGGCAGCAAAAGCTGTGTTCCAGCACTTGCAGGGAAATGCTGCTGTAATATCACACATTTGCTCTAAGCTCATGCTGACACCAATGTAACCAGCTTCTAAAATGTTCCACAGGAGAATGCGGATGCCCTGGCCCATGAAGTAAGCCTGGCTGTTTACCACCTCGCTGGTGGAAAAGGAGCACCACCCCAGCCTATATAACGAGTGATACAACTGCAGTTAATGTTCATTACTTGACTTATTTTTAAATACTGCTTTCTTTACCATTTGCTAGTGTGGACATACAAAACCCTTCCTGAGAGCATCAAGAATTGATCAGAACTGAACAGAATACTCTTTACCTCTATAAGCAACTTACCTCTTGGTGAGATGCTAAATGTTTCCCTCCTGCCCTGAGTTTGTCTAACTTCTGAAGCTGGTGACTCCCTTCTCAATAGGCAGGGGCCTAGTTGTGCCTGGAAGGAATTCCACCTCCCACCCATCTTATTTCATAGGTTCTTGTCATGGTGTGCCTGACATCCAACTCCCACACCCTCAGAAAGCTGGCGGCAGCTGCGTTTGACTCTGCTTACAGATCCCCACTTTTCCCAGCAACCGAATCATCTAGGGGCAAACTGAGTAAGGCAGAGGCTGGCCCCCAGGTTCAGTTTGCCTTAGCTCAAGGGGGAACAACATAATGAAAAAGAGCATTTGCAAATAATAATGTATTACTGCAATAATATTTTCATTAGATACTTTCATGAAATTAAAGTATTGCTTAGAAAGTAATTTGTAGTAATTGTATTTATAATCACATTGAAGAGGGAAGAAGAGGCAAGTTTATCTTCTTTAGGTTCGATATAAAGAAATAGACCTTTACTGTGAGGGTGGTGAGGCCCTGGCACAGATTGCCCAGAGAAGCTGTGGCTGCCCCATCCCTGGCAGTGTTCAAGACCAGGTTGGATGGCAGTTTGAGCAACCTGGTCTAGTGGAAGGTGTCCCTGCCCATGGCAGAGGGGCTGGAACTAGATGACCTTCAAGGTCCGTTCTAACCCAAACGATTCTGTGATTGTGGCCCTTTCTACTTGCCAGCAGTGCAAAGGGCTAGGGCCAAGGGGATGTAATATTTTAAATACACACCTACCCTCCTCTGCGTATTTCAGTTCAGGGTATCTACCTCTGACAAACAGATTTTTCAGTGTAGTCCTGTATTAACTCCTGGCATAATGGTATTTTCCTAAGTAAACACAATTTCCAATGGATCAAAAAAGACAAAAATAAACTGGAAACAGATTGAAAAAATGTGCACCTTGTATTTTTTTTAGGATTTTTTAAAGACAGAACTCAAGACAACAAAACATGTACTGTAAATAGTAGGCACCATAATCAATATGAGCCACCAATATTTAAACTTGATTCAGGCCACATCCAGAACTTCTCTCTTATTTACAAATATTTAACTTAAATACAACATTAAGTATTTCATTACATACAAAGTAAGAAAAGAATACTATACAACTGGGAAAGATACAGTATTTCCTTTAAATAGTTACACTACATATAAGCTGAGCGGTACTGGGTGGGTTCATGTTTTTATGATACCTTCAAGAAAATCCTTCTCCACCATTTCTTCTATCTTTTGTCTTGCTTTGCTGGAGGGCTTAAGGTTCTCCATTTTTATGTCCTTAGTTGGGAAACAGTTGGGGTAAAGGACAGGGCTCCCTGAGTGTCCAACACATCTGCTTGTGACTTTGCTGTTGAAAACCTGGCTGAGTACATTGAAGAAAGGCAAAAGTTGCTCAATGCTGCGAACAGTGTAGATGGTTAAAAGCAAGTGGCCGGGTTCCCAGCTTAGTGTTTTCCCTGAGCTGTCGTCCTCTGGGTTTTTCTGTAAATACAGATAAATGGGAAATAATACAGGACAAAAAAGCACAGGTAAAAATAACACTGAGTGCACTGCCTCAGCCCAGGGCTGCCCTTGGCACCTGCCCTGCTGCCCCACAGAGATGCTGCCAGTGCAGATCCTGGTGCTGGCTAATGCCAACAGGCTCAGCTGGACATAGCCAGTGGCTATGTGGGGCTGTGGCTGCAGGGGGAAGTTGTGTCCTCCTGCTGATGCTTCCCACATCAGGCTGATCTCTGATCACTCACACTTCACCCTAGTGCAGTGCTTGTGACAATAAACCCCAGAGGAAGTTAAAACAGAAATGAAGCATTTTCACTTTGAAGCTGGAGTTCAGAGTTTTCAGTATCTTTTAGTACCAGAAATAACACACATGGAGACTCTGAGCAAACACAAGTTGTCCTCAGAGGAAAATGGTTCAGTTACTCATTGTGTGTTCTCAGATGACCTCAGTTACACATCTTCCATTTCATGGAGGGATTTCAAGGGAGAGAATTTCAGGAACCCCACCAGCAAAGGCAGCAGTCACACACCAGATGCTCTCAGGCAGTGTCAGCACACTGCGGTGACCCTGTTTAGGGTTGCCTTAAGTATGTGTGAACTGAAATAACTGAGCACCAACATCCAACTTCTTGTAACTGTACTCTTCATTCATTTCCTTTTCTTCTTTGAGTCAAAAAAGATATTAAAATCTAGACAATAAGATGCTATCACCACCAGAAACACTGTGTTTGGTCTGTTACTGACAAAGGAGTTGGGAAAGCTGTTAACTGTGAACCAGAGTTCTAGCAATACTGGGTTTTATCCCATGAGGAAGGAGAAAGGAAGCACAAAGGCCACACCAAGGAGAGCCAAATCCTGATCCACCTCTGCTGAGGAAGACATACAAGGCCCCTACAGGTCCCAAAAAGCAGACTTTGTATTAGAGTATTTTAACCTGGTGGTTGGGCTCCCTGTCACAGAAGATTACTATTCTTGTTCTATGAGTCCCAGGAAAAGAAAGGCTCACAATGAACTAGAACAAAAGCAAGACTGAATTCCAACACAGAAAGGGCTGTTGATGCCTCCCGCTTTGAATAAAGCTACTAGTTTTCAAAGTTTCTCCTTTAAAAACATCATGTATAACTGAGAAGAGAGGCTTTTCAGGACTTGTTCTCTACCACACTTTGTATCACCCAGTGGTGAGCACAGAGTGCCTCCAGCATGCGGCAAGTGTCAGTGTTCCACAGCAGCAACTAAGTGGGCTGCAAATGCAAATACTAATTCTCCCTCTGAACCACAAAATACAATCTGCCCAAGCCATTTCCTCAGGGCAGGATCTGCTAAGCAAACACCACTAACTCCTCAGATACTTGACAGTTATTTTGGCAGAGACCCGTTAGGGATTGTGCTTTTCACACCTGCTATTTAGCAAAAATCAGTATTTAATTTCGCAAAGATTTGCAATCATAATTCTCCTCAGAACTAACATTAACTTTTTGTAATCTATTTCACATGGGAAACCAACTTAAAATTTTAAGGTTATCTACAAAATTAAGGGCCCTCATAATTCTCTCACTTCAGAAGTCTCTCAACTTTGTCTGCTACCATAAGTCTGATCTCTCTCAGTTCCTACTGAAAGCTAAATACTGCCCAGGGCCTTGAGGTGATGGTAGTTACAATGGCAAGCTTGTTTCACAACTCAAGCATCAAAGGCCACCCTCACCTGATGCTTGGCCATCTCCATTCCCTCCAAAACCACCGTCTTAAAGTCCTCCTGTTTGTCCTGTGGAAGGAAAGAGGAGAACTTTCAGACTGCATTTCATATATCAAAATCATACTTTGCCGTGAAGGCCGTGCGGTTGCTTGGTTGGGTGCTGTGCTTCAGATGGGAACATCACCCATCCCCAGAAAGTCCATGGCCCAAAAATGGCAGACTCTGGAGCTTGTGTGGCCAAGACATTATTTGACAGTAACAGCACTGCTAGTTTGTTCCTCTGTTTATTGCCAGTAGTGCTGAAGGAGGTTTTTAAGCCCGTTTCCTCCAGACAACAGAGCCTGAGTAACACCATACTGCATGAATCTAAGCATTAGTTAGAGTGCCCTGAAGGAAAACTGAGACCCACTGGAACATTTTGCTCAGAAGGTTATTTCTGAGAAAAAGCCACAGCTATATGTAACAGTATTCTCCTCCACACATAGAAGAAATGGCCTAGAAGTCAACATTCGTTACCTCATGTTTACCTCCTCATCATACCCCTAGATATGGTTCACAGTGTGCAACTGCTGCCGTGACTAGGGGGTTCCAGGAAATTCTCTGTTATTGAAGCATACTGTGGAAGTCCTGACTTAAGATACCTATCTCAACACACATTACTTACCAGCAAGCATATTTTATACATCACATGTAATTTGTAATTCATACAGAGAGATTGTTTGGAGTGTGACAGCTTTTTAACAGGTATGACAGCAAGCTACAGCGAACAGCAGTGTTAGAGACTATGCCTGACTAGCAGTCAGTTAAAACTGGTTATTCCTTTATATATGTGAGAAGAGAAATTTAGTCCCATCTTCATGGTTCCAAAACAATTAAATGAGGAATGCAGATGTGCTTCAGATACTTGTTTTATCCCCTGTAGCTCTCAGCCTTGCTTGAATAGTTCAGATCTGCCTACAACTGTTATCCCTAAATTTTATGTACCCACTTACATGTCAGTAGTTTCTTTAGTCAGTAAAGACATTAGATTGTAAATTCAGTAGCTACAGCAAGCTGTCAGTGCTACAGCCCTGAAAATGCAATCTGTTTGGAGGGAAACCCAAGAACGTAGCTTCGAAGCTTTCTCGCATACCGCTTCAAGCTTCATCCCTGTTTCCCTGCCCACCCAGCAACCTTTCCTGGTAAAGCACCTGCCCAGGTGGGTTCTGTTCTCAGAGCAGGGACAGCAAAGCAGCTGACAGCAAAGTAGCTGACAATGTTCTGACTCTGTGGTAGCAGAAGAGAACTCCCAGGGACAGAGCTTGGCCAGCTCCTGCCAGGTTCATTACTGTATCAGGCCCCACCCCACCAAAACTAGGGTTTAAAATACCTCATGCACCAACATAATGACAACTAAAATTCCACTCCCACCCTAGAGACTGCAGCCAAGATTCCCCCAGAACCATTTCTACTGCTCTCTGCCTTCACTTCATCACGACTGCTTCAGAGAAGAAACACAGCCCTCCCTGGCCCTGCAGAGTCTCAAAATTCTTGGTTCTGTTATGTTTAGGAATGCAAGTTTTCTGAACGTTTAAATGTGATTATTATTAACAAAACTGCTTTTCTACTTTTAAAGGTTGTTATGCTAGTACCTACATATATGACTGGCTACCTGAAAGTGATTTTGTGTTACACGTATTAGACAGTGAAGCATATTTTACTTTTTTCTCAAATAACACTAATAATACTTTGAATTGGCAACTCCAAAGCCACTGACCATAGTGTTTTATTTGACCATAAAAGGTTTGGGGTCTTTTGGTTGGTTGGTTTGGGGTTTTTTGGCTTATGCACTTGGCAGTCCTGAGGCAATGGTTGGATTTCATGATCTTAAAGGTCTTTTCCAACCTAGCTGATTCTATGATTCTGTGTGATTTTTCCCTGATGCTGACTTGGGATTACTCCAGTGGGAATCTCTCACATCAGATAAACTCTTTTCCATTCTTCATCATTTAAGAAAATATCCAAACCGAAGGAGTGCTGTAAGTTACTGTACATGAAAGTTTTCAATGAAAAGCAGAACTGGAAGAAAGCAACATACCTTTGCCTTTTTGCGCAGCAGTTTTGCTAGACGCACCACATATGGTTTGAATTCCCTCTGATGTGTTCCCTGTCTTCGTACTTCCAAGCCTGAATCATCTGACGCTTCCGGAATAAAAGCCCAACGATACCTGTCATAACACAAGCAGACACTGTCCTTACTGAACATGCAGCTTTTTCTTCTAGATCAAAAAATATGAGTGGATGAGGAAATGTAGTTAAGTATCAAAGGCTGGAGCGGGGGGGTGGGAGGGGAAGGTGCAGAGGAAAGACACACACATGAGCAAAACCCATCCCCACAAGAAAATCAGACAAGAAAGAATAGGAGAGGCACATTCTGAAAAGCGGGAGGTGAAATGGCCAAGACTGTAGCACTGTTGATTTCCTTTAGAGTTTCTTTGAAGTATTTAAAGATATTATGAGTAAGACAAGGCAGCGAAGCCAAAACAAGTAATATTCACGTCTTCATTGTGTGCAGGAGAAAGAGGGCAATTCTAAATTATAAAGGATGTAAGTTACATAGAACGTTTTGCTGTGTATTTGCAATGGTTATGTAACACAAAAAAAACTTTCTCAATATACTTTGTTGCTAATAGAAACTCATTTATTTTACCTATTCATAGGCCAACAAGACCAAATGCACCATTTCATCCACTCCCATGCCCTTCAAGGCAGCAATCCACAGTAATGACCTAAATAAAATTAGGTTGGCTAATAATGGGGATTAGGACAACTTGGAGAACTGAACAGGAATTATGAGCCAAATCCCCAGAAAATAAAATAAATCAAGGAACCCTTAAGATTAGCTTTAGATTTAGAAATAATACAGAGCACTAACAGATACAGTGCATGCAAATCCTTCCCCGCTCTAGTGCACAGGGGCATCTCTTAAGTAACAACATAATCAGAGGTGACCAAAAGCGCACCAAGCTGTGCCAGGGCAGCAGCTCTCACATGGTCACCGCTGCAGTGAAAACAAGCAGACAAGCCACCTTCTTTTGTCCTTGGTGGTCTCTCATTTCCCTGGTCTTCAGCAAATGACAATTGTTTTACACCTTTTTTTTTTCCCCCAACAGAACAGGATTTCAGAGGCACTGAGGAAGCAGTGGGCACACATAAACATGACTGACCAAGGGAAAACCTATGGGGTCCCCTTCACAAGCAGGTTTGTTGCAACATCTTTCAGACAGATCATGTAGGAGTAATTTAAGTGAGTCATGCTGAGATGACATACAGTCCTCTGATCTCATGCATTAGTCACTGAGACCTGTGGGTGTATTTTGAGTTCTTACGCATTACTGCAACTAAATACTTGAAAAATAAGATACTTGAATAAATCACTATTACTGATTAGCTAGCAGGTGTGGAGGATCTCTTGCCACATGCTAAATCAAACCAGCTTGAACTCATTTGGTGGGTAGCATCATTTGCTCTGAGGGCCACTTTGACAATGGGAGGAAGCAATCTGTGGGCTGGCCTGGGTGAAGGCCAGAAAAAGAAAAGAAATAGGAAGACTTTTTATATACTAGAATTTTACCAAGAGGCATGGAGAAACATCTAAGAACTTAAATGACAGTGTCTTCTACTTACATCTGAAACTGAGGCAGGTTTTCAGATGGTAAAGCCAGGGCCAAGTCCAGAAATTTGCAAGCGGATAAGTACAGGTTCAGCCATCTCTGACTGTTGTAGGACGTGGAGAAACCATTGCCACCTGTGTACGTCGTCTCCAGACCAGCAACAGATGGACCAGAAGTTCTAAAATGAATGATAGCAGGCTGATGAGTCACAAGAGCCTTCTGCCATTACAGGAACTTCATCTTTCTTACTTGCCTCTATGAACACCCAACCCTTTATTTACCAACTTAATCCTGAATCCATAAATCAAAGCAGAACTTTAAAATTGACAGTCATGTTGATATGACTTTGTTTTAGAGAAAAAAATCTTCAAAAGAACAAAGAGAATCTAGGGAAAAAAAATGAGGAATAACACTTGGGCAAATAACCCCTCCTGTCCTTTTGAGAAGTCTGATTCTACTGCTAGCATTGGCTGAAATTGGATCTTACTGTGCAGAAGGTAGATCGGATAGAAATGGACAATAAACCAAGAAAAATTATCTACCTCATCTTCATGTCTAACACTAGAAGAAACCACATTTTTATTTAGACAAAGGAAAAAGTGCATCAGTCTCATTCTAAATAAGTGTATGATACAGAAAAGCTATGAATTCATACCATGCATATGCTAATTGCAGAAGCAGTGTCATTTTAGCCAGGAAGACACTGTAAGAACTAACATACCTGTACTGGACAATATATCTTTATGATTTATGAGCAATCTGACAGTGGAATTTCTTTGTTTTGTCCTGAACAGTATGTCTCTGGTACTGCAGCCAGACTGAACTACCCTTTGTCTTTCTTATTTGAGCTTGCCAATTCTAAGGCAAATTATACTAAAGGATGACCCATCATACCTGCCCATCAGCATGCCAGCAGACTGTTATCAAGTTAAACAAGTGGGAAGTTTGTAAGTTTACCTGGAAATGTCTTCATCAGCAGTGAGCTCCTGTTCCATCAGTAAAAACACTTGTACCTAAAGATCAAATGCTACATTTTAATACCATTTTTTTATGGACTGTGACTCATGAAAATTCTGCAGGGATGTCTGAGTAACAAACCTTAGAGGAACTGCTTGGAGCTTTATTTCCATTCCCAGATGATGAAATAACCCCCTTAGTAGACACTGCACCCTAAAGCTCTTTCACATCCTACATATAATCTGAGTAGCACAAGGAACATAAGAAACTGGCTCTTTTATGACTAAGAAAACTCTTGGAGACTTTTCCTCTCCACTACTTGGAAAAAGTTGAGTTGAGCCTTGTATAAATCTAGTTACAAAATTTCAGCCACAATGTGATCTGAATGACCATCAAATGCCAATACAACATGGATTCTGACTCCTCCTTTATCTGGGTTCTCATCCTCATTGCTGGAGAAAATAAGCTGAATGATCAGGCAAATAGAAAAGTGGAAAACTGAACGGATCATGAGTGTGAATGGTGAAGAAGGCACACATATGTAGGCAGAAATTGAAGTAGGAATGAGCAGGAAACAATGAGTGCAAATGCAAATTTAATTCAGGAGACATTTGAATAAATGCTTAAATAGCACAAGCCAACAGATTTCATTGCAAAAAACAGACATTAGGAACTATGAAAATAAGGCAGCTTTCAACTTGTGTCCATTGTACATTTACACGCACAATATCTAGAAGAGATTTCCTTAAAAATGTTGAGGAAAAATAAGATTATGTCTCAAATTTGCACCAGTTCTCCAAATCATGAGTGCTAACTGCAGCTCACCAGTTCAGTGATCATAGTTGGCCAAAGCGAAGTAAGGTGCTGTGGAGACATTCGCAAAAGCAATACTCTGAAAAACAGGAACACTTGGGAATGAAGGGTGGGCACCTGTGGCAAACGGAGACTTTCTACCAGCCTTTCTGAAACAAAAAGCCAAGAAGTTTTCCTCAGTTCAGAGTAATTCCAACTCACATTTTCTCCTTCCCTCATTTATTCTCCATTTTTACATTATTTTAAGTATCTGCCATGTTACTGTTTCAGTACTTTGCTACAGCTTTATTCTGTCAACATAAAAAATAACCATTTTCACCAAGCAGCGAACAAAAGCAAGAAACCTCAAAGCACTGCAGTTGCACATTTTGATTAAAGTTCTCCAAATAAACGCAATGAGACATCTGGGAGTTTTGCTCATCTTACAGATTTTCACTCATTACAAAAAGTGGAGTTAACGAATTCCAAACAATCTGACAACAGCCTGAAGACTGAGGATATATTCTTACTATTAAAGGGCTGCATCATCATAGTACAGTGGGTATTACAGAGGGACAATATGCTGCTCTTATTTAATCATAACCACCTCACCTCTAAACATTCAACACATGCAGAGGCAGATACATAAGGAAATATTTCAGCCAAACCAACAGATGCACTTTGCAGTTCAGACCAGTAAAACCACCCGATATCTTGAATATAGTAAACTCAGCTACTGACTTAACTGAGGGAAAACCATAAAACTCCAAAGAATAAATCCAAGAACAAATGAAACAAGAAAGATGATGCAACTGACTTTCCATATGGAGGAAAAGACTAAAGTGTCCGCATTGGTAGCACTAAAAGATAATATAGCTAGAAGCTGCTGCTGCTGCAAATATTTGCATCATCTTGGAATAAAACCAAACAGCTCCAATTCCCAATCTCTTAAAGTAAAAGGCCACTTGAAGTGGTATTCTTCAGTGATAATCAGGACAGATAAACGGAACAGCAAAAAAGGAAAATAAAACTATGAGACAGGGAAGTCAAGAATTCAAAACTTCAAGTTCAGCCCTTCCATTTATCCCTAGTTGGTAGGTGTTTATACATTGGACACTCATGTCAAAACACATGTTGCAGGTACCCAAGCATATTGATCAACTGACAGATCAGTGAAATAACCTGGATAAAAATCAACTGGCAATAACAAAACCTCTGTAGTTGCTAATCATCTAAGACTGAGAACATTCTAACCAAAACATGCAGAAACTTTGCATCCAGCAATGGGAACAATACTGCACACTGATATACCAGGGGACAAAATTACCTGCTGTTACCCTGCCATACAAATATTCCCCAGTTCACAACAGAGTTCAGAAGTCCACTAAATGATGTATTTTTACTGACCTTGTATGTCTGGAAGGTATTTCTGGTATTGGTCTATCTCACTACTAAAAATTGCAAAAGCCAGCCTCTTCAGGAGCATAGCACGCTGTTCCAGCTCTGCTTCTCGATTAGCAAACAGATTGAGTGAACTGCTCTGAGCCACAGCCACTCGTGCTGAAAGAGAAAACACATAGTGTAGAGATAAACTTCAAAATTTCCCTTCTGTTTCACTCTACGGCACAAATAGCTCTTACTTCCTTTGCATTAATGCAGCTCAAAAGCAGATATTAAGATGTTGTATGTTCTGCAATTTGTATTTTTAACCACAGTGGTTTAAAACATGTTGATTCAGGTTGGATGGGAGGAACAAAACTCTTGTGGTAAAATACTGGAGCAGGTTGGCCAGAGAGGTGGTGGATTCACCATCCCTGGAGACATTCAAGACCAGGCTGGATGTGGTTCTGGGCAACCTGATCTAGTCGAAGATGTTCCTGCTCATTGCAGGGGGGTTGGACTAGATGACCTTTGAAGGTCCCTTCCAACTCAAATTATTCTAAATTTTGTAAGTATACACAATAGTGCCTGGGTTTAAAGACTTTTTGGAGACAGTTTACACTTTTTTTTTTTTGTTTTTAAAAACACATTCTGCAGGTACAGGTACTCGGATGTTTAGAATGTACAGAATCAATTTTTCCTTAAGCAGAGTTAGTGTCAGATCTTTAAACAGGCAATCAAATAAAACCTCAATAAAGAGTAACCCCACACGGTCTGCTTAGTCAACTTAGCCATACAGGCAAAATTCACTGTGTGCAAAGATGGTCTCCAATTCTCTCACTTTCAGTTATCTTTTTTATGGATCTCCAGAAACAAGTAGTTGAAGAAAACATGAAAAACACTGAACAAACAGATTGAAATTAATGTTGAACAAATATTTTCAGGATATTTTTCCCTTTTCTAATGTTTCCCATCAAGAAAAGTCACTACTACATCAATAAATACTTACTCATCAAATCTCTGAATGTAGTTTTATCATGTGTCATCAAATTATCCATAATTGCTCTCCAACTAAAAGAGGAAGATTGTACACAAATCAGAAGAAAAAAAGCACGAATTTAAACAAATATTTACAGCTCTTTTATTTATTATTAATGATTATTATTTATTATCAAATATTACTGCTCTTTTAATACAGGCTAAGGCTTCCAATTCAAGCTTTCTAATACATATGTACCATTTACTTGGTGCAATCTGATCTGAAACTATAATTACAATTTCAAACCCCCTTCTCAAAGAAAATAATGGATGCTAACCATAAGGACCTTGACAGGCTTGAGATGTGGGCCCAAGTTCAACATGGCCAAGTGCCATGTCCTGCACCTGGGTCAGGGCAATCCCAAGCATTAATACAGGCTGGGCAGAAAATTAATAGAGAGCAGCCTTGAGGAGGAGTACTGAGGGTATTAATGAATGAAGAAGTGAATACGAGCTGGCAACGTACACTCACAGCCCAGAAAGCCAACTGGGCTGCACCAAAAGAAGCATGACCAGAAGGTTGAAGGAGTTGATTCTTCCCCTCTACTTCGCTCTCATGAGACCCCACCTGCAGTACTGCATTCAGCTCCCCAGAGCCCCCAACCTAAAAGGACATGGACATGTTGGAGCAAGTCCAGAGGAGGGCCACAAAGATGATCAGTGGGCTGGAGCATCTCTCCTATGAACACTGGCTGAAAGAGTTTGGGTTGTTCAGCCTGGAGAAGAGAAGGCTCTGGGAGACCTTAGAGCAACTTCCAGTACCTAAAGGGGGCCTGCAAGAAAGCTTAAGAGGGACTTTTTACAAGGACATGTACCAACAGGATAAGCGGAAATGGCTTTAAATTGAAAGAGGGGAGATTTAGATTAGATAATAGGAAAAAAATCTTTCCCTGTGAGGCAGTGAGGCAGTGGAACAGGTTGCCCAGAGAAGCTGTAGCTGCCCCAAACCATTTTGTGATTCTATAAAATGTCGGTCATTTTTTCTCATAGAAAAGGTCCATCTTCAAAGTGAAAAAAATAACTTGTGCATAGAAATACATCTTAGGTATGTATTAAGCAAGTTTCACATTTCACATGGTAATCTAAAACAGAAAACATCCTTCTATTTCTCTCAACTAAGATCTGTTGGGAAATTTTGTTCTACATTTTACATGCTCTTGTGTAATGGTATACATAAAATTTGTAACAGCTATCCGTATGAGCAGGAAATAGAAAATCTTACTGGTTAACACACGAAGCATCCATCTGGAAGAAACTGGAATCCATAAAAAGGTCAAATGCTTCCTTTTTCCATGCTCTCCTTGTATATTGATACCCACTGAGACTGCTTAACAACTGGACACAGGCCCGATAGCTGGATGCATTGTGAGCACTAAACAAAACAAACCAACAAAGAAAGTCAACATGAAACAATTTTGAATGGTTGCTTTGTAGAAAGACTGACAGATATCTAAAACTTGTCATGCCTGTTTCAACTTAAGTGTTACCCACCAAATTTCAACTGGCTGTAGAGATCTACATCAATTCAATAAACTGTAAAGGATACCTGTGATTGCGGAGGTAGGGAACAACATAGTGCATAATATTTACAAGCAAAGGAATAACCCTCTCTTTTTCATCACTGTAAAAAACCATATCCAAGAGGTGAGCCAAAACCTATAAAAGGAGAGAAAAATATGTTATCATGCACTCTCCAATTACTTTTTTATCTAGCTATTCAGCTTTGTTTTTTTAATAGTATCTTTTACTTGAATATTCAAGTTTATGATAGAAGTGATCATATTTCAGGTACTATACAAAATCCAGAGTATTAAGATCCCATCATTTTTAAAACTAAGGTAAAAACACAGAAGCATATGCTCCTGCACAAAGCATTCTACAGATTAAGATACAAATATAAAAATGATTAAAGACTGACTGCAATTATCAACATTAATTAACACATATCACTAAGAGCACACAAAGGTTGCTACCAAAAAAGTTTCCTATACTACACATCTGAAAGGCCACGCTTTACACCTCATCCATCTCACTGAATCTTTGTAACTGGCTCAGTCACAAGGTTTTATGTATTGTTACATGACAGGACTCAGAATCCAGGTCACATCAGTGTTTCCCATCCCATCTTTTTCCCTAAGCTTCTAGTCCAAAGCTTTTCACAATACAAAAGTTTATTATAAGGCAGTATTTATTACATCTGAAGAGACATTTACCTCAGAAAGTAAGGTCAATGCATGGACACTATAAACAGATGGAGTAATGTTTGAAGTTTCCATTGCTGGAGACAACATATCTAAATGAAGATAATAAAAAAATGTCCAAAGTCAGTTTTCTTAAGCCAATATTTACCTTACATCCATATTTTAGTAGCATATATTTTGAAGAGGTACAGACTTTGCCAGACACACTGTGTAAGACATGAATGCATGAACAACACTGAAGCGTTTTTAATGTATTCAAATATAGCAAAGCTGTCATCTTTGTTCATTTTGGCCTGTTAATTAATGTTTTGTTTAAAATAAAATGAAAATGAAACTACCTTCAACATCTGATTCTAAGTTGTTTCCATCAACCATAATCTTGGGGGAAGGCTTAACCTCTAAGTTTCGTCTTAGCCAAGTAGTCTGTTCCAAGGAAGAACCAGCAATTGCCCCAATGGCATCCACTATCTTGTGTGTTACGTCCTGGTACGAAAAAAAACAAGCATTTTAAAGACTTTGTGCAGAAGGACTGTATTTATTGTCCTGACCCATTTTGTAGCAGTATGGAACCGCTTTCAAATCACTTCTATATTATCAGTGATTAATAACTCCATAGAAAATGAGATCTTTTTTAACAGATTACAAATAGTATTAAGTAGAAGATACTAAAGAGCCATTTCTGACTACAGAACTGATGTATCAGATAATTCTGGTACATTCAGGCATTTATTGTTCAATATTTTCAAAATTGATACACACAAAACACATTTCTTACCTGGAGATCCCTTTGATCTTTCTTATTCTCCAGGCTTGGGTTTTTCATAATGAACTCATTAAGAACACTGAAAAAAGTAGACAGATTTTCTTCTCACAATACATTATTCAGTAACTTTAGGGCCTAGGGCAAATCTAGATATATTTATGTGCACAATACTTATTTATTAAACCTTCAGTCACTGCTATTAACAATATTCTAGAAAACATCCTTTCAAGTTTAAGTTAATTTTGATCATACCCTAATACTTTATCAAGATCATATTTTGCTAGACTATACACAAAAGTAACTTTAAAGACACTTTAATAGGGAAGACAAAGTCCAGAAATTAAAAGAAAATGGTCCTTGTATCTTTACGCAGAAAATCACAGTTTACTTTTATTTCTAACAATCCACAAACAGCTTTCATGCTGGGAATGAACACTTTCTGTTGGCTGAAAATCTACATATACCTAATAAATAGTCATTGTAGTTATTTTCAAAGAAAAATCAGAAACTTTAGCTTATTGTTTGAAGAGCCTGAATTGCTCAAATAAACAGTAAAGTAAGATTGGGGCTTATATTGTATTATACTGTAAAAATTAATATATGTAACCATTCCTCAGCTCTACCACTCAAAAATAAGTGGCAGAGATTTGAAAACATTAAAATTTAAAGTATGATTTCATATATTTACATTCAGGCTTATTTTGAAATTGCAAATATCAAGAGCACTTACCCGAGTATGAGAAATTGTCCTGGAGCTGGAAGACCAACCTGGATGGAATCTTTTAACAGAAGCAGCAGTGCTGCCCAGCTATCTACTAAGCTGGTCACTGGAATCCTAAAAGAGAGAGATAGATGCAATGGCAATAAAAACAACATCTCCTCCAAGTATTCCCCATTTTCTTTCTATCTCACAATTCTCCTGTTAGATATTGTGAAATCTACATTCATATTGATTCTTTGGTTTTCTGTTTAATATTAGGTGCATACATCAAGTCATTAAGAAAAGGAAGAAGAACAGTGTACTCTAAAGACATGCTTTTCAGAACAAGGTTGGAGTGGTACTAATCCGTTACAGCATATTTAAGATCAGCTTTTCTTGGGCAGGGGGCAGACTTCCTGCAGGATTTTCAGGTGAGGGAAGAAAGGTGATGTAGAAGGAGGGAAGTCACCAAATAAATTACTTTTTTTTCTTTATGACACCTACAGTTCAAAACCATTCTTTCCTCATGGCTTATATTACACAGGCTATTTCTCATCCTAAGGATTATGAAAAGATGTAAAATATTTGAACTGACCATCTGTTTCTTGGTGACAGAAATATAATTTAACTTCTTGTCTTACCTTTGAGTATAGGCATAGAAAAACTGCAACATGCAGACTTCCAATGAAAGATGTTTCTAGAAAAAGATAGGAAACCTGTGTCAAAAGGAAGAAGAGACTTTTTCTCCTCAGTTCCCAAGGTAAAACTGATAATGCTATAATGTTATTGCAGTGTCTGAAGACAAAACTTGACTCATTAACAGGATATTACAAGTGTCCATTCGGACATCTCTATAAAAATATATTTTATTCCCTCTTTTCCCCACTTTTCCTCTTTGAAAAAAAAAATAAAATAAAATAAAATAACCTGCTGTTATGGTAAGCACATGTTTGCTAATGTAAGCAGTAAACAGGACTCTGGAATTGTTCAGTAAATGGTAATGACTTAAGGGGGCACGACTTCCCTTCAGAAGTTCATCCATCTGTTAGATATTGTGAAAATTTTCATTGTACTGCTCAGCTTTGTGAATGAAGTTCCCACACCACCAGTGTTCTAAGCGTCAGTAAGAGGACATTCGATAAATCAATAGCACCTCTATAGTTTTCATACCTTGTCCTTTGCTATGGCTGGAGGCTGCTTCAAAACTTCTTTCACTGTTTGTATAACAGTCTCTGTTCTCATAACGCTGATAGAGCGAACTAGCTCGACCAGTAGAAGTTGCTCTTCACCTGCTGTAGGAATAACCTAAAAGAATCAAATGTACGCCACAGATTATCATCACAGACCAAAATTAAAGCAGCTGGCCTCATGGGATTGAAATGTTACTCACAGATCATCTAGAGACTTGGAATTACTTACTCTTTTTCTGAAGAATTCAGGAATATTATCCCATTCTAAAATTAACTGGTGGCTTCCTACAGTAGAGCTGCTAATTAGAAATACAGTATAACTACTCTCCATATTTCATACTCTGTATTTTTTCACTGGCATGTCTCAATTTTCTCCTTCCTGCTGCTAAAAAGCTTGGGAGGTATTACCACTATTTGAAGTGTCCATAGTAGTATAAACATACCGTTGTCCTGGAAGTATTTTTATTCTGCCTCCTTTCATTCCATACAAATGCAATAGCAGCCATGAAGTGAACACCATGATTCATTGAAATTGGACCCAAAAGTTCAAGAATCTGCTGCCTCAAATTCTGAAATATGGAAGAAGAACACATACACCTTTAGATAAGCATCTCAGCATTATGTTCAAAACAGCTAGCTATAAAGCCACACTTAGATGGTAATTATCACTAGTTTTTTATAAAAATGGAAGGATTCACTCAGAAGGTTTATAAAGCCGTAATTTACATCTGATGCTCTTCAATCATGTTATTCATGACTAAGACAAGGGAAGATAAAATACACTTGTTACATCTGCAAATGATAATGAAGTCAGAAGCAACTGATAGAAAGGAACAGAACTAAAAATAATATGACAAACTCAAAAAGCATCCTAAAGAAAGATACTGCAATAAAGTCTTGGTCTTTGTATGCAAAGGTAAGGATACACATTAGTGATTCAGGATGAGAAACTATTTAGATAGTAGTGCTACAGAAAAAAAGTCTTGGGATTATAGTGAATTACAAACTCACCATGATAATTTTGCAAGGAAGGGGAAAAAAGGTGTTGCTGTTTATGAATGCTCATGAAAGGCATTAAATATTTCCCCTGAGGGAAGACACCATATACCACGTCCAATTTGGACACCTTACTTAGGGAAATGCACCACAAACTGCCAGAACCCAAACTACAAAAAGAAAGATAAGTGCTATGGACTATGACCTCCAACAAGGGACAGAAATGGGTTTGTGTACAGTCAGAAGAAAATCATTAAGTTAAATATAATAGTTATCAAATGTGCATGAGGCAATTAGGAAGAAGAAAGGAAGATGATGCTCATGCTTGCCATAAACAGTAATGGACTTGCTTTGTGGCAAGCAAGATAAAGATTAAGAAGTAGGGGTGGTGGAGAAATCTTAAAAGAAAGAACATGATGATCTGGGAGACTTATGATTAGGTACACGTAGGTCAGAAAATGCATTTCCTGAGCACTGTCTTGATTTATTTTCTGTGATAAGAAGACTTCAGACAAAAATGCACTTTATCTGTTTTCTGAAAGCCATTTTTACCTTGATCAGAGATATTTCAGTAGGAATTGTCTAAGCTTAGAGGAAACTGCTATACATGATCCCAGAGCTTGCCTATACACTTTATGCACCTGCCAAGCACAGCTGCCAAAGCAACCTAGTTGTAGTGAAGCTTAAAAAGCTTGTTTATACTTTAGACACACAATGCTGTAGAATTCCACAGTTTCATGTGTTTTAACCACATCCCGCAACTCCAAGGCAGCTAAAAAAAGTATTACCCAAAAGCAACAAGGTGAAAAAGTAAAGTAACCTATCCTGATACTACATCAAACAAGCTGAATTCAAACTGGACTTTTTCATATATAGGACATGTTGAACACTTAATGAGTGGCTTTTTTTTTTTCCAAGATGGATTTCATTTTCTTTATAGAAAGAAAGAGGTGAGACACTGCTGTCTTGAACTGATATACTCAAGTTGAAAAGCAGATTCAACACCCATTTGCAAACCCCTTGGTTTTGATTGGATGAGTAGATGAGGACAAAGGTATTAAAATTCTATTTATATTTAGGGCAATGGAATTGGATTTAGTTTGACAGAGGTATTAATGAACAACTTAAATGATATTATCCCTGATATTCTGACCTTTGTTGATCCAAGGTTAATAGTGGTAATGGAAGCAGCAGCAGCAGTTTTCTCCGAAGAATCTGCAAGGTGAAGGATGCTCCACAGCAAAGTCACAGAAGACATGATCATATGCAAGATAGATAGGATCCCATTTCGTGCTTCAATCAAGTGCTTCTGATCTACGTTAACCAAAAGCTATTGGATTCAAAAGGGAGAGAGGAGTAAAAACATTAAATATCTCTATAAATAGCATAAATAAAATAGTGCAAATTTAGACTTAATGGTCATGGAAGCTTTCAACCCTAACAATTTTGTTAAACATTTTTTCTATAATTTTTACAGTATATACAGGTCTGAGTCTATTAAAAATAACAGTTACAGAATCCTTTGAATCAATTGTACAATATCAAATGTATTCTGAACATGTGAGGCCTCATGTTTATAGCAGCAATTTTGTATCATCTATCTATACCTTTGGAAAACAATTTCAAAATTTTAAGTGTAACTAATACACTAGGCAAAATTATTTATTTGCCCAGATAATAAATACTTTTCAGTTACTTTTGAATGAATGGAAGGCTAAGAGGTATAACAGCAACAATAAAAAAGCCGATACAAGATTGCAGAGAGAGCAGGACAAAAATTCTCTTGCAGAATACGGGCAAAATTCTTAACAGAATCTATGCTAAGAATATCAGATCTAAAAATATTGCTTGACTAAAGACAAATCATGAATATACAGAAGGAACAGAAAGGGAATGTTTTGACATATTGCAAGATGAACACAGTCCCACCAGAAAGTAACAGGTTATGCATCAGTCTGGGGAGTTTCACAAAATGAAGATAGCTCGCTAGACAGACAGTAGTTATTTCAGGGTAACAAAAAAAACCAAACCAAACCCCAAACAACAAACCAACCAAGAAAAAAAAATCCAAGGATGTTTAGTAGAAAATAGTTTGTCTGAGATGTATGTATGATCAATAAAAAAACCATACTTATAGCTAAGACAAGCTCTTTATTTGGTATTTCCCTCACCCAGATCTTCATATCTGCTAATATAACCGCTGTCTTTAATTTGACATGTACTGCACAGACACCCAGATAATTTTACCTGATGATACTGAGTTGATGGATCCAAGAGGCAGTAATGAATTATTGTTGTGATTCCTTCTAATAAAGTAAGAACCATGTCTGGGGGAGTGACTGATGCCATCCAAAGAGGCCTAAAATGAGATTTATTTTTTTTTTAGAACAGGTTAATCTGGTTGTAAAGTAATTCAACATAATCAAATCTGCTTAAAAAGATTACACACCTCTACATACCATACACATACCTATTATCAGATAATCCTGTTTCATATTTATACTGCTGAATTAAATTATCCAAGTTCCTGCAGAGCTGAAGAGTCACTGAAACAACCACCCTTTGAAGAACTTTTCCCATGTAAGGCAACGTAGAAGTGATAAGGCCAATCCACTGGGGATGCATTTTACAGGCACAGTGCTGGTGTAAAGCTCGTATCACTGCGCAGAGAAACATGCCTTGGCAGGTTATTGGCTGGGAATGTAAATACTGAAGAGAAGTCATCGGCTGCTGGGGACCAATGTGCTCTAAGTCCGTTATGACAAAGTCAAAGCCCGTTTCATTTTCCTCAGGCACAGTCATTACTCTGTGTTCCAGCACAATCAGCCTCTGAAGTACTTTTAAAAGCTGGGACTGCAGAGTACTACCATTGTCAAATTCATCTTCAGAAAAATTTATAAGGCTGTCTTCAGAGTAACCTTCCTCTACAGCCACTATGTTTTTTCCAGCCATCTTTTCGCTATGCCATTTCTGTGCACTGAAGATGGAAGACAGCAGACAATGCAGGATCACCTTCTGAACCTTGCACTTGGACAACATGTCTGAAATAAAACTCGGAAAGCCCTTTGCAGAGCTTTCTATCACTTTTGCCAACTCAGCAAAGAGAAGTGTCAGAATTTCTATACTCATCATCTGCATATTACGGTTTCCTATTAGATCTTGTGAGGTTACTTTAACGTGAGTTGGATAGTGGCTCCGCATATAGTATAAACATAAGGAGATGAGAATTTCTATGTACATAGAACTCCGAAAGTTATGGTTAGAATCAACGGGGATGTGACTATAGAAATCCTTGCCCATAACAGATATCCGATGCCTGGCGAGAAGATTCTGGAGCAATGAAAGCTGAGGAGTGTATGCGTTATTGACACTGGTAGTGGAGATAGCACTTACAAAAGCCGAAGGATTTGTTTTCAGAATTGCTTTAATTGCAGAAAAAGCATACAATGTCCTTGAAGAGTCATACAGCTGGAGATAAAGCAGCACGTGTTGATACAATGGATGGATATTAAAGTTGGGAGATTTTCGCACTCCTGGGGACCCCACATCACTTTCTATTTCTGAAATTTCTCCTTCTCCGCAACTGTACCAGTTTTCTAAATCAAGGCCATCACTAAAGAAGATGTTTGTTTGTTTAAGCTTTTCTGATTGTGCTTTCTTCTTCTCTTCATCTTTCTTTTTGGCTATTTTCACCTTAGGTTTTGCACCTGGTTGCTTACCAGCCTCTTTTACAATTGTTTCTTTTTCTGATATTTTTTCTGGTAGCTTTCCTTTAAAGCTGAACTGGATACTACTGTGGCTTTGCTTTCTGGACTTTGATTCAGTGGAAGAAAGAGTGAGATCAGAGAGGGACTGCTGGCTTTCTGCAATACAGGGTGAAGAGTTATTTCTAGAAATTTCATCTCCTAAGCTCTCAAGTCCAGTCTCAGTTGAGGCCGATAGCACTTGGGAGCTGTCGTTACTAAGCAAACTACTCTGGCTACTTTGAATATTTTGATCTTCATTTTTTGTCACCTCCACAGAGTTATCCAAAGGACTGAATTTACATGAAGTATCCTCAGAATGCAGGCTATGTTTAACTGGTTCAACCTCTTCTCCGAGACCGCTTACAACTTTGCATATAAGATCTGTAACCACTTGTTGCACAATTTCATCAGGCGAGTCTTCCCTCAGAGTCTGAGAGCTATCTTGAGCACTCAGGCTTTCTGTTTCCACTTCATAACTGATGTTGTCTCCAGTAGATGACTGGGAACAGCCCGAGTCAGAACTCTGCAGTATTTCAACTTGATGGTCAGGAAGGTCAAAGTCAGACACAACCATTGGTATGGTCTCACTGCTGGTACTTAACAAAGAAAGCCTGTCACTCAGAGGGTTGACAGTCAGGCTGAAGTTCTCCATTTCATCCATAGCAAGTTGTTTTTCATTGCCTTCTTTGGGTATAATAAGTTGTTCTTGGCTTACAGGCACATGGGAAAATGCTTAAAGATAAACAAAAAAAAAAAAATTATACATGTAATACTTTGGTTTTCAGAATTTAGAATTAAAAATTTGAATTTAAACTATTAATAAGACTTCAAATTATAAAGGCATTGTAAACAGTGTCTTTCCACTTCACAGCAGAAAAAGAATAATGTTGTTATGGCAACAACACACATTCACATAATGAAAGCAAGATTACTTTAGCAGTAGACCTTAGCAAAATGACATAGTTCTCCCATGAAACCGTTTCCCATCTTATCTGATTGTGTTTTCATAAGAAAGGAATTGTTAGGATGTGACTAAGATTACACAATACATACAAACACCTTCAAACTTATCAGTATGTTTTCAGTCTGCCCCACATTAGAGATCCTAATTCATAAAGCAGTTAATTTAATGATTAAGTTTCAAGCCATATTCTTAAGATCTACTGAAATCTAGCAAGACCCAAGATAATGTTGTGCATTAAAATACTTGCATATCGTCTTAATTTGAGAATAATAAAACTTTCAATGATGTTTGGGATATCCAAACTTTAATTAGAAAAACATGCACAAATGCACATATTATAGCAGTAACTATTCCAGCACTTTGTTTTGCCAGTTACCCTCAAAAATTCCTACATTTTTAATGCTGCATGCAAATAACAAAGAAATTAAATAAGGAACTTCCCACAGTCTTCTTATATACATACCATCAGCACAGCTAAACTTCTGCATAAAATGTTTTTCATTTTCTTCTTCAGGGTGATAGGGAGATTTAGTCCAGTAACATTCAGCCTGTACTCGCTGAACAGAAACTCGCTGAGTTTTTGGATGGAGAAGCAGTAGGAGCAAAGGTTCAAGAACCCTTGCAATATCATGTCTTTGAAGCACCTGATTTAACCAGGCTTGTCCCACTGACCATGTAGAACCATCCAAGCTATTAAGGCTGTCCAGCATGATAAACAAAGATCTAGAACAGAAAGAAGAATGAACCTAGCACAAGCTCTATGCTACTCACAGAATAATCCCATTTTTATCTGATATATGATAAATTTCAACATGTCGGTACCTACTCAAGTGTCTTCTCTATATTATACAGTATTTTCTTTGGAATTCAAGCTTTTCAACCTCAAATTCTATATTTTACTCTAGCCTAACACAGAAAAGGCCAGAAAGAGCTAGTAATAAAGTCAGTTAAGACATCTGCTCTAATAGCAGCAGTTGTATAGTCAGTTCAAGTATTTGTACAGCTACTAGTAAAACAAGCCACAGTTGCCGAATAACTGCTAGTTTTAAAGATAAAACTTTAAAAAAAGTTTTAGAAAAACTTTTAAAAGAGGAGATAACTTATGCAAAATTTTTCTTCAAGAACAGAGAAGAGAAATATACTTGACAATTCAGCACTCCCTGCTGTCATTATTTTCTTCTTTCAATAGTTTTAGCCTTTAAAATTCTTCTGAGGCTTGCAGAAAAACCAATATATATTGGACTCTGAATTTATCTGGCTGTTTTACAGCCTCCAGTAGTAGACACTCATTCACTCTTTGCTGTATGTACAGAATTTATCACCATGTCTGCAATGAGTGACGCTATCAAACCAAAGAAATTACAGTATTTAACTCTGCTTCCTACAGCAAAGAATACATTAGGAAATTTAAATAAGCACTTTTCCACATGTGTTAGCTGAGGAAGACAAGTTCAGCATCTGTATCATGCAGTTTTTTTCTAAGAAGGTAGTCTGATACCAGAACATAAACCAGAAATCCTCTTCTCCTCGCTATGAATGACATGTTACACAAAACACATGTTAAACAAGGAAACTTCCTTGTTTTAGTGCTTACTTGTAATTTTGCTCGTAAATGCTCTTAGGTTTACTGTTATATCCATTTTCATACAATTCACTTCTAGGTTGACTTCTCTTTCCTGCTTTTGTTTTTACCAAATCACAGAAAGAACTCACATAATATGTTCAATATACACTAATATTTTAACCACAATGATGGTTAATTAATCATGTGACCATTCCTGTCCTACTCTTCACAGCTACCAGAAGAATTTCAGCTTACATAATCATCATTGTGAAAACAATTTTGTCTAACATGAGTTTCTTGTCCTCCTTCCTTGATTTCAGAGTTCCCACTGTAGTTCTCTGATTTCTAAACACTCTATACTTCCATTGCTATGCAGTTCAAGATCTTGAAGCAGTTATTTTAACTGAATCATGCTTATGATCACCAACCTGTCAAAGGTACGGCCAAAGGAAGACGACTTGTTAATATGAAGGTCACGGGTGAGATGCCATAGCACTGCAAACTTTGCATGAGCTTCCATTCTTACTTTCTGTGGACAAAAGTTTAAGATCTATCAGAATACAAAAAGCCTCTAAGAAGAACTGGATAAAAAAAAATGCATCCAGCAGCTTAAAAGATAAAATGAAATTCTTAAAATTCATTTTGTTGACTATGAATTCAAATCCTATTTTCTAACATTAAAAACAGTTGTGGGCAACAATAGGTCTCTGCAAACAATTTAGTAACAGGATTCTCCCCCATCTTCATCTTGGCAGCCTTATTTCCAAAGTTTAACTTGAAAGTTTTAAGTACTTAATATAGCTTGAACAATACTTATTTTACTCTCAGAGGTTGCACAGCTCTGTTTTCAGTAAGTTTATCTATCTGTATCAAGGCACTAGAAGAGATAATGAAGAGAGCAGGAAAATACATGTGAGCTCTTCAATATGAAAACTCAAGCATACAGAGGCAGAGAGAAGAAGCAGAAAAAGAAATTTTACAGATAGTGTCTGGAATGGTGCGATTAAATACAGTATGCATGGAAATAAGGGAATGAAAATAGGCTGGGTAGAAGGAGACAAGAATTTTCTAAGTAGCTATGATCTAGATAGAGTTCATCACTGACATGCCAAATTTAGCTCTGGAACTTAAGAGTTTCATTTGGACAAATAGGATATGCTTACTGCCCAAAGCACTTCCAATGACTAGTAAAAATATGCAGAACATTTAATGTGAAAGCAGTATTAAAGTAACAATTTTTATACCTTTCTCTCTTTACTGTGACTGATCAAGACAGTGAGTTATTCCTGCAAGGCTGTAAATAATAGCAAATGCCATGCTATGATATGAAAACATGGGTACACATATTAAAAACACCTTTATCCAAAAGACAAGGAAGCCACTAAGCACTTTTAGGGGTAAACAGACAATCAGGATGGTTATACTGAATAAAACATCAAAATTAGTTTCAAATATAATCAGGACTTAAACTAAATTACTAGATGATAAGCACAGACGAGAGGAGGAAGATTTTCACTTGTTTGTTGTTAAATACGTGCTTATAGGGAATGAACAGTAGGTATATTTACGTCTAATCAAAACAAGATCAAACTATAACCTGTTAATGCCACTGTGACAATCTGGCATACTTCCAGACTTAATTTACAACACACAGCTTAAGTAGCTTTGGACAGCTAATACAAGCAATATCTGCTTTAAGTAAAAGCTAGAAAAACTGAAATTTACAGAAAGGACACAAGACAGATCACATCAGGCATAAATGAAAGGAGGAAAAAAAAAAAAAGAAAAAGCAACATTCTGGAAAGTAAAGCAAACACCACGTGTATTTACTAAAAATATGCTTCTCACAGGGAAAAACACCTTAACAACACACCACTGCTACAGAAAATATACAGTTACACAAAACAACTCACTAACATCTGCTGAATAAAGAGTGAAAACACCAATTCTCCAGCACATAACAGTAGGCCCTTGCAATCCATGCTGGGAAGATGTGAGAAATTACTGTTTTCACAGTAAAGCTGGCAGATATGAGCAAGTGCCATATCCACAGTCACAGCAGTTCAAAGACCAGCCTAATAAGTGAAACTACAAGTCATCAGTAGTTTTATCAACATGCCAAGCTGTGAAGTGCAGTGACTGACAGACTGGCTCACATTCACTTTTGTTGACCTGGTTACAGTCTGGTAGAAAGACAAAAAGGTAGCTGCTTCTGAAGTCACAACCATAAGCTGGTAGAGCATATAAACAAATAATTCCCTATCGTTCATTCTGTTGAGGCTGTAAAAACAGTTCATATACCTAAAATTTAAAGCATTTCAAAGGCCTCAACTCAATTGTCACATTGACAGTCCTTATCTGAAACAAATTTCTAGGGGACAGAGGGAAAGCAAAAAAACCTCCAAACCTAAAAACAAGTACCTGTTATGAAAAGTAGAACTCCTACAAACAACAGTAAAAGCTAAGCATGTGCTTTATATATCAGGAAGCATAGCATAACTTTTGATAAGTGATAACATCTCCTACGTAAGTCTGTTGCTAAATGCTGAAAAGCCTCCCTTGTCTAGCATAAAATTAATCACAGACCTAAGAAAAACACCATTTGTCAACAGTCTGAGGACCTGCCAGCTTCAAAAGATTTTGAAAATACTATTTTATTGAATTATCTAAACTGATGGCAAAACAGAAGCAAGCAATAGAATAACCATGATCACTTCTGAAAAACAGCCAGCAGTAAGATAAAAGACCTCTGAGTAGCCATAAGGAATGACAGAAATCCACAAAGGTGGGTCATGTGCAAACATTGTAACCCGTGGTAGCAGAACAGGAGACAGAACAAGTGATAAAATAATAACAAGAAGCCAAACTGTGTGGAGAGGTAAACAAGCAGCTCTGGTCACTGCCAAATTATAGTCCTGCCAAATTATAGTTCTGCCAAATTATAGTCCATGGCTTTTGGCATGAGTGAGAGACGGAAGGTAAAGACCTTCAAGAAAAGAGTAGCCTCAGAGCCCATGCTGCAGAGAAATGCACAGGCAACTCACAAACCCAGATCCACGTCAATCAGAGCACAGCAGCCAAGCACATTTTCCACAAAGACACGAACAGAGAAATGGCAATTACTGGTAGACCACTTCACTAGTTACCCTCTAGAACTGGCAAACATGATGGAAACAGAACTCAAACCTTCTAAGGACAAATAACTAGGGAAGAGAGGGGCCACATGAGATTGAAGAAAAATTGTACAGAAGCCTCTTCATAGAAAAATATCTAGTCATTGGAATTCCCCCACTTCCCAACATGGTGAAAGAATTTCACAGAAACACTTTATCTGGAAATAATTAACCAAGGCAAACATCAAAGCATGGAGCTCAAAACTATATAGCACAAGTCACTTTTTTATCTTCTATTTACATTAACTCTTAGAAAAGAACCAGAATCAGGTAATATATAAACACAGTCAGAAAGACAAAAAAAGAAAGAAAAAAAACCCACCAATGAACCAACCAAAAAAAAAACCCCACCAAACCCCCCAGACAACTAGATTCACTGCTGGTTTAAAAGAGAAAGGAAAGTAAGGCTGAAACAGCAAATTAATAATATCAAATGCAGCAGACTAATAAGGATGCATCTCACAGAAAGGGAAAGGAATTGAAAACAGATCTCAAACTGTAAAAAGAAGGTGGTGACACAAAAAGAAAGGCAGCAAGAACATCACAGCTGAGAGAGAGAAAAGAGAAAGCAAAATGATAGAAAGATAAAGGGAGCCACAGATGACTGTCTTAAAGAAAGAATGCAACTGCATTATCAAGAAAAGCAACAGAGACTTGGTGATGACAGTAACTTGGCTGTTGCTCCTTCTCCCAGTTCTGTGGAGGAAAGGAAGCATAAAGTCTAGATGCTGAAAAAGCAGAAATCATTAGACAAGATGCAAGAATTAGATTAAATAGGAAAGAGCACATCAGAGGACTGAACTGCAGTTGGTTAGGACACAGCAAAAAAAGCATGCTTCAATTTGATGAAGCTGTACAGGGAAAGAAAAGTGGTAAGGACAACTGGAATGGAATCTAGAAAATCCATATTAAATTACTATGATTGCAAACACTTCATAGATCTGTGAAACGCCAAGATGTTATGAAAACAGGGCTCAACTACTACAGACATAAGGTTAAGATTTCTTCTGAGTGGGAATATAGGAAAGAAGGTGGCAATGTCAAAGGGTGGACAAATCTGATGTTCTGCATGCAAGTAAAAAATAACCAGTATATTTAATGTTTGAATCAATGTAAGTCAACATTATTTCAATATTGAAGTTATTTATACCCTCCTCTAAGACACCAAGTCCTTCTAAACATATTTATATAGTTACATCCTTAACCCATCTTTCAGTATCTTTTAGTAAACATAGGAACAACTTGCCTTGTCTCTGTGAGTCAGCTGCTGGCTAATAACATCTTCACAAATGCTAGAAGATGGAACGAGGTTATGCAGCTGGTAGAAGAGCTCCACACTCTTCTGGTGATGCTGAGGAGTTCCATCACCCAACTGGTCCCAAAGAGTTAAAGCTATATGCTGTGTACGTGAGAATAAAAGTGGCAAGAGACACAAGTGAATGAGTATCGTGTCTTTTTTAGTTTCAGACAATGTTGAACAATATGCACTGATGGGAGACATCTGAAGATAACATGATCAACAGACAATCTATAAAACTATTACTTTTTGTTTGTATGCTGTATGAACATAAGGAATAGTTTGAAACACTGCAGTAATTTACTACATAAAAAATTCAGTCAGAATTCTCAAGTATCTCCAGAAATAAATTTTCATCAAAATATAATTAACTATGTAATATGCCCTGCTGCTTGATTATCCTTTGGAAATTTCTTTTCATGAATTATACAAATGCAGAGTTTGTATTTTACCATTTATATTTTAAAAATACTAATTCAAACAAGGTTTTTCACCCAAGCAGTCAGGAAGACAATCGCAGTGGGAAAACTTACTATGTACTTGCGAGTCTAACACAGGTTACAACTGTTACTAAAATACTCGGCAAGAAAATTTGGTTTACCATACCACAAATGGTAAGGTGGCCAGGACTGTCAGTCTTTACCAGGAAGAGAAGTCTAAAGAAAACAGCAATTAGATACTGCATAGTACCTTGAAGATATCTGTCTTTTCAGCCATGTATCTCAGATTGCCTTGAGTAAGAGGAGGTCTGATAACCACAGCCACTCTTCCCTGGTTAGGACTAAGAGGCTGAGCAGTTTCCACACTGTTCAGATTTTCTCCAGTGACAGGAGCAACAGATTGAGTCAATCCAACCAAGTCCATCACAAGGGAAATAGTAACACCTTGAACACTGAAATCACTTGCTTGCTTGCAAGCATTCATTAAAGTCTGTAGCCACAGTGGAGGTTGTACTTGTTCACAGTCTGAAATAAAAATCACATATGATACATTCATTAAAAAAAAATTAAATATGATTATTTTTATTCTTATATCCCTTAATGTTATGCACAACTGTCCTTTATCTTTTGTATTTCAACTTGCGCGTTCTATGGGTTTAGGAAAATGCATGCAAGAGAAAGATAATTCTTCATGTATCTCTATCTTTAAGATAACCTAATTAAGAATGCAATACTTCAAACATTTGCTAACCAAAAATAAATAGGAAAATTTGAACAAGGAAGAGAAAAAGAAATTTTATGGTAATGCATCCACAGAATTTAATGTTTTAAACAAAACTGGACATTGTTTTATTCCCCTTCCTCCTTCAGGAAATTCGTAACCAGCAATTAAATCTGAATATCGTAATTTTTAGTCTGAATAATTCTGTAGTATTTTATATATTATCTAAAATATTATTGTATATTATGTTAAATTACATAGAAATCATAGCATACATGCATACTGAATTATTTACATATATTATTTATAAACTAAGTTCATACTGCCAAAAAATTAGATATAAAATTTCCTGGCAATACTTTAAAAGTACCTGTGAAAACTGACGTTTTGAGTGGCAGAAACTCGCTCCTTAGATCCTACTCTGATCATACTTAGATCATCCCCTGCTTTTACTGTAGGCGGTTGTTTTCCCCTTCTTATCATCCCCTCATATAATACTACACACTGGCCTGATAATGAAAATGTCTTTCTCTGAAGTTCACAGTCAACTCTCCAAGTTGAATAATGCTCCCTTTTATTTTAGAGGTACCAAAGTGCTCTGTCTTAAAACTTCAAATGGACCCTATTGATTGTGTTCCTAAAAAAGGCAAATGCTTCTTATATCTGACATAAGTGTTATTTAATAGGCACAAATAAAGTTTCTATTTAGAATTAAGAGGATGATACAATCTCTAATTTATATCCACAACAGTTAATTTTGCAATGTAAATTGAAGCCTAAATATACCTAACAATTCTACATAATGTTCTACAGTTTACAGATAAAAACATTTTTCTGAGCTTGAAGCTCAGTTCCCTTTCTAATTTGTTCAATTAAAAATAGCACACATTTATCTGAGAAATTAAGCATACAGCAAAATTTAAGCACTATTATGTTCTATCAATATCAGACTAATGTGGCTCCTTTAGATAAACAGATTGATGACTCTTGCTGTCAATTAAAGGCAGCTGGGTCACATCACTAATGCAAACCATCAAAACCATGTATCGAATTTAGGAACTCTTCAATAAAACCAGCCTCTTTTGCAGGACAAAAACATATCAGTAGCTGAAGAAAAGGTTGGTGTGCACATTATGGCAACTATGTTCTCCACGCCACATTCCACTGGCATTCTCTGTTATGGGAAGCAGGAGTCACAGACGAGAAGTGTAACCAAAATTAGAACTGTAAATTGAAGACTTCATGAACTGATGGAAAGGATTGTCCATCTAAAATGTCCCATTTTACAATAATCCAAAACTGTCAACATCTGACTCACATTTCTGTATCTATCACATTTCTGTATTCTGTATGACACTTCACAAACCTCACCTTTTTTTCTTTTTATTTCTAATGCAACTATAGCTAGAAGAACTGTTTGCAAGAACTGTTCCTTTAATAGAAGCAAAGATCCTACTCTCAGACTTCAGTCTGCATAATTTATACTTGTCACCCCCATATTAATTAGTATCAGATCCCATGGCAGCAATAGTCTTAAAACTCTGCAAGAAAATAGTTTAGTTTCAAAAAAGCAAACCAACTGATACATAAGGAAACTTATATTCCCGAGAGGAAGAGCAAACAGCAATACATACAAAGCATAAATATTATTTACCTTTTTTTTTAAGAAAAAAAAGAAAAGCCAACAAACTGTTTTAAAAGCACAGAACAAAGAGTGCAGCTTACCAACTTCGGGCTTCCCAGGATGTAATTCCGAAGTACGGTTTCCTTCAGCAATGTAAACGGGAAAGCTTGAACATTCAAGATACAGCTGACAAGCAGCAATAAAGGCAGGAAGGTATTCTTTTGGTGTTTTTTTCTTGTTTGTTTTCTTCACTTTAGCATCACCCTGTGATTCTCTGTCCCATTTTGTGGTCTGTCCTTGCTCTCTAGTGGGGTCTAGTGGAAGCTCTGCCCCTAAGGGCTGAGACAAGGAATTACTCTGAATGATATACAGGTTGATAAATCTGGTTAAAAACTGTTGGACATATTCCAAACAGCACTGCATTGCAGTCTTTTGGATCGTTTTCCCACTTCGAGTTGCTGTTCCCTGTGTCATTATGGAAGAAGGCTGTACAATGGTTTCCTCAGACCCCACAGTTGATGCTGTCTCAGTCTCCGAGGATGTGCTACCAATAATAGGAATGCCAGGCACACCATGACCTTCATTTAGTGCTCTATCAATGTCATCAGTTGTATCTGCCTGGTACTGTACAAACTCAGTGAATCCACTTTCTGATGATCGGCTGCTTGGAGGATTTTCACCATCTTCAAACACATCATTAGGATTTTCAAGTGAAACTGATGGCACCTAAGAGAAAAGTTTAACACTTGTTCAAAATGCGTTATTTAGGTTCTAGGGTGAAAATACTTATTTGATTTTCCATCCGAAAGCAACAATTTCATTCCACAGTTTAAAATCTATTAATATAAATACATTTAATGCAAGATGATGTTCTGGTGTTTTAGTAAACTTGCCAGACAACGCTAACTATTATAAGAAAAAGCCTTGTTTATCAAGTAAAATACTTCAAATATTATCATATGAAGAAATGGATAGGCACAGGTATTATTAATTTATACAACATCATAAACCAAAATATTCACACATTAAAGGAAACCCCTCTCTCCCAGGAGGAAGCAGGGCATCAAGCTATGTTGCTTATGGTATAAATCATTAAAAGAAAAATTCTTTTAATGATTTAGATTTTAACATGTTCTCTAAAAGGACAAGATATTTATCTGTTAATCAGAAACTGCTGCAGTCACAAAACAATGAAAAATGCCTGCAGGCAAAGGAGACAAAAAGATGTCAGCCAAGAAGAACAGGAAGCAGTGAGGGATTAGGAAAAAGTACACATTTCTCTGATCACACTTTTGAAGTTTCCACTGCACAAGTAAACAAATGCATTAGATACTAAATTATTTTATCCTAGGAACTGTGTAGATATACTACTAATAGAAGAACCACAACTACTAAAGTTGTCTTGGGAAGGCAGGATGTGTCATTTAACTTTACAACTGTAAATTGACAAAATCATAGAATCATAGAATCATAGAATCATAGAATAGTTAGGGTTGGAAAGGACCTCAAGATCATCTAGTTCCAACCCCCCTGCCATGGGCAGGGACACCTCACACTAAACCATTCCATCCAAGGCTTCATCCAACCTGGCCTTCAACACTGCCGGGGATGGAGCACTCACAACCTCCCTGGGCAACCCATTCCAGTGCCTCACCACCCTAACAGGAAAGAATTTCCTCCTTATATCCAATCTAAACTTCCCCTATTTAAGTTTGAACCCGTTACCCCTTGTCCTGTCACTACAGTCCCTGACTAAGAGTCCCTCCCCAGCATCCCTATAGGCCCCCTTCAGATACTGGAAGGCTGCTATGAGGTCTCCACGCAGCCTTCTCTTCTCCAGGCTGAACAGCCCCAACTTTCTCAGCCCATCTTCATACAGGAGATGCTCCAGTCCCCTGATCATCCTCGTGGCCCTCCTCTGGACTTGTTCCAGCAGTTCCATGTCCTTTTTATGTTAAGGACACCAGAACTGCACACAATACTCCAAGTGAGGTCTCACAAGAGCAGAGTAGAGGGGCAGGATCACCTCCTTGGACCTGCTGGTCACGCTCCTTTTGATGCAGCCCAGGATACGGTTGGCTTTCTGGGCTGCGAGCACACACTGCTGGCTCATGTTCATTTTCTCATCGACCAGCACCCCCAAGTCCTACCTTAAACAAGTGAACTGTGGAGCTGTAAATGGAGAATAAAATCTTTCATAATCTAAAACACATTCTTCACCCTTCCACATTTATACTAATAAAGCTAGCTCAATTTCTCAGTGAAATTTATGCTCTCTGACTTAAGAAGTTGTCTGACAAATGTGGACAGACCCTTAATTCATAGATATATACCCAGTAAAACTTTAACTAGCATCTTTCTTTTAATATACCAATCCTGAGATTTGGAAGGTGGGGATTTCTTTCCAATACAAAGCTATAATTATAAAAGAAGAAATAAACTTTCATTCAAAAACTACTAAACATTTTCAACTATAAAAGTAATCTCCTAGAAACAAGAAAGAAAGGCTGTTTCAGCAACAGCAGTTCATCCTGACTCACTCCACCTTAATTCCCTATCAGTTTTGAATATGCACAAATCTGATGAATCTACTCGAAAAGAACCCACAGCAGCTTTTTGGGCTACTGTAACTCCCTGTAGTCTTGTTCGTAACTGGTAGAACAGTCTTTGCTTCCTGGTGAGAATGTGAGCTGAATAGGAAAACTTAAAATAGAAATGCATAAGTGGGAGTAAGTGCCGTAAAAAGCACTCCCACACACTTCACATCTAGCTACCTTACTGGCAATGACAGATACTGCCTGAGACCTAGCAGGCCTAAAGGTTGTCTTGCAGTCTGACATCCTAATCACTAGATGTCTTACATACAAAATTTGAACAGAATCTAAAAATCTGAATAATTTTTATGAATAAATAAAAACAGAGACATCATTATAGATTGTATTTATTACACCTTGCTTTACCAGAGATGGCATAAGAATAAAAATCTGTTTGCGATAGCTTTCACTGCCTCCTCTGTTAACATGTACTAAAAATCTTAGCAATCCATTAAAGATGACCCTGTCTTTTAAAATACAACATAAAAGAGCTCAGCAATACGGTAATTAATTTCACTCTATCTATTAACAGAAGCCATGGCCAGATAAGAATTGCTTGTAATTGAAAGAAAAAGGCTGCTGAAAGTTCAAAGGGCAACATCAATCAAAACAGGCTTTATTAAAAAAAAAAAAAAAAGTGGTGAATTCCCCAACATCGGAGACTTTTAAGATTCAGCAGGGCCATCTAGCCTAGGTCATGCTTGCTAGAAAGGTTGGAACTTCATGATCCTTGAGGTCCCTTCTAACCTGGTATTCTATGATTCATCCTTGGAGATAACTCAAAACTATGCTGAATAGAATCTTGAGTTGCCTGACCTAGCTTTGAAGTAGAATCTAACTTTGAAATCAGCCCTGCTTTCAGCAGTGACCTGCAACTGTCACTTCCAACCTGAATTATTCTCTGATATTCTTCTAGTTTCTTCAGCTGGAGAACACAGATTTCAAGACATGTCACATAACATACTTTACAGAGCTATGGTTGCAAAGAACAAACTTGACAATTTTATAAGAGATAAGAGCTGCTAGCTGGTTTGTTTCTTCTGTTTCTTTCTAAATTATTCTAAGAACAGTGACAGTAAAATAATTGATAATCTGATGCATGTAAGTTAGATGAGAGGAAAATACATAACCAAAATAGAGAATTCTTTGAGTCCAGTTTTCTGTGTGATCAGACTCTTAAAGTACTTTACAACTTCAAACCTTGATTAGGTCGTTCTTAGGCCCTGATTCTTAAGTGATTTATATATGTATTATATTAAATCTAGATAAACCAAATCTAATCAAAAACTTGTAGGCGGCTCAGCACAGACTTAGAAAGCCCACTTTTTCACACAAAAATCGTTTTTTCAAGATGCTACAGAACAATAATCAGTTACCTTTTTATTTTCCCATTCTTTCATGGAGCTGCTGTGTCCACTAGGAAGCTGCAGGATACCTTCTGTGCCAGCAGATAACAATGGAGGTTGAACCTTACTAAGGATCTTTGAGCAGAGCCTGAGAGAATCAGTAAGCTCAGACAAGTGCAAAGTATGAAGATGGCTTGTCAATGCAGAAATCATCCTGAGCAACAGCTGAGGCAAGTGCTCGGTCTGTATTTCAATGTAAGTCTCCTAGAAAAGTAATAGTAAAACTCATCAGTTGCAACATCAAATTGCACCTTGAATGTTATCTTCTAAAACAGTGGTACTGTCAAGCAAATGGTAAGTATTCTAAACATATGGAACATGGAAAAGGTAAAATTAATATCTTAAGATTCAAGAATAAAAAATACATGCTTTACTTAAAAAAAAAAAAGACAAAATTAACTTTACAGTTGGGTAACCAATAAACAGAAGTATTCAGGTCTTTTTCAGAATTTTACATCTTGTTCATTACACAACAAAAACATTGCAAAACGTAACAATAAGGCTAAAGAATGCTACTACTATGTTTTAATAACCTTAATATAAAAGTTTGAGAATGAAAGACAAACAAGTTATTCAGAACAAAAGCAAAAACAGGCTGATTGCCATACCTGACACAGCACTCTCATACTTCTAGTAGGCTTTGAAATGAGAAAGCAAAGAATTGAGGAAAGACAGGTACAGAAAAAACAGTTCCAACAGTCTTTGCTACATTAAGCAATGCCAACAGAAAAAGAAGACATCTTCTCATGACACTTAAAAGAGCCTTATAAGAAAGCTGCACGTCTAAACTAGCATATCAAGCTACAAAAGCTTATACTTGTAATTAATACAGTGTAGTTTTAAAGAAAAGAAACTTCAGGACAGACAAAAATTTTCAAGTATAAGCATTACAAAACCCACTTTGGTTACATCCAATCAGTCTATTAAGAATCATACAGTGAAATCAAAATTTCTTCTAAAGTTATCCACCACTTTATGGCAATATAATTTCAGGAAAAACTATTTATAGGGTAGTTACAGTATTTCTGTAGACTATAAATATAGAGAATCCAAGTGTTAGCAACAGATAAAGCAATTCTTACCAAAGAAACTATATCCAATAAAAAATCCACTAACAAGCAGAAATTTGTCAGGGGTAACTCAGACGGCTCACTACCACCTCCAGGCCCAGTTTGAAGTCTGGCATGTAAAGTCCTCCTGCAAAATTCAAATAGGGTTTCACGATATTTATCCTTCCCCTTTGCACTGGCCATGTTTCTGTAACTTAATGCAAAGCTGTACACATAAGTGATAATACCTATAAACAAATAAGCAATCTGTCATTTTGCTGTTAAATAGCTCATTTTGGCCCCTTGCATGCTTTCAGAAAAAAGCAGCAATTAGTCTTGCTGTAAACCAGTCTTCATTTGCAAAATTAGGTAATTGAGGCTACAAAAAATTGCATTTGAAACTCCACCATATAAAATACTTGCTAGTATGAGCACAGGCACCAATAACAGAATAAAGAGATGGTGCTACTGGAAGAACTGTACTTTTTAAGAGATGTAAACCTAAGACATTAAGCACTTGAGATAAAGACAAAAAAAAGTGAAATAAAAAGCCCATGAGGCTTTAAAGCTGTGCAAGAGGAAAACAAAACAAGCTCTTCTAAACGTTCATTTCAACTTCAGCTGAGTGCATTGTTTTACTAGACAAGAATTCATAATTCTGTTGAGCTCTCTTTCTGACTGAAGATGGAACACAAATTCTCTGTGAAATCAGGCTGCAATCTGAAAATATTACAAGCAAAGGGCATGAACAAAGGAATAATATTTTGTTTCTCCAATTCATTTATTTTGTCGGGGGTGGTGGTGAGGGCAGTGTCACATTTTCAGCAATAGTTAGTTATGCTAATCATTTCCGTCTGTTTCAGAAGGGTTCATGAACATACGTGCCAGGACTAAAAAAAGGATTTGAAAGAATAGAAGCATTACAGAAACCAACTCTGAAAGAGTGTAAGTATATCAAAAGATTTTTAAAATCATATTTAAATTGCATTCTGTCAGTAATCTGTATTTGAGAAGTAGCACACTACTTAGCCCACACCTCCACTGGGCTGCTGTATTTCTCTAACAACAGACAATTCTCTTCATAAAACTAGCAGCCTGCTTTACAGTTCAATGAAATGGTCCATTTGTATAAGACATAACACAGACTTTTCCACATTCTGTGCTCCTACCCAGAAAGATCTACCACTTCAGAAATTACTCGGAGATTTGTTCAACTGTAGTATCTAATAAAGGATGACTTGAATTAACTCACTTATCAAAAATAGCTTCAAGAGAAGGCACAATAGCAGTGAGCGATACTTAGATGGGAGAAAACATCAGATATAAGAAATCCTATTTTTAGCAGGGGGAAGATCATTAGACAAAGCCTAAGACAAATGCAGAGGGATATCTAAATCGTTTGAAAAATGATAACTGTGATTCAACAATCAGACTAAATGATACAATAACTTACAAATTCACAGTTTAAAATCAGCTGGTTATGTTTTTGTTTAATGGTGCATCTTTTTAAACAAGGTAATAGCTTACATAACACATCAGCTGAGGTAGAAAAATTAAAACAAATAATCCAAACAAAAAAAAAAAACCAAAACAAACAAAAACCAAAACAAACAAAAGAAAACCAACAAAAAAACATTCTCCAGATTCTATTTATTTATTAATAAGGCAATCTGGCATCCATGCTCACAGTAACATCTACTTATATGTAGTGAAATTCTCACCTGCTTGTTAGTTCATCATAAACTGTGTTCTTTAGCAATTCAGTCCAACGCACAAAAATTAAGTCATAGACATGTTGGAAAGGATTTCATCTAGTTCAATCTCTCACACTGAGCAGGACTACTAACAACACTAGATAAATTCACCCACAGTTTTGTCTACCAGAGTCTTGGAAATCTCCAATGGAATCTCCACAACCTTCCTGGGTACCCTGCTCCACTGCTGCACTATGTTCCTAGCAAAGCTTTTCTGAAAGTCCAGCTTGAATCCCCAAGCCAACACTTGTTGCTGCCCCTTGTTTTACCATCAGCCATTACCAAAAGTATGGCTGTATCAGCTTTATAAATGTCCTTCAGGAAGTGACAGGCTGCTGGCTGAGCCTCCTCTTTGCAAGGCTAAATCCAACTCACCCACCTCAACCTCCCATGCAGTCTCCTGTGACTCTGACTATCTTAGCAGTCCTTTACAAGAGCCTCTTCACTTTCCTCAAGCAGGGTGCCCAAAGCTGGACATAATGTTCCACATGTGACTTCAGAAACACTAAGTGAAAGGACAATTAACTTCTTTTCACCTACACTGCCCCTGAAACAGGCCAAGACACAGTTTTCTTTACTTATGAGAGCATACAGTTGGCTCATACGCAACTTAGTGTCCAAAACACACTATTAAGCTAATCCACATATAATTAAAAAAAAACAAAACCAAAAACCTACAAACACTCCTCTACAAACTTCATTTGAAATCCCTACATCATCTATCCCTTGCCACAGCAACAACTTCTGCTTGGTCCCGCTTCCCTCCAGTTAATATATGTTCTCCTCATTTGCAGGACTCCTGCATTTTTTTCTTCCCTAAAAGTGTGGGACAGAAGTTAATACATTCTACATGCAACTCTTGGTAAAGCTGACAGGTTTGCTAGACACCCAGTGAGTAATCCTGTGCTGGACAGACAGAACAAAACAAACTAGTGGTGTGATCACTCTGGAGTCTTCACTTCAGCAGAGGTGCTAATTCTGCCTCTTGACACTAAGTTTGTGAGAAGTCACACTGCTGAGACTACCTATCACATTTAATTGAAATTGGCCAGAAGATTAAAGGGATGGGAAAGAAAAAACTTACACACCAAATGACCACATTAGAATAACTTATTTGAAGAAAAAAAGCTTATAAATCAAAAATCAACTTCAACTTTATGCATACAAAGTGTTATAACCTACCTACAACATTCCTCAAACCAACGAGCAATATAATCCCACATATAATAAGGCTCAAAGGAATTAAAGAGAAGATTGGCAGTTTTAATCAATTCTGCTGTTTTCTTGTTTTCTCTCAGTTTGCTGTAAGAAAATAGAGAACATTTTATATTTTTATACTTCATTTCCAAGTTATGTAACTACAAAGCACTGTGAGTTTACTGACAAATTATCCTCCCCTCATCCCTACAGTGGTTGTTGCTCTAGGGCTCAGTGTATTGGCAGGTTCCTCACATCAATGACTCTTCACAGTTGCTAGGTTTCTTCTCTATCCTTTCTTTAATCTATCTTCTAACCCCATTTTTAATGCATCTGTTTTCCCATAATAATTCCTACAGTTGTTTCTCCCCACCAGCTCTGAACTTCCCCTCTTCTCTCCACCTTTTAAGATATTCAACCCAAACCTTGAAACTCTTTTTATCTCCTGTCTGGCTGTCTTGTAGCAGTGTCTGTTTTTCTCTACAAGAGAACTCATCAGTCCTCTTTCTTTTTTTTTTTTTCCTGTGAGCACAGATGTAAAGAACACCAAACTCATCTACACCATTGACATACTGACTTCCAGTTGTATCAGTAAAAACTTCAAACGTCTGCATTGAACACAGAAATGCAATTACTTTCAATGGATCCTGTATCATGAAGAAACAGGGTCACAGTCCCACAGGCTTCACATTCATTACTTCAGCAACGAAAAGATTTATTATTTAGTACAAAATATATTATACTCATTATTCACCTGCTTAGCTGCGTGTGATCTTTGTTGAAAGAAGGTTCTGCCTGAAGTTCCAGTTCTGCTTTGCACTGTGTATATAATGTTCGAAACACTTCAATCAATACATCCTCTAGGATGGCAGGGCCTAGGGAGAAATACCAGCAATAACCGTCTTAGGCATTGTAACACCACTAGCAGTCCACATCCAAAACCAATCCAAATCATTAGCTAGATTTGGCCACTGAAACCATAAAATTCCTGTTCAACTTCATAAATGACATCAATTTCAGAAATGTTTTTGCATTCCAGAAATACACAGTCAATTGTACTGCCAGGGAGTATACAAACAGTTATTTTCCCATACAATAGGAATGACGGCTAGATACAAACAAACCCAGTTCAAAAGCTCCACAGTCACATCAGTATAGCCTCTGTTCAAACCAACATACTGTCTTTGGGGGACTATTAGCTCAGTAACATGTAAACATCACTACATGTATTCCTGATCAAAGGTAGCTTTCAAATGGTTTCAAATGCCCACCCATAAACTAGCTTATGCTGTTATACTGAAAATATACTCAACTATTTAAATGCAAATATGAGGTGAAATACTTTGAGCATCTTCTATAATACAAGCTGAAATATTTTTAGCATCTTGCCTCCTTTTAATCTGAGGCAGGTTTTCTTTAATTGCAAATATAGTCTGCAAGATACTTTTTGAAATAGCACCTCCTTCTGATTTGAGCTAAATCTCAAGTTTGAAGAAAAAAAAAAATTTGACAAGAGTTCACAAAGTAATTCTGCTTGAAATATCCTTTGCTATTCCATGCCTTCTCCTAGCACCACTGTGCTGCCTTAAGTGAAAGTGCACTGGGTTAAATAGAAACCCACAACACAACAACCCCTCCCAAACCACCGACAAAATAATAATTAAAGAAAATCTTCTGAAGATAAAGTTTTCTGGTTAATATCTCTCATCTCAATGTATATATTAGAAGAAAGAGCAGATTATTCCCCAAAAGCAACAGCTGACATTTAATATAGTGAAAGACACTATTCAGTTAAAAGAAATGGAAAAGATTCAATCTACATTTCTTAAAACATGCAGTCAGCTCTCTCCATGATTTTAACTTAAAATTTCCTCTGCTGAAAGTAGAAGAAATTGCATTAGGTAAAATCTAATGAATACAGTAACTACAAAACATACACAAAGATTGGAAGATCTAAGAAAACTAGCTAACCTGCTAGTACTAAGAATACAGGTTTTTCAAGTTGACCAACAAGAGAGAAAAAAATCTCAAAGCAAAACCATGTAAATCAAGCTAAAGACTAGAAGTTAATATGAAAATTACCTAGTTCAGGCTTATCCAGCAAACTGATAAGAATTCGAAAAGGCTTTAAGTCTTGCATTAATGTGCTTTCTTCTCCATGCCCATTAACTTGTAATATTCCAACCATTGCCTGCAAAGAGCAAAAACATATCAGGAAAACAAAACCCAAACCAGAAAACAGTTTTTAAAAGAAACATGCAATAAAAGCTATGCATAAAGGGAACATTCTCAGTAGGGGGACCACTATTTCATCTCACTGCAGCTCATTCCATGCTTAAATATTCTCTCAACTTTTCCCGAGAGAGTATTTCATATTTCTGTAGAACAGAACATTATTATCACGTATACAGTGAAAGTCAAAATAAGATATAAACAGAAACCAACTCAAAGTTTTCTAAGAATAAAAGAGAAGACATAAAAAGTGATAAAGAAATTGTTTGAGAAGGTAAGGCATGTAGATATTAAGGACTTACTAAATAATAATCTGCCCATCTGGGATATACCAATGTCTTGGTTTAAGCTCAGTCATCCACACAGCCTCTTGCTCACTCCCCCTCCTTCCCCCCTCCAACTCCCAGAGGGATTGGAAAGAGAATCAAAAGAATGTAACTCCCATGGGTTGAGATAAGAACAGCCCAGTAACTAAGGTGTAACACAAACCACTGCTACTGCCACCAATGATAATAATGGTAAGGGAAATAACAAGGGAAGAGAATACAACCGTTCACCACCCGCTGACTGACTGATACCCAGCCCGACCCGAGGAGTGATCTATGCGGCAGAAAACTTTCTTGACTAAGTTGACGAGACAGCAATGTCAACTTCAAAACAAATAGGAAAACTGAGTTTCTACACAGAAGCAGTTTAGGGAATGACCAGCAAAATTTAAAAAAAGCCAAACAAAACTGCCACAGATTCTGCTTAGCTTTCTCTCTGTGGCTGGCTTCACTGTCTGAGCCAAAACTAGTTTGTCTCTTTAACAGCTTCTAAAAAAGGAGGACAAAGAAGAGAGACTGGAAAGAAGGGGCAGGAAAACAAGTTCGACCTTGCTACAAACAGGTATTATCAGACAGGATAACCCTGCTGTATTGAATATGCCTGTAGAAGGGCAGAATTTTCAGTACACTGTATCAAATGAGTAAGATGGGTTGGACTGTATAAAAGAACACACAGACTGATAGAGAAGGCAGAAAGAAGCAATAATTTCAAATCCTCCAAAAGACAGCAAATGATTTTGGAAGGCATAGGCAATTTGTAGAGCAAGTCACTGACTTTAATGTCTGTAAAAATTTGAAAGCAAAAACCAAGTGAATTAGCCCTGTTATAAAAGTTGGACACTCTCCATTCTACTGCAGCAGCAGTGCCTGCTACCAAAAAGAGAAAAATAATCAAATGGACTATATCAACTCTATACCACTGCTAATCCTTCCAGCCAGAAAAGCTCTGATGACACTGATTAAGCTAGAAAGAGCATCAGATTTAAAAGAAGACTGCAACCTACTAACAAATGCCTAAATTCTGCTAGAAGCTCACCACATTTTGTACAGAAGGTACAAGTAAAATTGTATCCATTCAAGCCTGTCTAGACTTGGATAAGTTCTGAACGATCAGCCAGGGTAGGCAGAAGGGTGACAAAACAAGGGTGAGAGTGCACCAAGGGGGTCCTTGCTGCACTGGAATTCTGCAGTCTCTTCTTCATCAGCAGAAAAGCAGATCTCATTACCTTAAGATAAAACTGAAAGTGCTAGCTTTGTGCTAGGTATCAGCTTTAAGTTGTGATGAGCTAAATATTCTTACGTCAGCTGTTAATATTGGAATCCCCATTTATTCCCACATACAGCGCCACAATTCTGACTGAATATCAGAGAAATCCTGACCTTATTGATTTGCCTTAATGATAAAACTTCTTCCTCATTTCAAGGTCAGATTCACAGCATCTTGAAAGACATCTGTAGGCTTTAATTAATGTGAGAGGAGGAGTACAGTTCTTGAGGCCAGGTGATCTCAGCTCACTGAGTAAGGCTTTAGAGGTCAAATAGGATGACGGCCAATCTGCTCAATTGTTCTGACTGCCAATGGACAGCAGAAAAGACATTCCCCTTGCCTAGAGGTAAGGAAGACCTTTCTTACTCAGACCTTCTACCTGATAAAATTTTTCTGATTCCCAAGAGACAGAGGAGTTTCCAGATCTACAGAAGTAGAAGAGAATTCTCCAATTCAGTTTCATGAAAAAACAGGCTGCAGTGTTCTGGGCTCACAATCAAATATCTTCCATGTATGCTACACATTCACTGTGGAAGAGGAGAGAGAGAAATCTAGTATCTGTCCTGATCATACTATTATTCTAAAGAAATCCCATGTCTCCATTTTTCCTCTGATAAGATTTTAGAAGCGTAGGACACAATACCACAAAAAGACAGAAAATACATGGTCACACTGAAAACGGAAGTCAAAAGATGAAGATTGGCTAGCATCCATTTATGAAGATATATGCCACAATAAAAGATTGCATAGATACCTGGACTAACATCTCCTTAGAGAAGGTGTTGAAATAGTAAGTGGCATGCTCCTCGGGATTGCTGTGCCTTGTACTTCTGGGTCCTATAAGGGCACCATTGTTATCAAAACCTTCAAGCAAAGAAAAGACAAGGCAAATAAATACTTGTCTCTATTTTGCCAATTTCTTTAAATTAGAAATCAACACACTAGAGTTGATAACTTACCAATATGAAGTCCAAGTAATGTGGGCAAGAGAAAGATGATTTTACAGAGTTTAATACAGGAAAATAAGTGACACTTCCATGCAAACAGTTTGCACACAAATTACAACCTTTAGTTTTATGCAACATTATTAACCTGATTACTACTTATAGAAAAGAAATAAATGCTATCATTGCACAAACCACATAGTCCTAGAGTATCTTCAAGGAAACCCCATCCAACAAAAGTATTTCAATATTATGGGAACACAAACTTCAGTATTTTAAATATAGAGATAATAAGCAAAACACTCTGACATGACTAAGGTGCTTAGAGAGAATATCAGTCATATTACACAAAACTATTTTTTTTAAACTAAATGAAGGAGACAGATCTTTGTTTTGAAAGTTTGCATCTTTTCTTTTACCAACTAAACCTTTCATTCTATAAAAAAATAGGCTTAAAAATATTAAAAAGAAAAATCAAGAAGTTGGTCAGGATATGACCCCATTCCAAAGAAGTGTTTTCCACAGTTTTTGTCCTGAAGTAACAAAAACAGAAGGCAAGTGTGAGAAGATGCATGCCCTTTAGCAGCAACTTAAGCACTGTTAACAATGGTTAAGCTAACCTGTACTTAAAGTGATGCAATGTGATTTTTATGTCTAGAGAATGTTAATAGGCCACTCCTAGCTATAAAACAATAGGAAGAAATAGCTAACACTAAAATAATTTCATATGGAACATCAGACTTCAGAGGGTCTTCCGACATAACTGACCCCTGTCCCCCGATGTTCCATATTAGTAGAATATCACAATAAAATAAGAGCACCACAGAGTCAAAATAGAAATAAGGAAAAAAAAAAAAAAGCTATTTTGCCAGAAGGTCTCTCTGAATACATGGCAAATGGAGGCACTAGGTGTTCACAAAAAAGGAACAGGCACTATAAAACTATGTTCTGAAGTTATATTAGCTTTCAGTGGGGAATATGCTCATGAAACAGTTGTAGAATGAGGTTCCACAACAAAAAACAGCATGATATTTTAAACACATAAAATATCCTTTTCAGTGATGGCAAAAAAGACATATCTAGTCCACCAAATTTAGATGAAACATCAGTCCAGTGTTTAATCTGGAAATTTTTTTTCCCCTAAATTGGAAAATGTAGGTGTGGAGCATGACAATGTACTTCACCATCTTTAAAAAAGAGATGAGCAATTTGCAAGTCAGTGTCTTGAGAAATGATAAAAGTAAAGAAGCTGAGATTTTTCCATATTTATCTTCTAGATCCCTGCAACATCTACAGCAACAAAACCAATCCTGTCACGCAAAACTCTTCTGCTAACTTTACTCCTCCCTCTGTAACTTCAGTTCTCTCTCATGTCCCTTGACTACTTCCTTGCTCCCCAGTCACCCACAGGCTATCTGCTTCTGATGTCTTAACTCTCAGCTGGGAAAGATGCAATAGCATCAAGGCTCCTGGATAGCCTGAGAAGCACATATGTGCTTGCTGGTGAGCTGGGAAGTCAAACAAAAAAGGTAATAGCAGACAGTAAACCAGTCTTCCCCTCAAGTAAAGAAACCATTTTCTTTCTCTATACCCAGATCTCCAGTTTCATATA